>NW_026278034.1:0-310000 GCF_023373465.1 Oncorhynchus keta | reverse complement strand
AAAACACAAACAGGAAAGGGGGAAACCCTAAAACACAAACAGGAAGGAAACCCTAAAACACAAACAGGAAAGGGGGGAACCCTACTCAAAACACAAACAGGAAAGGGGAAACCCTACTCAAAACACAAACAGGAAAGGGGGAAACCCTACTCAAAACACAAACAGGAAAGGGGAAACCCTACTCAAAACACAAACAGGAAAGGGGAAACCCTACTCAAACACACAAACAGGAAAGGGGGAACCCTACTCAAAACACAAACAGGAAAGGGGAAACCCTAGGAAACAGGAAAGGGGGAAACCCTACTCAAAACACAAACAGGAAAGGGGAAACCCTACTCAAAACACAAACAGGAAAGGGGGAAACCCTACTCAAAACACAAACAGGAAAGGGGGAAACCCTACTCAAAACACAAACAGGAAAGGGGGAAACCCTACTCAAAACACAAACAGGAAAGGGGGAAACCCTACTCAAAACACAAACAGGAAAGGGGGAAACCCTACTCAAAACACAAACAGGAAAGGGGGAAACCCTACTCAAAACACAAACAGGAAAGGGGGAAACCCTACTCAAAACACAAACAGGAAAGGGGGAAACCCTACTCAAAACACAAACAGGAAAGGGGGAAACCCTACTCAAAACACAAACAGGAAAGGGGGAAACCCTACTCAAAACACAAACAGGAAAGGGGGAAACCCTACCCACAAACAGGAAAGGGGGAACCAAAAACACAAACAGGAAAGGGGGAAACCCTACTCAAAACACAAACAGGAAAGGGGGAAACCCTACCCTCAAAACACAAACAGGAAAGGGGGAACCCAAAACACAAACAGGAAAGGGGGAAACAAAACACAAACAGGAAAGGGGGAAACCCTACTCAAAACACAAACAGGAAAGGGGGAAACCCTACTCAAAACACAAACAGGAAAGGGGGAAACCCTACTCAAAACACAAACAGGAAAGGGGGAAACCCTACTCAAAACACAAACAGGAAAGGGGGAAACCCTACTCAAAACACAAACAGGAAAGGGGGAAACCCTACTCAAAACACAAACAGGAAAGGGGGAAACCCTACTCAAAACACAAACAGGAAAGGGGGAAACCCTACTCAAAACACAAACAGGAAAGGGGGAAACCCTACTCAAAACACAAACAGGAAAGGGGGAAACCCTACTCAAAACCAAACAGGAAAGGGGGAAACCCTACTCAAAACACAAACAGGAAAGGGGGAAACCCTAACAGGAAAGGGGGAAACCCTCAAAACACAAACAGGAAAGGGGGAAACCCTACTCAAAACACAAACAGGAAAGGGGGAAACCCTACTCAAAACACAAACAGGAAAGGGGGAAACCCTACTCAAAACACAAACAGGAAAGGGGGAAACCCTACTCAAAACACAAACAGGAAAGGGGGAAACCCTACTCAAAACACAAACAGGAAAGGGGGAAACCCTACTCAAAACACAAACAGGAAAGGGGGAAACCCTACTCAAAACACAAACAGGAAAGGGGAAACCCTACTCAAAACACAAACAGGAAAGGGGGAAACCCTACTCAAAACACAAACAGGAAAGGGGGGAACCCTACTCAAAACACAAACAGGAAAGGGGGAAACCCTACTCAAAACACAAACAGGAAAGGGGGAAACCCTACTCAAAACACAAACAGGAAAGGGGGAAACCCTACTCAAAACACAAACAGGAAAGGGGGAAACCCTATTCAAAACCCTACAAAACAGGAAAGGGGGAAACCCTACTCAAAACACAAACAGGAAAGGGGGAAACCCTACTCAAAACACAAACAGGAAAGGGGAAACCCTACTCAAAACACAAACAGGAAAGGGGAAACCCTACTCAAAACACAAACAGGAAAGGGGGAAACCCTACTCAAAACACAAACAGGAAAGGGGGAAACCCTACTCAAAACACAAACAGGAAAGGGGGAAACCCTACTCAAAACACAAACAGGAAAGGGGGAAACCCTACTCAAAACACAAACAGGAAAGGGGGAAACCCTATTCAAAACACAAACAGGAAAGGGGAAACCCTACTCAAAACACAAACAGGAAAGGGGGAAACCCTACTCAAAACACAAACAGGAAAGGGGGAAACCCTACTCAAAACACAAACAGGAAAGGGGGAACCCTACTCAAAACACAAAACCCTACTCAAAACACAAACAGGAAAGGAGGAAACCCTACTCAAAACACAAACAGGAAAGGGGGAAACCCTACTCAAAACAGAAACAGGAAAGGGGGAAACCCTACTCAAAACACAAACAGGAAGGGGGAAACCCTACTCAAAACACAAACAGGAAAGGGGGAAACCCTACTCAAAACACAAACAGGAAAGGGGGAAACCCTACTCAAAACACAAACAGGAAAGGGGGAAACCCTACTCAAAACACAAACAGGAAAGGGGAAACCCTACTCAAAACAAACAGGAAAGGGGGAAACCCTACAAAACACGAAAGTGTTTTTAGCACAGTGAAATGTCACTGCTTACTCTTTCCCAACAGTAATCAATAAGTAGCACTGAAAACATTTATAAACAAGTCAAGTAGACCGAAAAGACTCAAGAAGTCACACACTCAGTATGTAAACTACACTGAGAGTGATGACATAGACTGACCAGGTGAATCCAGGTGAAATCTATGAATCCTTATTGATGTCTCTTGTTAATAAATCCACTTCAATCAGTGTAGATGAAAGGGGAGGAAGGTTAAAGAAAGATTTTAAGCCAAGCCACAATTCAGACATTGATTGTGTATGTGTGCCATTCAGAGGGTGAATGGGTAAGACAAAAGATTTAAGTGCATTTGAATGCAGTATGGTAGTAGGTGCCAGGCCACAGGATTGAGTGTGTCAAGAACTGCAATGGTGCTGGGTTTTTCACGCTCAACAGTTTCATGTGTATTTCAAGAATGGTCCACCACCCAAAGGACATCCAGACAACTTGACACAACTGTGGGAAGCATTGTAGTCAACATGGGCCATCATCTCTGTGGAAGGCTTTAGACACCTTGTAGAGTCCATACCTTGACGAATTGAGGCTGTTCTTAGGGAAAAGGAGTGTGGAGGATTCAACTCAATATTAGGAGTTCAGAGTTCAGACAGGCTCGTATTGGTGTTGTAATATAGCTGAGTTTAGACAGGCTCTTATTGGTGTTGTAATATAGCTGAGTTCAGACAGGCTCTTATTGGTGTTGTAATATAGCTGAGTTCAGACAGGCTCTTATTGGTGTTGTAATATAGCTGAGTTCAGACAGGCTCTTATTGGTGTTGTAATATAGCTGAGTTCAGACTGGCTCTTATTGGTGTTGTAATATAGCTGAGTTCAGACAGGCTCTTATTGGTGTTGTAATATAGCTGAGTTCAGACAGGCTCTTATTGGTGTTGTAATATAGCTGAGTTCAGACAGGCTCTTATTGGTGTTGTAATATAGCTGAGTTCAGACAGGCTCTTATTGGTGTTGTAATATAGCTGAGTTCAAACAGGCTCTTATTGGTGTTGTAATATAGCTGAGTTCAGACAGGCTCTTATTGGTGTTGTAATATAGCTGAGTTCAGACAGGCTCTTATTGGTGTTGTAATATAGCTGAGTTCAGACAGGCTCTTATTGGTGTTGTAATATAGCTGAGTTCAGACAGGCTCTTATTGGTGTTGTAATATAGCTGAGTTCAGACAGGCTCTTATTGGTGTTGTAATATAGCTGAGTTCAGACAGGCTCTTATTGGTGTTGTAATATAGCTGAGTTCAGACAGGCTCTTATTGGTGTTGTAATATAGCTGAGTTCAGACAGGCTCTTATTGGTGTTGTAATATAGCTGAGTTCAGACAGGCTCTTATTGGTGTTGTAATATAGCTGAGTTCAGACAGGCTCTTATTGGTGTTGTAATATAGCTGAGTTCAAACAGGCTCTTATTGGTGTTGTAATATAGCTGAGTTCAGACAGGCTCTTATTGGTGTTGTAATATAGCTGAGTTCAGACAGGCTCTTATTGGTGTTGTAATATAGCTGAGTTCAGACAGGCTCTTATTGGTGTTGTAATATAGCTGAGTTCAGACAGGCTCTTATTGGTGTTGTAATATAGCTGAGTTCAGACAGGCTCTTATTGGTGTTGTAATATAGCTGAATTCAGACTGGCTCTTATTGGTGTTGTAATATAGCTGAGTTCAGACAGGCTCTTATTGGTGTTGTACTAAACTATTGTTTTGACAGGATGTCACTTCTCTTCTGCCATGTGTGTTTGAGTGTGAGTGTGTGTGTGAATGTGTGTGAGAGTGTGTGTGTGTGTGTGTGTGTGGTGTGTGTGTGTGTGTGTGTGTGTGTGTGTGTGTGTGTGTGTGTGTGTGTGTGTGTGTGTGTGTGTGTGTGTGTGTGTGAGAGAGAGAGAGAGAGTGTGGTATGCCGCGAACCGCCTCTTTATCTCAGGCCTAAGGCTACTGTCACTGAGCCGAAGGGAGCGAGGGAGAGACGGAGGGAGAGAGAGGGAGAGAGGGAGGAAGAGAGAGATAATTCACTTGTCAGCTGCCTGATGAAGTGCCATTTTAACTGAAGCTGTTAATAAGAGCATTACAGGGTTCACCCAACCACACACACACACACACACACACACACACACACACACACACACACACACACACACACACACACACACACACACACACACACACACACACACACACACACACACACACACACACACACACACACACACACACACACACACACACACACACACTTGACCTGCTGACATAATGGCTTCTTAAAGACATGCTCTGGAACTTTGGTGACTAGGAAAGTATTTTTCAAACTTTGCGCTTTGGGCTGGACGTGTCATTGTGTAGTTCATATATGCATATTCTATCAGCAGAATATGTGCAGATACAGTATGTGCACCACGTCATTACGCTCTCTCTCTGCTGAGACTTGCCCAGCGTTATCCAATGAGGTTTCAGGGCGGTTCCGACTGCAAAGTGGACACAGCAGAGAGAGAGCGCAATGACGTGGTGCACATATTTGCACATATGTGAAGGGCTAAGCAATTTTGGGGGGATACTTTTGGCTCACGAGTGCTACTTTCAGAACTACTGACTACAAAGTATACAAAAGTACCGGAGAATCTCTTTAACAAAAAACTAGAATCTGGCATAATACAAAAAAATCCCCATAAAAATCTGTCAGTTTAATAAGCTCTTTGGGATAGGGGGCAGCATTTTCACTTTTGGATAAATAGCGTGCCCAATTTCAACTTCCTGCTACTCATGCCAAGAAAATAAGATATGCATAGTATTAGTAGATTTGGATAGAAAACACTCTGAAGTTTCTACAACTGTTTGAATCATGTCTGTGAGTATAACAGAACTTATGTAGCAGGCGAAACCCAGAGGACTAACCGTTCAGAATGTTTTTTTTTTTCAGGTCTCTGTCTGTTTATTAGAGTTCTCATTGGCAAATTATATTTCTTAGGAACTGGTTTTCAGGTCCTACCGCTTCCACTGGATGTCACCAGTCTTTGGAATTTGGTTGAGGTTATTCACTTGTGCAATGAAGAAGTAGGCCATCTAGGAACTGGGTAACACTGTTGAGAGTTGCGCAAGACGTAAAAAGGAGCAAGGAATGCATTCAACTGATAATGTTGGAGTCGTGCTTGGCCACGCAGTTGTGGGTGAACAGGGAGTACAGGAGGGGACTAAGCACGCACCCCTGAGGGGCCACAGTATTGAGGATCAGCGTGGCGGATGTGTTGTTGACGAACCTTCCACCTGGGGGCGGCCCGTCAGGAAGTCCAGGATCCAGTTGCAGAGGGAGGTGTTTAGTTCCAGGGACCTTAGCTTAGTGATGAGCTTTGTGGGTACTATGGTGTTTAACGCTGAGCTGTAGTCAATGAACAGCATTCTCACATAGGGGTTCCTTTTGTCCAGGTGGGAATGTGCAGTGGGAGTGCGATTGGGCACAGGAACTATGGTGGTCTACTTGAAACATGTAGGTATTACAGACTCGGTCAGGGAGAGGTTGACTTTAAAAAAAATATATATATTTTACCTTTATTTAACCAGGGAAGTCAGTTAAGAACACATTCTTATTTTCAATGACGGCCTGGGAACAGTGGGTTAACTGCCTGTTCAGGAGCAGAACGACAGATTTGTACAGCTCGGGGGTTTGAACTTGCAACCTTCCGTATACTAGTCCAACGCTCTAACCACTAGGCTACCCTGCCGACTTGCCAGTTGGTCCACGTCTACAAATAATATAGATGAGATATCTCTTGGTAGATAGTGTGGTCTACAGCTTATTATATGGTACTCTACCTCAGGCAAGCAATACCTCGAGACTTCTATAATATTAGACATTGCGCACCAGCTGTTATTGACAAATAGACACACACCCCGCCCCTCGTCTTACCAGAGGTAGCTTATCTGTCCTGCCGATAAATGGAAAATCCCGCCAGCTCTATATTGTCCGTGTCGTCTTTCAGCCACAACTCTGTGAAACATAAGAAATTACAGTTTTTAATGTCCTGTTGGTAGAATAGTCTTGGTCGTATGTCATCCATTTTGTTTTCCAACAATTGCACATTGGCCAATAGAATGGATGGTAGTGGAGGTTTACTCACTCGCCTAGCTTGACCTCCACACCCTTTTCCTCCGTCTTATCTTCGCCAAATGACGGGGATTTCAACTAAAGTAAAAAATAATAAAAAGTAACACAATAAAATATCAAGGGAGATACCTAATCAGTTGTGGAAATAGGTGGGTGAACAGGGAGTACAGGAGGGGACTAAGCATGCACCCCTGGGGGGCTCCAGTGTTGAGGATCAGCGTGGCAGATGTGTTGTTGACTACCCTTCCACCTGGGGGCGGCCCGTCAGGAAGTCCAGGATCCAGTTGCATGACGGGGATTTCGGCCCATTTCTTTGCGTCGGACACGATCGAGATCCAGTTCGAGGTGAGTAGTCACTATTCTGATGTCCAGAATTCTACCTATTGAATTAGTCCACTGCGTCACCAGGATGGACATAGCATGCAATGATGTTTTTAACTCATACAATGCTGTTAATTTTAGTCCATTCAGATGGATCAACACACTTAACAAGATGGAGGACAGAGAGAGTTCTGTTGATGCTGAGAACAGAATTATGTTTTTGAATATGACTGTTTTTTTGTGGTTTTTACAGAAAGTTTTCTTAATGTTGTGACTTTAAATAGAACCACGAGGAAACCTGCAGAAAACATTAGGCTGAAGTACTGAAATTACCACAGAAGAACGTTGTTTCTTAACGTTCTCTGAAAATTCTGAAAACATGATTTTAAATAGAACCATGAGGAAACCTGTAAGAAATGTTACGTTGAAGTATTGCAACATATGGTTCTAAGAATGTTATATTCTAGCTCGGTATCATGCACCATTCCAGAACATTGTTGGACGGTTGTCTGCAAAATAACATAATACCCTGACTACACCGCTCGCGTCGCGTGCGCGAGCGTTGCAAAATAAATGTAGAAATTTATATTATTCAATTATTGCACCCACACTGCTCGCGCACACCAACGAGTGTCTGCATTGCCAAGGGCTAAAATAGAAGTCCTATTTGTGAAGCAGATCGCACTGCAAGTCCTGCCTCTCCCATCTCCTCATTGGTTTATAGAAGCAAGTACCCACGTTCCATCTCCTCATTGGTTATACCCACATGGGTGTTTGAAAGATGAACTGTGTTGTTGGTCATCGTGGTAATACTATGAAAGTTTAGATGCCAATCACCATATAAGTTCAAAGATGAAAAAGCCTGGAAGGAGGAGAGATGACTAGAAACGATTCGGTTGACCGTTTTATGTGTGGATTAATTGTCGGAGTAGAGGACCTTGTGCATTTCAGGGTAAAGTAACAACTCAATGTTTCCCAGGACAAATTAGCTATCAACAGCAAGCTAGCTAGCTAAATTGGCATAAATGTTTAATGCTTTTCTAACGGTTCCCAAATTAATGTAATTGGTTCAGAGTTTGTTTTGATATTTTAACGTGTGTGTCGTGGTCGCATTTGGTGTGGGGGGACAAAATACATGTATGCACAATAGCACACGATGGCGCACGCTCGCAACAGGTTTGTGTTCCGTGTAAGACAACCACATTCTCACCAAGCTCTAAGAAACATAGTTCTCAGAACTTTGTGCTAGCTGAGCTAACTTAAAAATCGTATTTAACAAACATTATTTAGCATTCAAATAGGCCATCTCAAATACAGATCATTTAAAATAACATTTTTATTTTCATATAATTACAATCTACCATGTCATATGCAAATACAGGGCCTTCAGAAAGTGTTCATTCTCCGTGACTTTATTCACATGTTGGTACATTACAGCCCCATTCTAAAATGGAATACATAAATGCAAATCCTCATCAGTCGACACACAATACCCCATAATGACAAAGCAAAAACAGGTTTAGAAATGTTTGCATATTTCTTAAAAATGAACTGAAATACCTTATTTCCACAAGTATTCAGACACTTTGGTATGAGTGTCAAAATTCAGCTATGGTGCATCCTTTTTCCATTGATCATCCTTGAGATGTTTCTTCAACTTGGTTGGAGTGCATCATTGAAGGTCTGCATCATTGAAGGTCCTCAAGAATACAGTGGCCTCCATAATTCATAAATGGAAGAAGTTTGGAACCACCAAGACTCTTCCAAGAGCTGTCCGCCCGGCCAAACTGAGAAATCGGGGTAGAAGTGCCTTGGTCAGGGAGGTGACCAAGAACCCCATAGTCACTCTGACAGAGCTCCAGAGTTCCTCTGTGGAGATGGGAGAACCTTTTCTCCAACACTCCACCAATCAGGCTTTTATGGTGGAGTGGCCAGATGGAAGCCACTCCTCAATAAAAGGCACATGATAGACACCTTAGAGTTTGCCAAAAGGCACCAAAATGACTCTCAGACCATGTAAAACAAGTTTTTATTGCCTGATGAAAGCAAGATTGAACTCTCTGGCCTGAATGCCAAGCGTCACGTCTGGAGGGAACTAGACACCGCTCATCACCTGGCCAATACCATCCCTATGGTGAAGCATCGCAGTGGCAGCATCATGCTGTGGGAATGTTTTTCAGGGGCTAGGAGACTAGGCAGGATCGAGGGAAAGATGAACGGAGCAAAGTACAGGGAGATCCTTGATGAAAACCTACTCCAGGGCACTCAGGACCTCAGACTGGGGTGAAGGTTCACCTTCCAACAGGTCAACGACCCTAAGCACACAGCCAAGACAACGTAGGAGTGGCTTCGGGACAAGTCTCTGAATGTCCTTGAGTGGCCCAGCCAGAGCCCGGACTTGAACCCGATCGAACATCTCTGGAGAGACCTTATAAAAGCTGTGCAGCAACGCTCCCCATCCAACTTGACAAGGTCTGCGCAGAGAAGAATGGGAGAAACTCCCAAAATATAGGTGTACCAAGCTTGTAGTGTCCTACCCATGAAGACTCGAGGCTGTAATCGCTGCCAAAGTTGCTTCAACAAAGTACTGAGTCTGAATACTCATGTAAATGTTATATTTCAGTTTTTTATTTTGTAAAAATGTGCTCACAAATATTAAAACTTTGTCATTATGTGGTATTGCGTGGAGATTGATGAGGGAAAATAACTATTTAATCAATTTTAGAATAAGGCTGTAACGTAACAAAATGTGGAGAAAGTCAAGGGGTCTGAATACTTTCCGAATGCACCGTATGTCATGCTATAAAAGCCTACAGAAAAACTGTACTATTTTCACATAAATATTGATTCGAAAATAGGCCTAAATTAGTTGAAATATTATAGACACATCTGAACAAGAAGATGCATGCAATACATTCATCATGTTCTAATGCGAACAGAGAGAGAGAGAGAGAGAGAGAGAGAGAGAGAGAGAGAGAGAGAGAGAGAGAGAGAGAGAGAGACAGAGAGAGAGAGAGAGAGAGAGAGAGAGAGAGAGAGAGAGACAGAGAGAGAGAGAGAGAGAGAGAGAGAGAGAGAGAGAGAGAGAGAGAGAGAGAGAGAGAGAGAGAGAGAGAGAGAGAGAGAGGGTAAAGAGAGCCCTGAGGCCAAGTGCTTTACCGAAGAATGAGCCAGTGTGTGTGTGTGTGTGTGTGTGTGTGTGTGCGCGCGTGCGTGCGTGCGTGTGTGTGAGCGTGTGTGAGAGTGTGTGTGTGTGTGTGTGTGTGTGTGAGCGTGAGTGTGTGTGTGGTGGTGAGTTCTGAGTCTCAACGTAAAGAAACAACCTTCTCTCCAGAGTCCACATTAGGGTTAGTGTAGCTCTCTCTAGCATTATGATTTTCTACAATACCATTCTACACAATCTAGCTCTATGATATTTTACAAGAGGGTTTTCAAACGCTCTCTTTGTCTGGGAGCGCCCAAGCAGAGGGTTGGAAAACTCTGTTCTACAATACCATTCTACATCACCTAGCTCTAGGATCTTCTTCATTCTATACACACCTCTATGTGTTCTATGTTCACACATGAAGTTCATACACACAGTTGTCAGTGTCTGTATCTGCAAAGAGACTGCACACCATCTAGTGGGGTATGTCTGGCAGGACAGGGAGACAGTGTCTTAGTGACTAAAAGACAGACCTGTATATTAACAACACCACCACCTCATGGACACAGGAGAGAGACAGACAGCACCCCCTCCTGGACACAGGAGAGAGACAGACAGCACCCCCTCCTGGACACAGGAGAGAGACAGACAGCACACCCCCTCCTGGACACAGGAGAGAGACAGACAGCACCCCCTCCTGGACACAGGAGAGAGACAGACAGCACCCCCTCCTGGACACAGGAGAGAGACAGACAGCACCCCTCCTGGACACAGGAGAGAGACAGACAGCACCCCTCCTGGACACAGGAGAGGGACAGACAGCACCTCCTCCTGGACACAGGAGAGAGACAGACAGCACCCCTCCTGGACACAGGAGAGAGACAGACAGCACCCCTCCTGGACACAGGAGAGAGACAGACAGCACCACCTCCTGGACACAGTAGAGAGACAGACAGCACCCCCTCCTGGACACAGTAGAGAGACAGACAGCACCCCTCCTGGACACAGGAGAGAGACAGACAGCACCCCCTCCTGGACACAGGAGAGAGACAGACAGCACCCCCTCCTGGACACAGGAGAGAGACAGACAGCACCACTTCCTGGACACAGTACAGCTGAGCGAGACAAAGTGGGGTTTCTACGTAAGACACACACACACACACACACACACACACACACACACACACACACACACACACACACACACACACACACACACACACACACACACACACACACACACACACACACACAGGGTTAGATAGGTAATTGTTATTCTCCAGCCTGCTGCAAGAGGACTGAGAATAGAGAAGTAGACCTTTAGCAAAACTAGCAAATTACATTTTCAGTGACTCAATATTAGCAACTGTTTGGTATACTCAGTCAAAGTTAAATTTAGTAAAATAATTGGTTTGATTACTTTCATACACATATCAACTTTGGATTGTGGGCAGTTAGATCACACAGACTAACCCTACTACACTTTTATCCACTCTCCTACTAGACTACCATAGTACAGACTACCACAGTACAGACTACCACAGCATAGACTACCAGAGTATAGACTACCATGATACAGACTACCACAGTACAGACTACCATAGTACAGACTACCAAAGTATAGACTACCATGATACAGACTACCACAGTACAGACTACCACAGCATAGACTACCAGAGTATAGACTACCATGATACAGACTACCACAGCATGGACTACCAGAGTATAGACTACCATGATACAGACTACCACAGTACAGACTACCATAGTATAGACTACCATGATACAGACGACCACAGTACAGACTACCACAGCATAGACTACCAGAGTATAGACTACCATGATACAGACTACCACAGTACAGACTACCATAGACTACAGACTACCAAAGTATAGACTACCATGATACAGACTACCACAGTACAGACTACCACAGCATAGACTACCAGAGTATAGACTACCATGATACAGACTACCACAGCATGGACTACCAGAGTATAGACTACCATGATACAGACTACCACAGTACAGACTACCATAGTATAGACTACCATGATACAGACGACCACAGTACAGACTACCACAGCATAGACTACCAGAGTATAGACTACCATGATACAGACTACCACAGCATAGACTACCAGAGTATAGACTACCATGATACAGACTACCACAGCATAGACTACCACAGCATAGACTACCAGAGTATAGACTACCATGATACAGACTACCACAGCATAGACTACCAGAGTATAGACTACCATGATACAGACTACCACAGCATAGACTACCAGAGTATAGACTACCATGAGTACAGACTACCACAGTATAGACTACCATAGTACAGACTACCAAAGTATAGACTACCATGATACAGACTACCACAGTATAGACTACCACAGTATAGACTACCACAGTATAGACTACCATAGTACAGACTACCACAGATAGACTACCACAGTATAGACTACCATGGTACAGACTACCACAGCATAGACTACCATGGTATAGAATACCACAGTATAGACTACCATGGTACAGACTACCACAGTATAGACTACCACAGTATAGACTACCAGAGTATAGACTACCATGATACAGACTACCACAGTACAGACTACCATAGTACAGACTACCAAAGTATAGACTACCATGATACAGACTACCACAGTACAGACTACCACAGCATAGACTACCAGAGTATAGACTACCATGATACAGACTACCACAGCATGGACTACCAGAGTATAGACTACCATGATACAGACTACCACAGTACAGACTACCATAGTATAGACTACCATGATACAGACTACCACAGTACAGACTACCACAGCATAGACTACCAGAGTATAGACTACCATGATACAGACTACCACAGCATAGACTACCAGAGTATAGACTACCATGATACAGACTACCACAGCATAGACTACCACAGCATAGACTACCAGAGTATAGACTACCATGATACAGACTACCACAGCATAGACTACCAGAGTATAGACTACCATGATACAGACTACCACAGCATAGACTACCAGAGTATAGACTACCATGATACAGACTACCACAGTATAGACTACCATAGTACAGACTACCAAAGTATAGACGACCATGATACAGACTACCACAGTATAGACTACCACAGTATAGACTACCACAGTATAGACTACCACAGTATAGACTACCACAGTATAGACTACCACAGTATAGACTACCATAGTACAGACTACCACAGTATAGACTACCATGGTACAGACTACCACAGCATAGACTACCATGGTACAGAATACCACAGTATAGACTACCATGGTACAGACTACCACAGTATAGACTACCACAGTATAGACTACCAGAGTATAGACTACCATGATACAGACTACCACAGCATAGACTACCAGAGTATAGACTACCATGATACAGACTACCACAGCATAGACTACCAGAGTATAGACTACCATGATACAGACTACCACAGCATAGACTACCACAGCATAGACTACCAGAGTATAGACTACCACAGTACAGACTACCACAGCATAGACTACCACAGTATAGACTACCATGATACAGACTACCACAGTATAGACTACATAGTACAGACTACCAAAGTATAGACTACCATGATACAGACTACCACAGTATAGACTACCACAGTATAGACTACCACAGTATAGACTACCATAGTACAGACTACCACAGTATAGACTACCATGGTACAGACTACCACAGCATAGACTACCATGGTACAGAATACCACAGTATAGACTACCATGGTACAGACTACCACAGTATAGACTACCACAGTATAGACTACCACAGTATAGACTACCATAGTACAGACTACCACAGCATAGACTACCATAGTACAGACTACCACAGCATAGACTACCACAGTATAGACTACCACAGTATAGACTACCATAGTACAGACTACCACAGCTTAGACTACCATAGTACAGACTACCACAGCATAGACTACCACAGTATAGACTACCACAGTATAGACTACCATAGTACAGACTACCACAGCTTAGACTACCATAGTACAGACTACCACAGTTTAGACTACCATAGTACAGACTACCACGGCATAGACTACCATGGTATAGATTAAAACAGTATAGACTACCACGGTATAGATTAAAACAGTATAGACTACCATGGTATAGATTAAAACAGTATAGACTACCAAGGTATAGACTACCACGGTATAGATTAAAAAAGTATAGACTACCACGATGTAGACAACCACAGTATAGACTACCACGGCATAGACTACCACAGTACCATGGTACAGACTGCCACAGCTTAGACTACCATAGTACAGACTACCATGGCATAGACTACCATGGTATAGATTAAAACAGTATAGACTACCACGGTATAGATTAAAACAGTATAAACTACCATGGTATAGATTAAAACAGTATAGACTACCAAGGTATAGACTACCACGGTATAGATTAAAACAGTATAGACTACCACGGTATAGACTACCACAGTATAGACTACCACGATGTAGACAACCACAGTACCATGGTACAGACTGCCACAGTATAGACTACCACGATGTAGACAAACACAGTATAGACTACCACGGCATAGACTACCACAGTATCACGGTACAGACTGCCACAGTATAGACTATCACGATGTAGACAACCACAGTATAGACTACCACGGCATAGACTACCACAGTACCATGGTACAGACTGCCACAGTATAGACTACCACGGTGTAGACAACCCCAGTATCGACTGCCATGGCATAGACTACCACAGTATCACGGTACAGACTGCCACAGTATAGACTACCACGGTGTAGACAACCACAGTATATGAGAGTATGGGTAGCTGTCCCCCAGTATGGTGACTGGAGTATGGGTAGCTGTCCCCCAGTATGGTGACTAGAGTATGGGTAGCTGTCCCCACTATGGTGACTGGAGTATGGGTAGATGTCCCCAGTATGGTGACTGGAGTATGGGTAGCTGTCCCCACTATGGTGACTGGAGTATGGGTCGCTGTCCCCACTATGGTGACTGGAGTATGGGTAGCTGTCCCCCAGTATGGTGACTGGAGTATGGGTAGCTGTCCCCCAGTATGGTGACTGGAGTATGGGTAGCTGTCCCCCAATATGGTGACTGGAGTATGGGTCGCTGTCCCCCAGTATGGTGACTGGAGTATGGGTCGCTGTCCCCCAGTATGGTGACTGGAGTATGGGTAGCTGTCCCCCAGTATGGTGACTGGAGTATGGGTAGCTGTCCCCCAGTATGGTGACTGGAGTATGGGTAGCTGTCCCCCAGTATGGTGACTGGAGTATGGGTAGCTGTCCCCCAGTATGGTGACTGGAGTATGGGTAGCTGTCCCCCACTATGGTGACTGGAGTATGGGTAGCTGTCCCCCAGTATGGTGACTGGAGTATGGGTAGCTGTCCCCCAGTATGGTGACTGGAGTATGGGTAGCTGTCCCCCAGTATGGTGACTGGAGTATGGGTAGCTGTCCCCCAGTATGGTGACTGGAGTATGGGACTGGAGCTGTCCCCCAGTATGGTGACTGGAGTATGGGTAGCTGTCCCCCAGTATGGTGACTGGAGTATGGGTAGCTGTCCCCCAGTATGGTGACTGGAGTATGGGTAGCTGTCCCCCAGTATGGTGACTGGAGTATGGGTAGCTGTCCCCCACTATGGTGACTGGTGACTGTCCCCAGTATGGTGACTGGAGTATGGGTAGCTGTCCCCACTATGGTGACTGGAGCTGTGTCCCCCAGTATGGTGACTGGAGTATGGGTAGCTGTCCCCAGTATGGTGACTGGAGTATGGGTAGCTGTCCCCCAGTATGGTGACTGGAGTATGGGTAGCTGTCCCCACTATGGTGACTGGAGTATGGGTAGCTGTCCCCCAGTATGGTGACTGGAGTATGGGTAGCTGTCCCCACTATGGTGACTGGAGTATGGGTAGCTGTCCCCACTATGGTGACTGGAGTATGGGTAGCTGTCCCCCAGTATGGTGACTGGAGTATGGGTAGCTGTCCCCCAGTATGGTGACTGGAGTATGGGTAGCTGTCCCCCAGTATGGTGACTGGAGTATGGGTCCCCCAGCTGTCCCCCAATATGGTGACTGGAGTATGGGTAGCTGTCCCCACTACGGTGACTGGAGTATGGGTAGCTGTCCCCAGTATGGTGACTGGAGTATGGGTAGCTGTCCCCCAGTATGGTGACTGGAGTATGGGTAGCTGTCCCCCAGTATGGTGACTGGAGTATGGGTAGCTGCAGCCCAATATGGTGACTGGAGTATGGGTAGCTGTCCCCACTATGGTGACTGGAGTATGGGTAGCTGTAGGCCAATATGGTGACTGGAGTATGTGTAGCTGCAGCCCAATATGGTGACTGGAGTATGGGTCGCTGTCCCCACTATGGTGACTGGAGTATGGGTCGCTGTCCCCCAATATGGTGACTGGAGTATGGGTAGCTGTAGGCCAATATGGTGACTGGAGTATGGGTAGCTGCAGCCCAATATGGTGACTGGAGTATGGGTCGCTGTCCCCACTATGGTGACTGGAGTATGGGTCGCTGTCCCCCAATATGGTGACTGGAGTATGGGTAGCTGTAGGCCAATATGGTAACTGAAGTATGGGTAGCTGCAGCCCAATATGGTGACTGGAGTATGGGTAGCTGTAGCCCAGTATGGTGACTGGAGTATGGGTAGCTGTCCCCCAATATGGTGACTGGAGTATGGGTAGCTGTAGACCAATATGGTGACTGGAGTATGGGTCGCTGTCCCCCAGTATGGTGACTGGAGTATGGGTAGCTGTCCCCAATATGGTGACTGGAGTATGGGTCGCTGTCCCCCAATATGGTGACTGGAGTATGGGTAGCTGTAGGCCAATATGGTGACTGGAGTATGGGTAGCTGTAGGCCAATATGGTGACTGGAGTATGGGTAGCTGTAGGCCAATATGGTGACTGGAGTATGGGTAGCTGTAGGCCAATATGGTGACTGGAGTATGGGTAGCTGTAGGCCAATATGGTGACTGGAGTATGGGTAGCTGTAGCCCAATATGGTGACTGGAGTATGGGTAGCTGTAGGCCAATATGGTGACTGGAGTATGGGTAGCTGTAGGCCAATATGGTGACTGGAGTATGGGTAGCTGTAGGCCAATATGGTGACTGGAGTATGGGTAGCTGTAGGCCAATATGGTGACTGGAGTATGGGTAGCTGCAGCCCAATATGGTGACTGGAGAATGGGTTGCTTTCCCCCAATATGGTGACTGGAGTATGGGTAGCTGCAGGCCAATATGGTGACTGGAGTATGGGTAGCTGTAGGCCAATATGGTGACTGGAGTATGGGTAGCTGTAGGCCAATATGGTGACTGGAGTATGGGTAGCTGTAGGCCAATATGGTGACTGGAGTATGGGTAGCTGTCCCCCAATATGGTGACTGGAGTATGGGTAGCTGTAGGCCAATATGGTGACTGGAGTATGGGTAGCTGTAGGCCAATATGGTGACTGGAGTATGGGTAGCTGTACCCCAATATGGTGACTGGAGTATGGGTAGCTGTAGACCAATATGGTGACTGGAGTATGGGTAGCTGTCCCCCAGTATGGTGACTGGAGTATGGGTAGCTGTGCCCCCAAAATGGTGACTGGAGTATGGGTAGCTGTAGGCCAATATAGTGACTGGAGTATGGGTAGCTGTCACCCAGTGTGGTGACTGGAGTATGGGTAGCTGTAGGCCAGTATGGTGATTGGAGTATGGGTAGCTGTCCCCCAGTATGGTGACTGGAGTATGGGTAGCTGTCCCCCAGTATGGTGACTGGAGTATGGGTAGCTGTCCCCCAGTATGGTGACTGGAGTATGGGTAGCTGTCCCCCAGTATGGTGACTGGAGTATGGGTAGCTGTCCCCCAATATGGTGACTGGAGTATGGGTAGCTGTCCCCCAATATGGTGACTGGAGTATGGGTAGCTGTCCCCCAGTATGGTGACTGGAGTATGGGTAGCTGTCCCCCAATATGGTGACTGGAGTATGGGTCGCTGTCCCCCAGTATGGTGACTGGAGTATGGGTAGCTGCAGGCCAATATGGTGACTGGAGTATGGGTTGCTGTCCCCCAGTATGGTGACTGGAGTATGGGTAGCTGTCCCCCAGTATGGTGACTGGAGTATGGGTAGCTGTCCCCCAGTATGGTGACTGGAGTATGGGTAGCTGTCCCCCAGTATGGTGACTGGAGTATGGGTAGCTGCAGCCCAATATGGTGACTGGAGTATGGGTTGCTGTCCCCCAGTATGGTGACTGGAGTATGGGTAGCTGTCCCCCAGTATGGTGACTGGAGTATGGGTAGCTGCAGCCCAATATGGTGACTGGAGTATGGGTTGCTGTCGCCCAGTATGGTGACTGGAGTATGGGTAGCTGTCCCCCAGTATGGTGACTGGAGTATGGGTCGCTGTCCCCCAATATGGTGACTGGAGTATGGGTAGCTGTAGCCCAATATGGTGACTGGAGTATGGGTAGCTGTAGGCCAATATAGTGACTGGAGTATGGGTAGCTGCAGCCCAATATAGTGACTGGAGTATGGGTAGCTGTCCCCCAGTATGGTGACTGGAGTATGTGTAGCTGTAGACCAATATGGTGACTGGAGTATGGGTAGCTGTGCCCCCAATATTGTGACTGGAGTATGGGTAGCTGTAGGCCAATATAGTGACTGGAGTATGGGTAGCTGCAGCCCAATATGGTGACTGGAGTATGGGTAGCTGCAGGCCAATATGGTGACTGGAGTATGGGTAGCTGTAGCCCAATATGGTGACTGGAGTATGGGTAGCTGTAGCCCAGTATGGTGACTGGAGTATGGGTAACTGCAGCCCAATATGGTGACTGGAGTATGGGTTGCTGTCCCCCAGTATGGTGACTGGAGTATGGGTAGCTGCCCCAGTATGGTGACTGGAGTATGGGTTGCTGTCCCCCAGTATGGTGACTGGAGTATGGGTAGCTGCAGCCCAATATGGTGACTGTAGTATGGGTTGCTGTCCCCCAGTATGGTGACTGGAGTATGGGTAGCTGTAGGCCAGTATGGTGACTGGAGTATGGGTAGCTGTAGCCCAATATGGTGACTGGAGTATGGGTAGCTGTAGCCCAGTATGGTGACTGGAGTATGGGTAACTGCAGCCCAATATGGTGACTGTAGTATGGGTTGCTGTCCCCAGTATGGTGACTGGAGTATGGGTAGCTGTAGCCCAGTATGGTGACTGGAGTATGGGTAGCTGCGGCCCAGTATGGTGACTGGAGTATGGGTTGCTGTCCCCCAGTATGGTGACTGGAGTATGGGTAGCTGCAGCCCAATATGGTGACTGTAGTATGGGTTGCTGTCCCCAGTATGGTGACTGGAGTATGGGTAGCTGTAGGCCAATATAGTGACTGGAGTATGGGTAGCTGTCCCCCAATATGGTGACTGGAGTATGGGTAGCTGTAGCCCAGTATGGTGACTGGAGTATGGGTAACTGCAGCCCAATATGGTGACTGTAGTATGGGTTGCTGTCCCCCAGTATGGTGACTGGAGTATGGGTAGCTGCGGCCCAGTATGGTGACTGGAGTATGGGTAGCTGTCCCCAGTGATGGTGACTGGAGTATGGGTAGCTGTCCCCCAGTATGGTGACTGGAGTATGGGTAGCTGCAGTGCAATATGTGACTGGCTGTCCCCCAGTATGGTGACTGGAGTATGGGTAGCTGTCCCCCATGGTGACTGGAGTATGGGTAGCTGTCCCCACTATGGTGACTGGAGTATGGGTAGCTGTCCCCCAGTATGGTGACTGGAGTATGGGTAGCTGTGCCCCCAGGTGACTGGAGTATGGTGACTGTGACTGGAGTATGGGTAGCTGTCCCCCAGTGTGGTGACTGGAGTATGGGTAGCTGTAGGCCACCAGTATATGGTGACTGGAGTATGGGTAGCTGTCCCCAATATGGTGACTGGAGTATGGGTAGCTGTCCCCCAGTATGGTGACTGGAGTATGGGTAGCTGTCCCCCAAAATGGTGACTGGAGTATGGGTAGCTGTAGGCCAATATAGTGACTGGAGTATGGGTAGCTGTCCCCAGTATGGTGACTGGAGTATGGGTAGCTGTAGCCCAGTATGGTGACTGGAGTATGGGTAGCTGCAGCCCAATATGGTGACTGGAGTATGGGTAGCTGTCCCCCAGTATGGTGACTGGAGTATGGGTTGCTGTCCCCCAGTATGGTGACTGGAGTATGGGTAGCTGCAGCCCAATATGGTGACTGGAGTATGGGTAGCTGTAGCCCAGTATGGTGACTGGAGTATGGGTAGCTGTCCCCCAGTATGGTGACTGGAGTATGGGTAGCTGTCCCCCAATATGGTGACTGGAGTATGGGTAGCTGTAGGCCAGTATGGTGACTGGAGTATGGGTAGCTGTCCCCCAGTATGGTGACTGGAGTATGGGTAGCTGTAGTCCAATATGGTGACTGGAGTATGGGTAGCTGTCCCCCAGTATGGTGACTGGAGTATGGGTAGCTGTCCCCCAGTATGGTGACTGGAGTATGGGTAGCTGTAGACCAATATGGTGACTGGAGTATGGGTAGCTGTCCCCCAGTATGGTGACTGGAGTATGGGTAGCTGTAGCCCAATATGGTGACTGGAGTATGGGTAGCTGTGCCCCCAAAATGGTGACTGGAGTATGGGTAGCTGTAGGCCAGTATGGTGATTGGAGTATGGGTAGCTGTCCCCCAGTATGGTGACTGGAGTATGGGTAGCTGTCCCCCAGTATGTTGACTGGAGTATGGGTAGCTGTCCCCCAGTATGGTGACTGGAGTATGGGTAGCTGTCCCCCAGTATGTTGACTGGAGTATGGGTAGCTGTCCCCCAGTATGGTGACTGGAGTATGGGTAGCTGTCCCCCTGGAGTATGGTGACTGGAGTATGGGTAGCTGCAGCCCAATATGGTGACTGGAGTATGGGTAGCTGTCCCCCAGTATGGTGACTGGAGTATGGGTAGCTGTCCCCCAGTATGGTGACTGGAGTATGGGTAGCTGTCCCCCAGTATGGTGACTGGAGTATGGGTAGCTGTAGGCCAGTATGGTGATTGGAGTATGGGTAGCTGTCCCCCAGTATGGTGACTGGAGTATGGGTAGCTGTCCCCCAGTATGGTGACTGGAGTATGGGTAGCTGTCCCCCAGTATGGTGACTGGAGTATGGGTAGCTGTAGGCCAGTATGGTGATTGGAGTATGGGTAGCTGTCCCCCAGTATGGTGACTGGAGTATGGGTAGATGTCCCCCAGTATGGTGACTGGAGTATGGGTAGCTGTCCCCCAATATGGTGACTGGAGTATGGGGCGCTGTAGCCCAATATGGTGACTGGAGTATGTGTAGCTGCAGGCCAATATGGTGACTGGAGTATGGGTAGCTGTAGGCCAATATAGTGACTGGAGTATGGGTAGCTGCAGCCCAATATAGTGACTGGAGTATGGGTAGCTGTAGGCCAATATAGTGACTGGAGTATGGGTAGCTGTAGGCCAATATAGTGACTGGAGTATGGGTAGCTGTAGCCCAATATAGTGACTGGAGTATGGGTAGCTGTAGGCCAATATAGTGACTGGAGTGTGGGTAGCTGTGCCCCCAATATGGTGACTGGAGTATGTGTAGCTGTAGACCAATATGGTGACTGGAGTATGGGTAGCTGTGCCCCCAATATTGTGACTGGAGTATGGGTAGCTGTAGACCAATATGGTGACTGGAGTATGGGTAGCTGTAGCCCAATATAGTGACTGGAGTATGGGTAGCTGTAGCCCAGTATGGTGACTGGAGTATGGGTAGCTGCAGCTCAATATGGTGACTGTAGTATGGGTTGCTGTCCCCCAGTATGGTGACTGGAGTATGGGTAGCTGCGGCCCAGTATGGTGACTGGAGTATGGGTTGCTGTCCCCCAGTATGGTGACTGGAGTATGGGTAGCTGCAGCCCAATATGGTGACTGTAGTATGGGTTGCTGTCCCCCAGTATGGTGACTGGAGTATGGGTAGCTGTAGCCCAGTATGGTGACTGGAGTATGGGTAGCTGTCCCCCAGTATGGTGACTGGAGTATGGGTAGCTGCAGTGCAATATGGTGACTGGAGTATGGGTAGCTGTCCCCCAGTATGGTGACTGGAGTATGGGTAGCTGTCCCCTAATATGGTGACTGGAGTATGGGTACCTGTCCCCCAGTATGGTGACTGGAGTATGGGTAGCTGTAGACCAATATGGTGACTGTAGTATGGGTAGCTGTCCCCCAGTATGGTGACTGGAGTATGGGTAGCTGTCCCCCAGTATGGTGACTGGAGTATGGGTAGCTGTCCCCCAATATGGTGACTGGAGTATGGGTAGCTGTCCCCCAATATGGTGACTGGAGTATGGGTAGCTGTCCCCCAGTATGGTGACTGGAGTATGGGTAGCTGTGCCCCCAAAATGGTGACTGTAGTATGGGTAGCTGTCCCCCAGTATGGTGACTGGAGTATGGGTAGCTGTCCCCCAGTATGGTGACTGGAGTTTGGGTAGCTGTCCCCCAGTATGGTGACTGGAGTATGGGTTGCTGTCCCCCAGTATGGTGACTGGAGTATGGGTAGCTGCGGCCCAGTATGGTGACTGGAGTATGGGTTGCTGTCCCCCAGTATGGTGACTGGAGTATGGGTAGCTGTAGCCCAGTATGGTGACTGGAGTATGGGTAGCTGTCCCCCAGTATGGTGACTGGAGTATGGGTAGCTGTAGCCCAGTATGGTGACTGGAGTATGGGTAGCTGTCCCCCAGTATGGTGACTGGAGTATGGGTAGCTGCAGTGCAATATGGTGACTGGAGTATGGGTAGCTGTCCCCCAGTATGGTGACTGGAGTATGGGTAGCTGTCCCCTAATATGGTGACTGGAGTATGGGTAGCTGTAGGCCAATATGGTGACTGGAGTATGGGTAGCTGTAGACCAATATGGTGACTGTAGTATGGGTAGCTGTCCCCCAGTATGGTGACTGGAGTATGGGTAGCTGTCCCCCAGTATGGTGACTGGAGTATGGGTAGCTGTCCCCCAATATGGTGACTGGAGTATGGGTAGCTGTCCCCCAATATGGTGACTGGAGTATGGGTAGCTGTCCCCCAGTATGGTGACTGGAGTATGGGTAGCTGTGCCCCCAAAATGGTGACTGTAGTATGGGTAGCTGTCCCCCAGTATGGTGACTGGAGTATGGGTAGCTGTCCCCCAGTATGGTGACTGGAGTTTGGGTAGCTGTCCCCCAGTATGGTGACTGGAGTATGGGTAGCTGTGCCCCCAAAATGGTGACTGGAGTATGGGTAGCTGTCCCCCAGTATGGTGACTGGAGTATGGGTAGCTGTCCCCCAGTATGGTGACTGGAGTTTGGGTAGCTGTCCCCCAGTATGGTGACTGGAGTATGGGTAGCTGTCCCCCAGTATGGTGTGACTGGAGTATGGGTAGCTGTGCCCCCAAAATGGTGACTGGAGTATGGGTAGCTGTCCCCCAGTATGGTGACTGGAGTATGGGTAGCTGTCCCCCAGTATGGTGACTGGAGTTTGGGTAGCTGTCCCCCAGTATGGTGACTGGAGTATGGGTAGCTGTAGGCCAGTATGGTGACTGGAGTATGGGTAGCTGTCCCCCAATATGGTGACTGGAGTATGGGTAGCTGTCCCCCAGTATGGTGACTGGAGTATGGGTAGCTGTCCCCCAGTATGGTGACTGGAGTATGGGTAGCTGTCCCCACTATGGTGACTGGAGTATGGGTAGCTGTCCCCCAGTATGGTGACTGGAGTATGGGTAGCTGCAGCCCAATATGGTGACTGGAGTATGGGTAGCTGTCCCCCAGTATGGTGACTGTAGTATGGGTTGCTGTCCCCCAGTATGGTGACTGGAGTATGGGTAGCTGTCCCCCAGTATGGTGACTGGAGTATGGGTAGCTGTCCCCCAGTATGGTGACTGGAGTATGGGTAGCTGTCCCCCAGTATGGTGACTGGAGTATGGGTAGCTGCAGCCCAATATGGTGACTGGAGTATGGGTAGCTGTCCCCCAGTATGGTGACTGTAGTATGGGTAGCTGTCCCCCAATATGGTGACTGGAGTATGGGTAGCTGTCCCCCAGTATGGTGACTGGAGTATGGGTAGCTGTCCCCCAGTATGGTGACTGGAGTATGGGTAGCTGTCCCCCAGTATGGTGACTGGAGTATGGGTCGCTGTCCCCCAGTATGGTGACTGGAGTATGGGTAGCTGTCCCCCAGTATGGTGACTGGAGTATGGGTTGCTGTCCCCCAGTATGGTGACTGGAGTATGGGTAGCTGTCCCCCAGTATGGTGACTGGAGTATGGGTAGCTGCAGCCCAATATGGTGACTGGAGTATGGGTTGCTGTCCCCCAGTATGGTGACTGGAGTATGGGTAGCTGTCGCCCAGTATGGTGACTGGAGTATGGGTAGCTGTCCCCCAGTATGGTGACTGGAGTATGGGTTGCTGTCCCCCAATATGGTGACTGGAGTATGGGTAGCTGTCCCCCAGTATGGTGACTGGAGTATGGGTAGCTGTAGGCCAATATGGTGACTGGAGTATGGGTAGCTGTAGGCCAATATGGTGACTGGAGTATGGGTAGCTGTAGCCCAATATGGTGACTGGAGTATGGGTAGCTGTAGGCCAATATGGTGACTGGAGTATGGGTAGCTGTCCCCCAGTATGGTGACTGGAGTATGGGTAGCTGTCCCCCAGTATGGTGACTGGAGTATGGGTAGCTGTCCCCCAATATGGTGACTGGAGTATGGGTAGCTGTCCCCCAATATGGTGACTGGAGTATGGGTAGCTGTAGGCCAATATGGTGACTGGAGTATGGGGCGCTGTAGCCCAGAATGGTGACTTGAGTATGTGGGTGTGTCCTGAAAGGAGTGGGTGTATGGGAAGAGAATCAGCTAATTGGCCCGATATGTTTCCACTCAAGACCTTTTTGCGTGGCTGATTGGGCTGCACCATGAGTCCTGGCTGTAGTAAGCCCGACCAGTGCTCTGGTGTTGTGCCTGCCGACTGAAGAGCTTCCTCTTGGTATCATGGTCTTGTCCCAGCGGTAGATATGTGGCTATTTTTTTCTCTGACATTTTATTGGGGCGGCAGCGTAGCCTGTGGTTAGAGCGTTGGACTAGTAACCGGAAGGTTGCGAGTTCAACCTGGTTGTTCAATCTGTCGTTCTGCCCCTGAACAGGCAGTTAACCCACTGTTCCCAGGCCGTCATTGAAAATAAGAATATAAGAATATGTTCTTAACTGACTTGCCTGGTTAAATAAAGGTAACATTTCAGGTAGGATAGCAGCCTATAAAATGAATAACTAATATTGATAACCATCTAGATGTCACCTTGATACATTCATACAGTCTACTACTCAATGGGGAAGGCATGAACAGCAACAACCAGGTACCTGACGGACACAGTGTCCTTCGCTCCCACTTGACAAGCACTACTGTCCAGCAATGGCGTGGGAAGTAGCCAATTTAGGAAAGCCTTCCCATCTCTACCAGAAGAAGGTTATCATTAGCATTGTCACGGCTACACAAAGTAGAGATAAAAGCACCACAACACACACACACAGGCACAGGGGCATTCCCGTGCAGGAAAATACAGATCAATGATACTGACTGAACTGAATATGCTTCAATTAGAATGTCTAAACTACAGGACTCTTCTGCTGTGTTGTTATTAGGGTTGACTCCCAGGCCATACCTGACGATACCTGGCTGTACCTGGCTATACACGACTATACCAGACTCTACCTGACTCTACCTGACTCTACCTGACTCTACCTGACTGTACCAGGCTGTACCTGACTATACCCGACTATACCTGACTCGACCTGGCTTTACCTGACTATATCTGGCTGTACCTGACTATATACATGGCTGTACCTGACTATACATGGCTGTACCTGGTTGTACCTGACTATACATGACTGTACCTGGCTGTACCTGGCTGTACCTGGTTGTACCTGACTATACCTGGCTACATATACCTGGCTGTATACTATACCTGAATATACCTGGCTGTAACTGGCTAAACCTGACTGAACATGGCTGTACCAGACTGTACCAGACTGTACCTGGCTGTAACTGACTATACCTGACTGTACCTGACTGTATCTGGCTGTACCTGGTTGTACCTGGCTGTACCTGACTGTACCTGGTTGTACCTGACTATACATGGCTGTGCATGGCTGTACCTGTACCTGGTTGTACCTGGTGTTACCTGGTTGTATATTTCTGTACCTGACTATACATTGTTGTACCTGGTTGTACCTGACTATACATGGCTGTGCCTGACTATACATGGCTGTACCTGGTTGGACCTGGCTCTACCTGGTTGTACCTGGTTGTACATTGCTGTACCTGGCTGTACCTGGTTGTACCTGGCTGTACCTGGCTGTACCTGGTTGTACCTGGCTGTACCTGACTATACCTGACTGTACCTGGTTGTACATTGCTGTACCTGGCTGTACCTGGCTGTACCTGGTTGTACCTGGCTGTACCTGGCTGTACCTGACTGTACCTGGTTGTACCTGACTATACATGGCTGTGCATGGCTGTACCTGTACCTGGTTGTACCTGGTGTTACCTGGTTGTATATTTCTGTACCTGACTATACATTGTTGTACCTGGTTGTACCTGGCTGTACCTGGTTGTACCTGGCTGTAACTGGTTGTACCTGACTATACATGGCTGTGCATGGCTGTACCTGACTATACATGGCTGTACCTGGTTGGACCTGGCTCTACCTGGTTGTACCTGGTTGTACCTGGTTGTACATTGCTGTACCTGGCTGTACCTGGCTGTACCTGGTTGTACCTGGCTGTACCTGGCTGTACCTGGTTGTACCTGGCTGTACCTGACTATACCTGACTGTACCTGGCTGTACCTGACTGTACTTGGCTGTACCTGACTGTACCTGGCTGTACCTGACTATACATGGCTGTTCCTGTGTTACATGGTACAACACCTGTACCTGACTGTACCTGACTGTACCGGACTGTACCGGACTGTACCTGGCTGTACCTGACTATACCTGGTTGTACCTGGATGTACCTGACTGTACCTGACTATACATGACTGTGCCTGGCTGTACCTGACTATACATGGCTGTACCTGGTTGTACCTGGCTGTACCTGGTTGGACCTGGCTCTACCTGGTTGTACCTGGCTGTGCCTGGTTGTACCTGGCTGTACCTGGCTGTACCTGGTTGTACCTGGTTGTACCTGGCTGTACCTGGCTGTACCTGGTTGTACCTGGCTGTACCTGGCTGTACCTGGTTGTACCTGGCTGTACCTGGCTGTACCTGGCTGTACCTGGCTGTACCGTGTTGTACATGGCTTTCCGTGGCTGTACCTGACTATACATGGCTGTACCTGGTTTTACCTGGCTGTACCTGGTTGTATATGGCTGTACCTGGTTGTACCTGGCTGTACCTGGTTGTACCTGGCTGTACCTGGTTGTACCTGACTGTACCTAACTATACATGGCTGTGCCTGGCTGTACCTGACTATACATGGCTGTACCTGGTTGTACCTGGCTGTACCTAGTTGTACCTGGCTGTACCTGGCTGTACCTGGTTGTACCTGGCTGTACCTGGCTGTACCTGGTTGTACCTGGCTGTACCTGGCTGTACCTGGTTGTACCTGGCTGTACCTGGTTGTACCTGGCTGTACCTAGTTGTACCTGGCTGTACCTGGCTGCACCTGGCTGTACCTGGCTGTACCTGACTGTACCTGGTTGTACCTGGTGTTACCTGGTTGTATATTTCTGTACCTGACTATACATGGCTGTACATGGCTGTACCTGGCTGTACCTGGTTGTACCTGGCTGTACCTCGTTGTACCTGGCTGCACCTGGTTGTACCTGGCTGTACCTGATTGTACCTGGCTGTACCTGGTTGTACCTGGTTGTACCTGGCTGTACCTGGCTGTACCTGGTTGTACCTGGTTGTACCTGGTTGTACCTGGCTGTACCTGGTTGTACCTGGCTGTACCTGGCTGTACCTGGCTGTACCTGGTTGTACCTGGCTGTACCTGGTTGTACCTGGCTGTACCTGGTTGTACCTGGCTGTACCTGGCTGTACCTGGCTGTACCTGGTTGTACCTGGCTGTACCTGGTTGTACCTGGCTGTACCTGGTTGTACCTGGCTGTACCTGGCTGTACATTGCTGTACCTGGCTGTACCTGGTTGTACCTGGCTGTACCTGGCTGTACCTGGCAGTACCTGGCTGTACCTGGTTGTACCTGGTTGTACCTGACTATACCTGGCTGTACCTGGCTGTACCTGGTTGTACCTGGCTGTACTTGGTTGTACCTGGCTGCACCTGGTTGTACCTGGCTGTACCTGGTTGTACCTGACTGTACCTGGTTGTACCTGGCTGTACCTGGCTGTACCTGGCTGTACCTGGCTGTACCTGGCTGTACCTGGTTGTACCTGACTGTACCTGGTTGTACCTGGCTGTACCTGGCTGTACCTGGTTGTACCTGGTTGTACCTGACTATACCTGGCTGTACCTGGCTGTACCTGGTTGTACCTGGCTGTACCTGGCTGTACCTGGCTGTACCTGGTTGTACCTGGCTGTACCTGGTTGTACCTGACTGTACCTGGTTGTACCTGGCTGCACCTGACTATACCTGGCTGTACCTGGCTGTACCTGGTTGTACCTGGCTGCACCTGACTATACCTGGCTGTACCTGGTTGTACCTGGCTGCACCTGGTTGTACCTGGCTGTACCTGGTTGTACCTGGCTACCTGGTTGTACCTGGCTGCACCTGACTATACCGTGCTGTACCTGGCTGTACCTGGTTGTACCTGGCTGCACCTGACTATACCGTGCTGTACCTGGCTGTACCTGGTTGTACCTGGCTGCACCTGACTATACCTGGCTGCACCTGGTTGTACCTGGCTGCACCTGGTTGTACCTGGCTGCACCTGACTGTACCTGGCTGTACCTGGTTGTACCTGGCTGTACCTGGCTGTACCTGACTGTACCTGGTTGTACCTGACTATACCTGGCTGTACCTGGCTGTACCTGGTTGTACCTGGCTGCACCTGACTATACCTGGCTGCACCTGGTTGTGGCTGCACCTGGCTGTACCTGGTTGTACCTGGCTGCACCTGACTATACCTGGCTGTACCTGGTTGTACCTGGCTGTACCTGGTTGTACCTGACTGTACCTGGTTGTACCTGACTATACCTGGCTGTACCTGGCTGTACCTGGTTGTACCTGGCTGCACCTGACTATACCTGGCTGTGTACCTGGTTGTACCTGGCTGTACCTGGTTGTACCTGACTGTACCTGGTTGTACCTGACTATACCTGGCTGTACCTGGCTGTACCTGGTTGTACCTGGCTGCACCTGACTATACCGTGCTGTACCTGGCTGTGGTTGTACCTGGCTGCACCTGACTATACCGTGCTGTACCTGGTTGTACCTGGCTGCACCTGACTATACCGTGCTGTACCTGGCTGTACCTGGTTGTACCTGACTATACCTGGCTGTACCTGGCTGTACCTGGTTGTACCTGGCTGCACCTGACTATACCTGGCTGTACCTGGTTGTACCTGGCTGTACCTGGTTGTACCTGACTGTACCTGGTTGTACCTGACTATACCTGGCTGTACCTGGCTGTACCTGGTTGTACCTGGCTGCACCTGACTATACCGTGCTGTACCTGGCTGTACCTGGCTGTACCTGGCTGCACCTGACTATACCTGGCTGTACCTGGCTGTACCTGGCTGTACCTGGTTGTACCTGGCTGCACCTGGTTGTACCTGACTATACCTGGTTGTACCTGACTATACCGTGCTGTACTCGAAAGTACCTCCAGACACTTAAGGAATACGACGTGATGATAAAGAAAATTATTACTCTCCTTCCGTTCCTATATGTCTACTTCTCTCTATTCCTCTCTCTATTTATCCCTCTTTCTCCACCTCTCTCCGTCCCAGCAAACTAACTCAACACCAAGGTAACTAACTATCTCAACACCAAGCTAAGTAACTAACTCAACACCAAGCTAAGTAACTAACTCAACAGCAAGGTAACTAACTATCTCAACACCAAGGTAACTAACTCAACACCAAGGTAACTAACTATCTCAACACCAAGGTAACTAACTCAACACCAAGGTAACTAACTATCTCAACACCAAGGTAACTAACTCAACACCAAGGTAACTAACTATCTCAACACCAAGGTAACTAACTCAACACCAAGGTAACTAACACAACACCAAGGTAACTAACTATCTCAACACCAAGCTAAGTAACTAACTCAACACCAAGGTAACTAACACAACACCAAGGTAACTAACTATCTCAACACCAAGCTAAGTAACTAACTCAACACCAAGCTGAGTAACTAACTCAACAGCAAGGTAACTAACTATCTCAACACCAAGGTAACTAACTCAACACCAAGGTAACTAACTATCTCAACACCAACGTAACCAACTCAACACCAAGGTAACTAACTCAACACCAACGTAACCAACTCAACACCAAGGTAACTAACTCAACACCAACGTAACCAACTCAACACCAAGGTAACTAACTCAACACCAACGTAACCAACTCAACACCAAGCTGAGTAACTAACTCAACACCAAGGTAACTAACTATCTCAACACCAAGCTAAGTAACTAACTCAACAGCAAGGTAACTAACACAATACCAAGGTAACTAACTCAACACCAACGTAACTAACTCAACACCAAGGTAACTAACTCAACAGCAAGGTAACTATCTCAACACCAAGGTAACTAACTCAACAGCAAGGTAACTAACTCAACAGCAAGGTAACTATCTCAACACCAAGGTAACTAACTCAACAGCAAGGTAACTAACTCAATACCAAGGTAACTAACTCAACACCAACGTAACCAACTCAATACCAAGGAAACTAACTCAATACCAAGGTAACTAACTCAACAGCAAGGTAACTAACACAACAGCAAGGTAACTAACACAACAGCAGGTTAACTAAGTCAAAGAAGGAATGGGTTAGAAAAGGGGAGGATAGAGGGATGGATAAGATGGATGGATCAAGGGACAGGGGGAAGAAAGAATGGTGGGAGAGATTGAGACAGATTGAGGGCAGGAGGGACCACACTCCAGCAGGCACTCTCATTGGTGGAGAGTTGAGGGACCCAGGCGATGTGATTGGACAACAAGCCTGCAACTCAGAGCATCCCATAATACCCAGCTCACTGAGGGCATCACCATGGAGACAGAGAACAACAGAAACAAACCCAGCATGCTCACAGAAAAACAAGAGGTACAGTAGGTGTGTGTGTGTGTGTGTAGGTGTGTGTGTGTGTGTAGGTGTGTGTGTGTGTGTAGGTGTGTGTAGGTTTGTGTGTGTAGCTCAGGTAGCAGTGTGTCAGAAGGCTGTCAGTCACTCATCCATCCAGCTGGCTAATTGGCTCCTTACCTTCCCTTTCCCTCCCTCCCTCCCCCTCTCTCTCCCTCTCCTCCCTCCTCCAGGCATAGCTCCTAACCGGGTGCCGGAGGCCAAAATGAATATGAGCCAATGCTCTGCTGCTGCTCTGTTTAATTATCTCACAGCGTGAGTGTGAGTGTGAGTGTGTGTGTGAGTGTGAGTGTGAGTGTGAGTGTGTGTGTGTTTTACCGGCCCACACACCAGTGCTATGTTAAACAGCAAGGCATCCTGGGAATTGGAGTGACAGCTCATTTTGGTTCTGCAGTCTGAGACATTGCGCACGCACGCACGCACGCACTCTCTCACACACTCACACACACTCACACACTCACACACACACACACACACACACACACACACACACACACACACACACACACACACACACACACACACACACACACACACACACACACACACACACACACACACACACCCTCTCTCTGTGGAGCTCCTGGGTCGGGGCTGTCGTGACAGTGACAGGGTTGTTGACAAACACTAGCAGCCAGCGGCACCATGGGATATGGTGTCAGCAGAATGACAGGAGCTGTTAATGTCTCGCCTCGACATCCACTGCCTGACAGACAGACACCACACACGTCTCTTATACACACATCTCAAATAACATTTATTCGTCTCATGCTTTGTAAACAACAGGTGGAGACTAACAGTGAAATGCTTACTTACGGGCCCTTCCCAACAATGCAGAGAGAAAGAGAAAATAGAGAAATAATAGAAAAGTTAAACACGTAATAATAAATACACGATCAGTAACGATAACTTGGCTCTATACACTGTGTACCAGTACCGAGTGCAGGGATACGAGGTAGTGGAGGTAAATATGTACATAGGGTTAACCCTAACCCTACATAACTAGGAATAATGTGACAGATAATAAACAGTCACTTATGTGATGAGTCAAAAAACCTATTGCAAGAAGTGTCAATGCAGATGGTAACTATTTAGCAGTCTTATCGCTTGGGATGTAGAAGTTGTTCAGGCTCCTGTTGGTTCCAGACTTGCTGCACTGGTACCGCTTGCCATGCGGTAACAGAGAGAACAGTCTAGGACTTAGGTGGCTGGAGTCTTTGACACACACACACACACACACACATTCGGAGACATCTCGTACTCTCACACAGAGAAACTGACACGCCAGGCAACATTCATGTCCACTATTTCAGTTCATTCCCTCAACATGAACATTCTATAAAACAGAAAATAAACTACAAGATACAACAGATGAACTACATTTCAACAGATCCATTTTTACAATCAACCAAAACACAAACCTCAGTGAGGTCATTGCTCATCAGTGTTCTAAACTGCCCTGTTGGCACCAGGGATTCAAGATGTAAATGAGGTTAGTGAATTATTGAAAACATGGGGGCGTTAAAACTAAAGGCGGATTTACCTCGGTTGGTAGAGACACTGGGTTTGATGCTTTTATTTATAGACTTTAATAAGGGGTTCTAAGCTAACACATGGAATTGTTTTAAGATGGGCATACTAAGGATTAGAAAAGACTATTGGATGAAACATTGAATTTGATATTACTGCTATTAGCCCATAGAAACACATTGAATAACAGATAGTCCTTACTGCTATTAGCAAATAGAAACACATTGAATAACAGATAGTCCTTACTGCTATTAGAAACACATTGAATAACAGATAGTCCTTACTGCTATTAGCCAATAGAAACACACTGAATAACAGATAGTCCTTACTGCTATTAGAAACACATTGAATAACAGATAGTCCTTACTGCTATTAGCCAATAGAAACACATTGAATAACAGTCCTTACTGCTATTAGCCCATAGAAACACACTGAATAACAGATAGTCCTTACTGCTATTAGCCAATAGAAACACATTGAATAACAGATAGTCCTTACTGCTATTAGCCCATAGAAACACATTGAATAACAGATAGTCCTTACTGCTATTAGCCAATAGAAACACATTGAATAACAGATAGTCCTTACTGCTATTAGCCCATAGAAACACATTGAATAACAGATAGTCCTTACTGCTATTAGCCCATAGAAACACATTGAATAACAGATAGTCCTTACTGCTATTAGAAACACATTGAATAACAGATAGTTCTTACTGCTATTAGCTCATAGAAACACATTGAATAACAGATAGTCCTTACTGCTATTAGCCCATAGAAACACATTGAATAACAGATAGTCCTTACTGCTAGTAGCCAATAGAAACACATTGAATAACAGACAGTCCTTACTGCTATTAGCCAATAGAAACACATTGAATAACAGATAGTCCTTACTGCTACTAGCCAATAGAAACACATTGAATAACAGATAGTCCTTACTGCTATTAGCCCATAGAAACACATTGAATAACAGATAGTCCTTACTGCTATTAGAAACACATTGAATAACAGATAGTCCTTACTGCTATTAGAAACACATTGAATAACAGATAGTCCTTACTGCTATTAGCCAATAGAAACACATTGAATAACAGAGAGTCCTTACTGCTATTAGAAACACATTGAATAACAGATAGTCCTTACTGCTATTAGCCCATAGAAACACATTGAATAACAGATAGTCCTTACTGCTATTAGCCCTTAGAAATGCATTGAAGAACAGATTCACTACATGGAACAACAGATATTCGTGTTCGTGAGAGTCTCATCTTTCAATAGAGGGGTCATAATAGTTTTGTAGGCAAAACCGTTCGGAAGCTGCAGACATTTTTGTGAGAAGACCGGGATGTCTCATGGTTTGACAAACACCGCTTGAGCTGTGCCACACTTCCCCACAGATGGAAGGGTGATGTCGGGGGACGCGCCATTTTGAGACACATCCCATGAAAACATCTATCTCTCTCAGACCTAACCCATAAAAACACCTCTCTCTCAGACCTAACCCATAAAAACATCTGTCTCTCTCAGACCTAACCCATAAAAACATCTCTCTAGCTTAAACAGACAGATTTTGATGAAGATGTTAATATTATTTTAATTCGATTTCCACGGGGGATCGGACATTGTAGGCCTAGGGAGAGAAGTGAGATACACTACATGACCAAATGTATGTGGACACCTGCCCATCAAACATCTCATTCCAAAATCATGGATGTGAATATGTAGTTGGTCCCCCTCTGCTGCTAACAGCCTCCACTCTTCTGGGAAGTCATTAATACGGAGTTGGTCCCCCCTTTGCTGCTATAACAGCCTCCACTCTTCTGGGAAGTCATTAATATGGAGTTGGTCCCCCCATTGCTGCTATAACAGCCTCCACTCTTCTGGGAAGGCATTAATATGGAGTTGGTCCCCCCATTGCTGCTATAACAGCCTCCACTCTTCTGGGAAGTCATTAATATGGAGTTGGTCCCCCTTTTCTGCTAACAACCTCCACTTTTCTGGGAAGGCTTTCCACTAGATGTTGGAACATTGCTGCAGGGACTTGCTTCCATTCAGCCACAACAGTATTAGTGAGGTCGGACACTGATGTTGGGCGAGTAGGCGTGGCTTTCAGTCGGCGTTCCAATTTATCCCAAAGATGTTCAATGGGGTTGAGGTCAGGGGTCTGTGCAGGACAGTCAAGTTCTTCCACACCCATCTTTCTGTATTGACCTCGCTTTGTGCATGGGGACATTTTCATGCTGAAACAGGATTCCCCAAACTGTTGCCACAAAGTTGGAAGCACAGAATCATCTAGAATATTGTATGCTGTATCATGAAGATGTCCCTTTACTGGAACTAAGGGGCCTAACCTGAACCATGAAAAACAGCCCCCAACCATTATTCCTCCTCCTCCAGACTTTGCAGTTGGCACTAAGCATTTTAAATGGGGGCAATGCAAGTAGTCCTGGGTAGCCCTTTGATTGTGTGTTCTGCAGTCTTATGGCTTGGGGGTAGAAGCTGTTCAGGAGCCTTTTGGTCCCAGATTTGGCACTTCGGTACCACTTGCTGTGGGGTAGCAGAAAGAACAGTCTATAATTTAGGTGGAGACTATTTGTAGGGCTTTCCTCTGACACTACCCGGTATAGAGGTCATGGATGGCAGGGAGCTCAGCCCCAGTGATGTACTGGGCCAAAGGCACTACCCTCAGCTGGTGCTCTCATGCATGGTTCAGTGTTGCTCGCCTCGAAGCGAGCATAGAAGGAATTTAGCTCGTCTAGTAGACTTGCGTCACTGGGCAGCTCGCGGCTGGGTTTCACTTTGTAATACGTGATAGTCTGTTAACCATGCCACATTCAACGAGCGTCAAAGTACCTTTAATTAGCCAGGTAAGCTAATTGAGAACAAGTTCTCATTTACAACTGCAACCTGTCCAAGATAAAGAAAAGCAGTGCGACAAAAACAACAACACAGAGTTACACATGGAATAAACGTGGAATAAAGCATAGTCAATAACACAACAGAAAACAAAAGAAAGTATATATACAGTGTGTGCAAATGGCGTGAGGAGGTAAGGCAAACTGTTACTGCTATTTTTGATTTTTTTATATTAGTAAATACTTTAACACTTGTTTTTCTTAAAACTGCATTGTTGGTCAAGGGCTTGTAAGTAAGCATTTCACTGTAAGATCTACACCTGGGGGCTGTTGCGTGAGGCTTGGTAGCAGTAGTCCAGCTGTGAGGACAGAGGGCATGGTCTGACAGCCAGCTGAAGGCGGACCAGACCGGTGGACAGCCTACTGTTTATCAGAGTAGAGCTGACTCCAGACATTATCGCTCCTATTTGTTACAGTTATCCTGCTAACATCATTTAGCCTTTCTGTTTATCAGGAGGACAATGGATGAGGTTAGAAACAAACTCACATGTAAACACCTCAGGTATTCCACTCAGCACACACAAAAACTCTCAAACACACACACGCACGCACGCACGCACGCACGCACGCACGCACGCACGCACGCACACACACACACACACACGCACGCACGCACGCACACACACACACACACACACACCAGGGTGAGCAAGCGGAGGGAAAGGTGAGTCAAGTGCTTCTTTTCATGCTCCATTTTCAGCATTCCTTCCCTCTTGTTCCCTCCTTCGCCCCCCTTTCCACCTCTCTCTATCCCTCACTCTGCAAGGATTGTGTGTGTGTGTGTGTGTGTGTGTGTGTGTGTGCGTGCGTGCGTGCGTGCGTGTGTGTAGTGTGTGTGTGCGTGCGTGCGTGCGTGCGTGTGTGTAGTGTGAGGTAGATTTGGGATGACAGCAGCGGAGCATCCTCCAGTCACCCCCTATAAAGGGTTGGGTTCTGATCAAAGCTGTGCAGCTCGGCGGAGAGGCGGAAAGGCTCCAGCGGTGTGTTTCCTGTCTCAGCGTCTCGCAGCGTCTCGCAGCGTCTCTCAGCATCTCGCGGAGTGGAAACGGTTTGAAGTTTCATTCAGCTCCGTTTTGCCTTGACAGTAAAACATTGGTTTTATTTCCCTGCCTGCCTGCGCCCTGTGACAACTAGGCTGTATAACAAATCCAGAAACACACAAAGGCCAACACAGCACACACACATACATAAACACCAGAGGAGGCTCCTCAGAGCCTCAGAATGGGAGGACATTATTATTTTTTAAATAGTGAAACAATAAAATGATTATCCTTTTTAGATAAAACTATACTAAATATATCCAAGTCACCAAATAGCTGAAAAACTCACTGCTTTGCAATGAAGGTCTACAGTAGCCTCATCAGCACTCTGTAGGGTAGTACCATGGAGTAGCCGGAGGACAGCTAGTTTCCTTCCTCCTCTGGGTACATTGACTACAATACAAAACCTAGGAGGCTCATGGTTCTCACCCCCTTCCATAGACTTACACAGCAATATGATGACATCCTGAGGAGGTCCTCCATCCTACCAGAGCTCTTGGAACTGACATGTTGTCTATCCAGTCAAAGGATCAGTGAATCAATCAAGTAATTTATTCAAAACTTAAAAACTCTTTGGGAAAGGCGTGCCGCTAGTGGGACACCTTATTAACAACATCCGGCGAAATTGCAGAGTGCGAAATTCAAACTACATTATTATAAATATTTAACTTTCATAAAATCACGTGTAATACATCAAAATAAAGCTTAACTCCTTGTTAATCCAGCCGCTGTGTCAGATTTCAAAAAGGCTTTACGGCAAAAGCCCACCATGCGATTATCTGAGGACAGCTCCCCATCAAAGCCCCGCATACAAAACCATGAAAACATATTTCAACCAGGCAGGTGCGACACGAAAGTCAGAAATAGAGATATAATAAATGCCTTACCTTTGATCATCTTCTTCTGTTGGCACTCCAAAAGGTCCCTGTTACATCACAAATGGTCCTTTTGTTCGATAATGTCCTTCTTTATATCCATAAAAACTCAGTTTAGCTGGCGCGCTTCAGTCAATAATCCACCCAGTTTCCCTCCATCAAAATGCATACAAAATGAATCCCAAACGTTACTAATAAACTTTTCCAAACAACTCAAACGTTTATAAATCAAACCTTAGGTACCCTAATACATAAATAAATGATAAAATTTAAGACGGAGAATCGTTATTGTCTTTACCGGAGAAAAATACCAAAGAACGCGTTCTCATTCACGCGCTTGGAAACACTACAGCTAAAATGGGAGACATCTAGAAAAACTTCAATTTCTGGCTCATTTTTCCAAAACCCAGCCTGAAACTCTTTCTAAAGACTGTTGACATCTAGTGGAAGCCCTAGGAACTGCAATCTGGGAGGACTTCGCCTTATAATAAAAGTGATAGCCATTGAAAATAGTGGTAGGCTGAATTCTTTGGGGGGGTGGTTTGTCCTCGGAGTTTCGCCTGCCATATCAGTTCTGTTATACTCACAGACCTAACTTGAACAGTTTTAGAAACTTTCTAATGTTTTCTATCCAAATCTACATGCATATCTGAGTAACAGGCAGTTTACTTTGGGCACGCTTTTCATCCGGATGTCAAAATACTGCCCCGTTTCCCAAACAAGTTCTAAGGAGAAGCAGCAGAGAGAGAGCTATCTATATTTCCTGGTATTATTTTCTTCTTCTCACTTTACCTGGCAGGTGTGGCAGGTGACCGGCAGGCGACCGGCATGCGACCGGCAGGTGACCGGTAGGTGACCGGCAGGCGACCGGCAGGTGACCGGCAGGCGACCGGCATGCGACCGGCAGGTGACCGGCAGGTGACCGGCGTAGTGAAGATAGATAGATATTCTCTGGCAGGTGCGGCAGGTGACCGGCAGGTGAGACAGGTGAGGCAGGTGACCGGCATAGTGAAGATGGATAGATAGATATTCTCTGAAAGATGCAGCAGGTGACCGGCAGGTTACCGGCAGGTGCAAGAGAGTGACTGGCAGGTGCGGCAGGTGATCGGAAGGTGTGGTAGATGCGGCAGGTGACCGATGAGTCCGGCAAGGTGACCGGAAGGTGCAAGAGAGTGACTGGCAGGTGCGGCAGGTGATCGACAGGTGTGGCAGGTGATCGACAGGTGCGGCAGGTGACCGGCGTAGTGAAGATAAATATTCTCTGGAAGACATGGCAGGTGACCGGCAGGTGCGGCAGGCAACCGGCATAGTGAAGATAAATATTCTCTGGAAGATACGGCAGGCGACCGGCAGGTGAGACAGGTGAGGCAGGTGACCGGCGTAGTGAAGATAAATATTCTCTGGAAGATACGGCAGGCGACCGGCAGGCGACCGGCAGGTGACCGGCAGGTGAGACAGGTGAGGCAGGTGATACAGGTGACCGGCGTAGTGAAGATAAATATTCTCTGGAAGATACGGCAGGCGACCGGCAGGCGACCGGCAGGCGACCGGCAGGTGACCGGCAGGCGACCGGCGTAGTGAAGATAAATATTCTCTGGAAGATACGGCAGGTGACCGGCAGGCGACCGGCAGGCGACCGGCAGGTGACCGGCAGGTGAGACAGGTGAGGCAGGTGACCGGCATAGTGAAGATGGATAGATAGATATTCTCTGAAAGACGCAGCAGGTGACCGGCAGGTTACCGGCAGGTGCAAGAGAGTGACTGGCAGGTGCGGCAGGTGTGGTAGATGCGGCAGGTGACCGACGAGTCCGGCAAGGTGACCGGAAGGTGCAAGAGAGTGACTGGCAGGTGCGGCAGGTGATCGACAGGTGTGGCAGGTGATCGACAGGTGCAGCAGGTGATCGACAGGTGCGGCAGGTGATCGACAGGTGTGGCAGGTGATCGACAGGTGTGGCAGGTGATCGACAGGTGTGGCAGGTGATCGACAGGTGTGGCAGGTGATCGACAGGTGCAGCAGGTGATCGACAGGTGCAGCAGGTGATAGACAGGTATGGTAGATGAGGCAGGTGAACGACAGGTGCGGCAGGTGACTGGCAGGTGCGACAGGTGACCGGCGTCAGACCGAGACTCTGCATCTGTCCTCGTGCTCCTAGACCTTAGTGCTGCTTTTGATACCATCGATCACCACATTCTTTTGGAGAGATTGGAAACCCAAATTGGTCTACACTGACAAGTTCTGGCCTGGTTTAGATCTTATCTGTCGGAAAGATATCAGTTTTGTCTCTGTGGATGGTTTGCCCTCTGACAAATCAACTGTACATTTCGGTGTTCCTCAAGGCTCCGTATTAGGACCACTATTGTTTTCACTATATATTTTACCTCTTGGTGGTGTCATTTGGAAACATAATGTTAACTTTCACTGCTATGAGGATGACACACAGCTGTACATTTCGATGAAACCTGGTGAAGCCCCAAAATTGCCCTCACTGGAAGCCTGTTTCAGGCATAAGGAAGTGGATGGCTGCAAATGTTCTACTTTATACTCGGACAAAACAGATGCTTTTTCTAGGTCTCAAGAAACAAAGAGATCTTCTGTTGAATCTGAAAATTAATCTTGATGGTTGTACAGTCGTCTGAAATAAAACTGTGAAGGACCTCGGAGTTACTCTGGACCCAGATCTCTCTTTTGACGAACATATCAAGACTGTTTCAAGGACAGCTTTTTCCCATCTCCGTAACATTGCAAAAATCAGAAGCTTTCTGTCCAAAAATGATGCAGAAAGCGTATGCATGCTTTTGTCACTTCGAGGTTAGACTACTGCAATGCTCTACTTTCCGGCTACCCGGATGAAGCACTAAATAAACTTCAGTTAGTGCTAAACACGGCTGCTAGAATCTTGACTAGAACCTAAAAATGTCATCATATTACTCCAGCTCTAGCCTCCCTACACTGGCTTCCTGTCAACGCAAGGGCTGATTTCAAGGTTTTACTGCTCACCTACAAAACATTACACGGGCTTGCTCCTACCTATCTCTCTGATTTGGTCCTGCCGTACATACCTACACGTACGCTACGGTCACAAGACACAGGCCTCGTAATTGTCCCTAGAATTTCTAAGCAAACAGCTGGAGGCAGGGCTTTCTCCTATAGAGCTCCATATTTATGGAATGGTCTGCCTAACCATGTGAAAGACACAGACTCGGTCTCAACCATTAATTCTTTATGTAAGACTCATCTCTTAAGTAGGTCCTATGATTGAGTATAGTCTGGCCCAGGAGTGTAAAGATGAACGGAAAGGCACTGAGCAACGGACTGCCCTTGTTGTCTCTGCCTGGCCGGTTCCCCTCTCTCCACTGGGATTCTATATTACAGGGGCTGAGTCACTGGCTTACTGGTGCTCTTCCATGTCGTCCCTAGGAGGGGTGCGTCACTTGAGTGGGTTGAGTCACTGATGTGATCTTCCTGTCCCGGTTGGCGGCCCACCTTGGGTTGTGCCGTGGCGGAGATCTTTGTGGGCTATACTAGGCCTTTTCTCAGGATGGTAAATTGGTGGTTGAAGATATCCCTCTAGTGGTGTGGGGGCTGTGCTTTGGCAAAGTGGGTGGGATTATATCCTGCCTGTTCGGCTCTGTTGGGTCAGTCTGTTATATCTGGAGTACTTCTCCTGTCTTATCCGGTGTCCTGTGTGAATTTAAGTATGCTCTCTCTAATTCTCTCTCTCTTTCTATCTTTCTTTCTCTCGGAGGAGGACCTGAGCCTTAGGACCATTCCTCAGAACTACCTGCCCTGATGACTCCTTGCTGTCCCCAGTCCACCTTGTCGTGCTGCTGCTCCAGTTTCAACTGTTCTGCCTGTGGCTATGGAACCCTGACCTGTTCACCGGACGTTCTACCTGTCCCAGACCTGCTGTTTTCAACTCTCTAGAGACAGCAGGAGTGGTATCGGTACTGAATGATCGGCTATGAAAAGCCAACTGACATTTCCTCCTGAGGTGCTGACCTGTTGCACCCTCGACAACCACTGTAGTTATTATTATTTGACCCCGCAGGTCATCTATGAACATTTTGGCCGTGTTCTGTTATAATCTCCACCCGACACAACCAGAAGAGGACTGGCCACCCCTCTTAGCCTGGTTCCTCTCTAGGTTTCTCCCTAGGTTTGGGCCTTTCTAGGGAGTTTTTCCTAGCCACTGTGCTTCTACACCTGCATTGCTTGCTGTTTGGGGTTTTAGGCTGGGTTTCTGTACAGCACTTTGAGATATCAGCTGATGCCAGAAGGGCTTAAAAATACATTTGATTTTATTTAGGTGACCAGAATGGTGAAGAGAGATAGTTGACCTGTAGGTGTGGTAGATGCGCCAGGTAGAATGACGGCAGGTGCAAGAGAGTGACCGGCATGCATCTGTGTGAAGATACATTTGAAATCGGAAGTTTACATTCATCTTAGCCAAATACATTTAAACTCAGTTTTATTTCTTTCATCACATTCCCAGTGGGTCAGAAGTTTACATACACTTAATGAGTATTTGGTAGCATTGCCTTTAAATTGTTTAAACTTGGGTCAAACGTTTTGGGAAGGCTTCCACAAGCTTCCCACAATAAGTTGGGTGAATTTTAGCCAATTCCTGCTGACAGAGCTGGTGTAACTGAGTCAGGTTTGTAGGCCTCCTTCCTCACACATGCTTTTCAGTTCTGCCCACAAATTCTTTAGGATTGTGGTCAGGGCTTTGTGATGGCCACTCCAATACCTTGACTTTGGTGTCCTTAAGCCATTTTGCCACAACTTTGGAAGTATGCTTGGGGTCATTGTGTGTTTGGAAGAACCATTTGCTACCAAGCTTTAACTTCCTGTCTTGAGATGTTTCTTTAATATATCCACATAATTTTCCTACCTCATGATGCCATCTATTTTGTGAAGTGCACCAGTCCCTACTGCAGCAAAGCACCCCCACAACATGATGCTGCCACCCCCGTGCATCACGGTTGGGATGGTGTTCTTTGTCTTGCAAGCCTCCCCCTTTTTCCTCCAAACATAATGATGGTCATTATGGCCAATCAGTTCTATTTTTGTTTCATCAGACGAGAGAACATTTCTCCAAATAGTATGATCTTTATCCCCATGTGCAGTTGCAAACCGTAGTCTGGCTTTTTTATGGCGGTTTTGGAGCAGTGGCTTCTACCTTGCTGAGCGGCCTTCAGGTTATGCCGATATAGGACTCGTTTTAATGTGGATATAGATACTTTTGTACCCATTGCCTCCAGCATCTTCACAAGGTCCTTTGCTGTTGTTCTGGGATTGATTTGCGCTTTTAGCATCAAAGTACGTTCTTCTCGAGGAGACAGAACGCGTCTCCTTCCTGAGTTTTTCTGTTTTGGCTGATTTCTTTTGATTTTCATGATGTCAAGCAAAGAGGCACTGATTTTGAAGATAGGTCTTGAAATACATCCACAGGTACCTCCAATTGACCAAATAATGTAAATTAGCCTATCAGAAGCTTCTAAAGCCATGACATAATTTTCTCGAATTTTCAAGCTGTTTAAAGGCACAGTCAACTTAGTGTGTGTAAACTTCTGAGCCACTGGATTTGTGATACAGTGAATTATAAGTGAAATAATCTGTAAAAAATAGTTGGAAAAATGACTTGTGTCGTACACAAAGTAGATGTCCTAACCGACTTGCCAAATCTTTAGTTTGTTAACTAGAAATTTGTGGAGTGGTTGAAAAATGAGATTTAATGACTCCAACATAATTGTATTTAAACTTCCAACTTCAACTGTAACTGTTTGCTGAAAAACTGGGAGACGTAAATCAGCAATCATCAATAAAAAGTACTCCATGTTTATTTGTTTTGGAAAGAGAAATGTATTTTTTCAGCTAGAGGACAGACGATACATGACAAATTTAACATAGTTTTTGTTTTCATTGTTTGTGTTTGTTTTTAATAAGATTATTTTGTTAAATTCTAAACATTTGATAAATGTAGCATTTTATATATGTTAAACTTGTACACTGAACTGCTGAGGCGTATTGAAGTAAGCACTGTGTATATGTTTAATTTAAAAGTACAACATTTATTCCAGAAATAGCGGATTGTCGATATTTAAAGTTTATAAACTCAGCAAAAAAAAGAAACGTCCCGTTTTCAGGACCCTGTCTTTCAAAGATAATTCGTAAAAAGTCCAAATAACTTCACAAATCTTCATTTTAAACACTGTTTCCCATGCTTGTTCAATGAACCATAAACAATTAATGAACATACACCTGTGGAACAGACGTTAAGACACTAACAGCTTACAGACAGTAGGCAATTAAGGTCACAGTTACAAAAACTTAGGACACTAAAGAGGCTTTTCTACTGACTCTGAAAAACACCAAAAGAAAGATGCCAAGGGTCCCCGCTCATCTGCATGAATGTGCCTTAGGCATGCTGCAAGGAGACATGAGGACTGCAGATGTGGCCAGGGCAATAAATTGCAATGTCCGTACTGTGGGACAACTAAGACAGAGCTACAGGGAGACAGGACGGACAGCTGATCATCCTCGCAGTGGCAGACCACATGTAACAACACCAGGGGTTATGATCGGATTTGCTTTTATCGTGGAAGGACTGAGCATTACACCGAGGCCTGTACTCTGGAGCGGGATCGACTTGGAGGTGGAGGGTCCGTCATGGTCTGGGGCGCTGTGTCACAGCATCATCAGACTGAGCTTGTTGTCATTTCAGGAAATCTCAGTGCTGTGCGTTACAGGGAAGACATCCTCCTCCCTCATGTGGTACCCTTCCTGCAGGCTCATTCTGACATGACCCTCCAGCACGACAATGCCACCAGCCTTACTGCTCGTTCAGTGCGTGATTTCCTGCAAGACAGGAATGTCAGTGTTCTGCAATGGCCTGCGAAGAGCCCGGATCTCAATCCCACTGAGCACGTCTGGTACCTGTTGGATCGGAGGGTGAGGGCTAGGGCCATTCCCCCCAGAAATGTCCGTGAACTTGCAGGTGCCTTGGTGGAAGAGTGGGGTAACATCTCACAGCAAGAACTGGCAAATCTGGTGCAGTCCATGAGGAGGAGATGCACTGCAGTACTTAATGCAGCTGGTGGCCACACCAGACTAACTTTTGATTTTGACCCCCCTTTTGCTCAGGGACACATTATTCAATTTCTGTTAGTCACAAGTCCGTGGAACATGTTCAAGTTTTTGTCTGTTGTTGAATCTTGTTATGTTCATACAAGTATTTACGCATGTTAAATTTGCTGAAAATAAACGCAGTTGACAGTGAGAGGACATTCTTTATGTTATTTATGTTTTTTATAAATAAATTATTTACATAAAGAATGTCCTCTCACTGTCAACTGCGTTTATTTTCAGCAAATTTAACATGCGTAAATATTTGTATGAACATAACAAGATTCAATCCATATATATACATTGAAAATACATACAGTAAACATATGATAACTTGCCTTTAGCGGTGGGTAGCTTACAGTTGTAATGTCACATGAACAAGAACAGTGAAATGTCTTTCAAACTCAAAACCCAACAAAGCAATAAATCAATAACAATGTATTACTAGAAAACAAGAAATACTAGAAATAAGAATAAGAAATAAAGTAAGAAAGTAGCACACTATATAAAGTAACTATTTAAAAAATCAGTTCAGTACCATATTAACATGTTAACGTGCTTTTACACCTGCATTGTTTGCTGTTTGGGGTTTTAGGCTGGGTTTCTGTACAGCACTTTGAGATATCAGCTGATGTACGAAGGGCTATATAAATAAATTTGATTTGATGTACAGGGATACTGGAGTGATGGAGGTAGATATGTATAGGGGGGAGGTGACTATATACAGGGTCAGTACCATATTAACATGTACAGTGATACTGGAGTGATGGAGGTAGATATGTATAGGGGTAAGGGGATACTGGAGTGATGGAGGTAGATATGTATAGGGGGAAGGGGACAGGGATACTGGAGTGATGGAGGTAGATATGTATAGGGGGAAGGAGACAGGGATACTGGAGTGATGGAGGTAGATATGTATAGGGGAAGGAGACAGGGATACTGGAGTGATGGAGGTAGATATGTATAGGGGGAAGGAGACAGGGATACTGGAGTGATGGAGGTAGATATGTATAGTGGTAAGGTGACTATATACAGGGTCAGTACCATATTAACAATGTACAGGGATACTGGAGTGATGGAGGTAGATATGTATAGGGGGAAGGAGACAGGGATACTGGAGTGATGGAGGTAGATATGTATAGGGGGAAGGAGACAGGGATACTGGAGTGATGGAGGTGGATATGTATAGGGGGAAGGGGACAGGGATACTGGAGTGATGGAGGTAGATATGTATAGGGGGAAGGAGACAGGGATACTGGAGTGATGGAGGTAGATATGTATAGGGGGAAGGAGACAGGGATACTGGAGTGATGGAGGTAGATATGTATAGGGGGAAGGAGACAGGGATACTGGAGTGATGGAGGTGGATATGTATAGGGGGAAGGAGACAGGGATACTGGAGTGATGGAGGTAGATATGTATAGGGGGAAGGTGACAGGGATACTGGAGTGATGGAGGTAGATATGTATAGGGGGAAGGAGACAGGGATACTGGAGTGATGGAGGTAGATATGTATAGGGGGAAGGAGACAGGGATACTGTAGTGATGGAGGTAGATATGTATAGGGGGAAGGAGACAGGGATACTGGAGTGATGGAGGTAGATATGTATAGGGGGAAGGGGACAGGGATACTGGAGTGATGGAGGTAGATATGTATAGGGGTATAGGGGAAGGTGACAGGGATACTGGAGTGATGGAGGTAGATATGTATAGGGGGAAGGTGACAGGGATACTGGAGTGATGGAGGTAGATATGTATAGGGGGAAGGTGACAGGGATACTGGAGTGATGGAGGTAGATATGTATAGGGGGAATATACAGGGTGATAGGGATACTGGAGTGATGGAGGTAGATATGGGATACTGGAGTGATGGAGAGGGGGTAGACAGGGATATAGGGGGGAAGGTGACAGGGATACTGGAGTGATGGAGGTAGATATGTATAGGGGGAAGGTGATAGGGATACTGGAGTGATGGAGGTAGATATGTATAGGGAGAAGGAGACAGGGATACTGGAGTGATGGAGGTAGATATGTATAGGGGCAGGGGACAGGGATACTGGAGTGATGGTGGTAGATATGTATAGGAGGAAGGGGACAGGGATACTGGAGTGATGGAGGTAGATATGTTTTGGGGGAAGGGGACAGGGATACTGGAGTGATGGTGGTAGATATGTATAGGAGGAAGGGGACAGGGATACTGGAGTGATGGAGGTAGATATGTATAGGGGTTAGGAGACAGGGATACTGGAGTGATGGAGGTAGATATGTATAGGGGGAAGGAGACAGGGATACTGGAGTGATGGAGGTAGATATGTATAGGGGGAAGGAGACAGGGATACTGGAGTGATGGAGGTAGATATGTATAGGGGTAAGGGGACAGGGATACTGGAGTGATGGAGGTAGATATGTATAGGGGTTAGGAGACAGGGATACTGGAGTGATGGAGGTAGATATGTATAGGGGTAAGGAGACAGGGATACTGGAGTGATGGAGGTAGATATGTATAGGGGGAAGGAGACAGGGATACTGGAGTGATGGAGGTAGATATGTATAGGGGGAAGGAGACAGGGATACTGGAGTGATGGAGGTAGATATGTATAGGGGGAAGGGACAGGGATACTGGAGTGATGGAGGTAGATATGTATAGGGGGAAGGAGACAGGGATACTGGAGTGATGGAGGTAGATATGTATAGGGGGAAGGAGACAGGGATACTGGAGTGATGGAGGTAGATATGTATAGGGGGAAGGGGACAGGGATACTGGAGTGATGGAGGTAGATATGTATAGGGGGAAGGAGACAGGGATACTGGAGTGATGGAGGTAGATATGTATAGGGGTTAGGAGACAGGGATACTGGAGTGATGGAGGTAGATATGTATAGGGTTAGTGTGATTAGGCAACAGGATATAAGACAGACAGAGTAGCAGCAGTTTGTATGTGAGTGGGTGTGGGGGGGTGTAGAATCAGTATTAATGTATATGCATTTTATTTGTGAGTGAGCAAATTATGTAGTGTGTTTGTGTGAGTTGGAGTGAAAATGTGTGTGTGCGCGCGCGCGCGTCAGTGTGTAGGGCCCTTTGAGTGTATATAGAGAGTGCAAAAATTAAAAATCAATAAAGATGCAATCCTAATTAAGATAGCCCGTTTATCTATTTGTTCAGTCTTATTTATTGGGGATAGAAGCTGTTCAAGAGCCTGTTGGTGCCAGACTTGATGCACCGGTACCTCTTGCCGTGGGCAGCAGAGAAAATAATCTATGTCTTGGGTGGTTGGAGTCCAACGATTTTCCAGCCCTTCACACTACCTGATATAGAGGTCCTGGATGGCAGGGAGCTCGGCCCCAGTGATATACTGAGCTGTCCGCACCAAACTCTTGTCGTGCCATGCGATCGAGGGTAGTGCTCTTGCCATACCAAGCTGTGATGCAGCGTCAATATACTCTCAATGTAGAACCTTTGTGGATTTGAGGGCCCATGCCAAACTTTTTCAACCTCCTGAGGGGGAAGAGGCACCGTCGGGGCCTTGTTCCTGTGTATTTGGACCATTTTAAATCTTTAGTGATTTGGACACAGAGGAACTTGAAGCAGCCCCGTCGATGTGGATGGTCGCCCCTCCATTTCCTTTGTAATCCGTAACGGTAGCCACAATCGGCGGGCGGCGGAGCCTGTGTGATACGATTCTACTTTTCCCTACATTTTCCTGTTGCTCGTTTAATGACTATTCGGAGGCCTTCTTGTACTTCTTCCTGTGTTCGGCCATAGCTTCAGGGTTGTCTACAACTGCTCTGTGTGCGGTAGCCCTGCTCTTTAGTTTAGCTCCAACCTCTGTGTTAATCCAGAGCTTTTGATTGGGGGTAGCAGCAAACCCTCCCCGGTGGTGGTAAACTTGTCTCGAAACATAATCAAATCAACGCTAGCAAAGCAGTCTTAAAGCATATCCTCTGATTCTGGTGACCATTTCTCAACGGAGTAAATCGCAGGTACATTTCAGCTTCAGCTTGTAAACAGGAAGCAAGAGTGTTGGGGAATAATCAGAATTGGTAACATAGGTAAGATGTTTTATTTTTATGATATGCTTATGAGTTATTTCTCATGAGAATTTATTTTGTTGTACTATAGTGGTGGCCATTGGCAGTTATCTGTTCTATGTCAGGACTGAGTTGCATGGGCCGCAGAGAGGGGAGAGGTCAAAGTGTCATCATGTGTAAACATATCTTTTGCTCCACTGTGTCTGTGAGGAGTCACTCCCTACTTTTCCCATCGGGGAGAGGAGGATGGCAGTGTCTGGAATCATTCTATGCTCCCGGTGAGCTTGTCCAGGATTGGTTGTATCTAAATGACAATTTGATATATGCCTGTTGATATGGAGGATTGGTTTATGGTTCTAGGGTTTGAGTAAGGAGACAAATATGAACAATTTATGATGTCTATGGGTCACTGATAAGTCGTCTTAACGCAGCCTTGAAATATAAAACGGACAGAGTCCAGGAGCCAAGATGATTTGGATGGACTCCATCATTCCTGTAGAGCATTTTCAGTTTCCAAAAGCTGTCAAAGTAGACTATAAAAGCTAAAGTCGTCTAACGCCAGTAGCCTGCTGAATTTCACACAGCCGTGGATGAGAGATGTTACAGGGCCGAAATAATTGGCCGCATTTTAGAATCTTTCAGAGATCAGTTACTTGAAGCTGATTGGTCAGACCAACGTTGGACAGTCCATTCCACAGGAGCTTCCTGTTTAAAGTTTCTGCCTAGAGGTGGGAGAAGCAGAATGGAGGCGTGATCAGATTTATCTCAGAAAAGGAGAGCTCATGATGCCTGTTGTACAGGAGCTGTGTGGATACCACTCCTCCATTCTACAAGTGTGATCAACACAGCCAGCTGCTAACCATACCATAACAGTAGCTTTAAGCTAGTTACAGTACAACAAGTTTCTATGAAGAAAATGTTTTAGATTTCAAACTTTTTCATGGTAATGGAGGTTACAAACAGAAAATAAATGACAACTCTACGGGAAGCTGTAGGCGAGTTCTATTTTTTAATTAAATCATTGTAGTAACACATTAATTTGTAAGAAAACAAAAAGGCAGAGTACAAACATGTCATATTGATCTGAATGATCGGATCAGGGCGCATCTCAAGAGTAATGGCTTCTCCTCCATCTGCCCTGATAAGAACACAGCTGATGGCATCACGGTAGACAAGTACAGACTAAGAATTTCCTTTCATGAGAGGAAATGAGGAGGCCACAGACTATGGAGAAAGGCCCACTGTTACTGTCTGTGTGAATGCTACTGCCGCGGTGCACCCTAACAGCAAGGCAACCTAAAACTCTGCTATAATTTACACCCTCTCCTCCACACAAACACATGCCCTAACCCAACCAGGCAAAGTGGTGTTAGTATGTACAGTCTGATAATGTGGGTGTTACTCCACTATGCGTACACAGTCTTCTCCTGCATCATCTCAGTCCTCCCAGAATCCTGTTCTACTGGGGGTATGCTTCGATCACCATCGCATGGCCCTGAAACACACAGGTAAGATGACTTTTCTGTCCATTACATTGAATTAACTGGAGGTGTTGGTGAGGCGTGTTACCTGTCCTCCCGCAGCGCATGCAGCCACTAGTCCATACTGGCCCCCCTCCTTCAGCAGGCGGTGTGCTACCGTGGTTACCAGACGGCAGCCGGTGGCTCCAAACGGATGACCAAGAGACAGACTGCCCCCCCACAGGTTAAACTTCTCCATGGCAGGGGCCCCCACCTAAACAGGCACCAGAGTTAGGGGAAGGAACATCTCTGCTGGACAGACCAGACACCAGAGTAAGGGGAAGGAGCATCTCTGCTGGACAGACTAGACAGCAGAGTTAGGGGAAGGAGCATCTCTGCTGGACAGACCAGACAGCAGAGTTAGGGGAAGGAGCATCTCTGCTGGACAGACCAGACAGCAGAGTTAGGGGAAGGAGCATCTCTGCTGGACAGACCAGACAGCAGAGTTAGGGGAAGGAGCATCTCTGCTGGACAGACCAGACAGCAGAGTTAGGGGAAGGAGCATCTCTGCTGGACAGACTAGACAGCAGAGTTAGGGGAAGGAGCATCTCTGCTGGACAGACTAGACAGCAGAGTTAGGGGAAGGAGCATCTCTGCTGGACAGACCAGACAGCAGAGTTAGGGGAAGGAGCATCTCTGCTGGACAGACCAGACAGCAGAGTTAGGGGAAGGAGCATCTCTGCTGGACAGACCAGACAGCAGAGTTAAGGGGAAGGAGCATCTCTGCTGGACAGACCAGACCGCAGAGTTAGGGGAAGGAGCATCTCTGCTGGACAGACTAGACCGCAGAGTTAGGGAAGGAGCATCTCTGCTGGACAGACCAGACAGCAGAGTTAGGGAAGGAGCATCTCTGCTGGACAGACTAGACAGCAGAGTTAGGGAAGGAGCATCTCTGCTGGACAGACTAGACAGCAGAGTTAGGGGAAGGAGCATCTCTGCTGGACAGACTAGACAGCAGAGTTAGGGGAAGGAGCATCTCTGCTGGACAGACTAGACAGCAGAGTTAGGGGAAGGAGCATCTCTGCTGGACAGACTAGACAGCAGAGTTAGGGGAAGGAGCATCTCTGCTGGACAGACTAGACAGCAGAGTTAGGGGAAGGAGCATCTCTGCTGGACAGACTAGACAGCAGAGTTAGGGGAAGGAGCATCTCTGCTGGACAGACTAGACAGCAGAGTTAGGGGAAGGAGCATCTCTGCTGGACAGACTAGACAGCAGAGTTAGGGAAGGAGCATCTCTGCTGGACAGACTAGACAGCAGAGTTAGGGGAAGGAGCATCTCTGCTGGACAGACTAGACAGCAGAGTTAGGGGAAGGGAGCATCTCTGCTGGACAGACTAGACAGCAGAGTTAGGGGAAGGAGCATCTCTGCTGGACAGACCAGACAGCAGAGTTAGGGGAAGGAGCATCTCTGCTGGACAGACCAGACACCAGAGTAAGGGGAAGGAGCATCTCTGCTGGACAGACTAGACAGCAGAGTTAGGGGAAGGAGCATCTCTGCTGGACAGACCAGACAGCAGAGTTAGGGGAAGGAGCATCTCTGCTGGACAGACTAGACAGCAGAGTTAGGGGAAGGAGCATCTCTGCTGGACAGACTAGACAGCAGAGTTAGGGGAAGGAGCATCTCTGCTGGACAGACCAGACAGCAGAGTTAGGGGAAGGAGCATCTCTGCTGGACAGACTAGACAGCAGAGTTAGGGGAAGGAGCATCTCTGCTGGACAGACTAGACAGCAGAGTTAGGGGAAGGAGCATCTCTGCTGGACAGACCAGACAGCAGAGTTAGGGGAAGGAGCATCTCTGCTGGACAGACCAGACAGCAGAGTTAGGGGAAGGAGCATCTCTGCTGGACAGACTAGACAGCAGAGTTAGGGGAAGGAGCATCTCTGCTGGACAGACTAGACAGCAGAGTTAGGGGAAGGAGCATCTCTGCTGGACAGACTAGACAGCAGAGTTAGGGGGAGGTCTTTGTTCCAGTTCTCTTAAAGACTCAGGAACTTTCCCAACTACACATCTTTTAACCCGCTTTGGGCTGAATGTATCATGCAAAATTACTGTCTTACCTCAATTGGTTTCAAACTAAACTATTTTGTGACAAACTTCTTGAAGCTGTGCAGCACAATTTCCTACATTTTCCCCATGTGAGCCTACCCCTTAGCAATTAGAGTTTCAGCCAGTGAGGACCTGCCTTACAACAGGCCTACAAGCCCTCAGTCCAGCCTTTCTCAGCCTATCGCGGACAGTCTGAGCACTGATGGAGGGATTGTGTGTTCCTGGTGTAACTCAGGCAGTTGTTGTTGCCATCCTGTACCTGTCCCGCAGGTGTGATGTTCGGATGTACCGATCCTGTGCAGGTGTTGTTACATATGGTCTGCCACTGCGAGGATGATCAGCTGTCCATTCTGTCTCCCTGTAGCGCTGTCTTACACGTCTCACAGTACAGACACTGCAGTTTATTGCCCTGGTCACATCTGTCGTCCTCATGCCTCCTTGCAGCATGCCTAAGGCACGTTCACGCAGAGGAGCAGGGACCCTGGGCATCTTTCTTTTGGTGTTTTTCAGAGTCAGTAGAAAAGCCTATTTAGTGTCCTAAGGTTTCATAACTGTGAACCTTAATTGCCTACCGTCTGTAAGCTGTTAGTGTCTTAACGACCGTTCCACAGGTGCATGTTCATTGATTGTTTATGGTTCATTGAACAAGCATGGGAAACAGTGTTTAAACCCTTTACAATGAAGATCTGTGAAGTTATTTGGATTTTTACAAATTATCTTTGAAAGAGGGATGTTTCTTTTTTTTGCTGAGTTCATATATAGTTAATATTTTACCTTAGCCTTCCGTCCCATGTAGGTCTGTGCAAACCAGTCTGAATCCAACGCTTTCAGGTTAGCCATGATCTGGCCCTGTTAAAACACACAGTGGTGTTACTATAGATAGAGGGGAAACATTGAGTTATAGAACAGAGCAGTGAACTCTTCCTCAATATCACAATCAGTACGTTGTCAAAACTAAACATCTAAATCCAATTTCATTTATCACACACCAAGAATACAACTGACAGAAAAATGCTTAAACTTTTAGGTGCAAAGAGTTATATAAAATACACAAGAATGGAGCAGCAGTTAAAGTCAGAAGTTTACATACACCTCAGCCAAATACATTTAAACTCAGTTTTTCACAATTCCTGACATTTAATTCCCTGTCTTAGGCCAGTTGGATCACCACTTTATTTTAAGAATGTGAAATGTCAGAAAAATAGTAAGGATAATTATTTCAGCTTTTATTTCTTTCATCACATTCCCAGTGGTTCAGAAGTTTACATGAACTCAATTAGTATTTGGTAGCATTGCCTTTAAATTGTTTAACTTGGGTCAAACGTTTCAGGTAGCCTTTCACAAGCTTCCCACAATAAGTTGGGTGAATTTTGGCCCATTCCTCCTGACCAAAGCTGGTGTAACTGAGTCAGGTTGGTAGACCTCCTGACCAGAGCTGGTGTAACTGAGTCAGGTTGGTAGACCTCCTGACCAGAGCTGGTGTAACTGAGTCAGGTTTGTAGGCCTCCTGACCAGAGCTGGTGTAACTGAGTCAGGTTGGTAGACCTCCTGACCAAAGCTGGTGTAACTGAGTCAGGTTGGTAGACCTCCTGACCAGAGCTGGTGTAACTGAGTCAGGTTGGTAGACCTCCTGACCAGAGCTGGTGTAACTGAGTCAGGTTTGTAGGCCTCCTTGCACACACATGCTTTTTCAGTTCTGCTAAAAATACATTTTAAATTCTATAGGATTGAGGTCAGTGCTTTGTGATGGCCACTCCAATACCTTGACTTTGTTGTCCTTAAGCCATTTTGCCACAACTTTGGAAGTATGCTTGGGGTCATTGTCCTTTGGAAGACCCATTTGGAGACCAAGCTTTAACTTCCTGACTGATGTCTTGAGATGTTGCTCCAATATATCCACAATTTTCCTACCTCATAATGCTATCTATTTTGTGAAGTGCACCAGTCCCTCCTGCAGCAAAGCACCCCCACAACATGCCACACCCGTGCTTCAGGGTTGGGATGGTGTTCTTTGGCTTGCAAGCCTTCCCTTTTCCCCCCAAACATAACGATGGTCATTAAGGCCAAACAGTTCTATTTTTGATTCATCAAACCAGAGAACATTTCTCCAAAAAGTACGATCTTTGTCCCCATGTGCAGTTGCAACCCGTAGTGTGGCTTTATGGCAGTGGCTTCCTTGCTGAGCGCCTTTCAGGTGATGACGATATAGGACTCGGTTTACTGTAGATATAGATACTTTTGTACATGTTTCCTCCAGCATCTTCAGAAGGTCCTTTGCTGTTGTTCTGGGATTGATTTGCACGTTTCACACCAAAGTACGTTCATCTCTACGAGACAGAACGCATCTCCTTTGCTCCCAGGGATGAACCAGACTTGTGACGGTCTACAATTGGCTGATTTCTTTTGATTTTCCCATGATGTCAAGCAAAGAGGCACGGAGTTTGAAGGTAAATCTTGAAATATATCCACAGGTACACCTCCAATTGACGTCAATTAGTCTACCAGAAGCTTCTAAAGCCATGACATAGTTTTCTGGAATTTCCCAAACTGTTTAAAAGGCATAGTCAACTTGTGTACGTAAACTTCTGACCCACTGGAATTGTGATAAAATTCATTGTAAAAAAAATAGTTGGAAAAATGACTTGTGTCATGCAAAGTAGATGTCCTAATCGACTTGCCAAAACTATAGTTTGTTAACAAGAAATTTGAGTGGTTGAAAAACGAGTTAATGACTCCAACATAAGTGTATGTAAACTTCCCGAATTCAACTGCATATACAGGGAGTACCAGATCACTGTGGAGTCAAACGTTTCACCTTTATTTATTTATCATAGTAGAAAATAACAATGGAATCACGTAGTAACCAAAGTGTTAAATTCAAGTATATTTTATATTTGAGATTCTTTAAAGTCGCCACCCTTTGCCTTGATGACAGCTTTGCACACTCCTCATAAGGTATTAGAGGTAGATATGTACATGAAGGCAGGGTAAAGTGACTAGACATCAGGATAGATAATAATAAGGTATTTGAGGTAGATATGTACATGAAGGCAGGGTAAAGAGACTAGACATCAGGATAGATAATAATAAGGTATTAGAGGTAGATATGTACATGAAGGCAGGGTAAAGTGACTAGACATCAGGATAGATAATAATAAGGTATTTGAGGTAGATATGTACATGAAGGCAGGGTAAAGTTACTAGACATCAGGATAGATAATAATAAGGTATTTGAGGTAGATATGTTACATGAAGGCAGGGTAAAGTGACTAGGCATCAGGATAGATAATAATAAGGTATTTGAGGTAGATATGTACATGAAGGCAGGGTAAAGTGACTAGACATCAGGATAGATAATAATAAGGTATTTGAGGTAGATATGTACATGAAGGCAGGGTAAAGTGACTAGACATCAGGATAGATAATAATAAGGTATTTGAGGTAGATATGTACATGAAGGCAGGGTAAAGTGACTAGACATCAGGATAGATAATAATAAGGTATTTGAGGTAGATATGTACATGAAGGCAGGGTAAAGTGACTAGACATCAGGATAGATAATAATAAGGTATTTGAGGTAGATATGTACATGAAGGCAGGGTAAAGTGACATCAGGATAGATAATAATAAGGTATTTGAGGTAGATATGTACATGAAGGCAGGGTAAAGTGACTAGACATCAGGATAGATAATAATAAGGTATTAGAGGTAGATATGTACATGAAGGCAGGGTAAAGTGACTAGACATCAGGATAGATAATAATAAGGTATTGGAGGTAGATATGTACATGAAGGCAGGGTAAAGTGACTAGACATCAGGATAGATAATAATAAGGTATTAGAGGTAGATATGTACATGAAGGCAGGGTAACGTGACTAGACATCAGGATAGATAATAATAAGGTATTTGAGGTAGATATGTACATGAAGGCAGGGTAAAGTGACTAGACATCAGGATAGATAATAATAAGGTATTTGAGGTAGATATGTACATGAAGGCAGGGTAAAGTGACTAGGCATCAGGATAGATAATAATAAGGTATTTGAGGTAGATATGTACATGAAGGCAGGGTAAAGTGACTAGGCATCAGGATAGATAATAATAAGGTATTTGAGGTAGATATGTACATGAAGGCAGGGTAAAGTGACTAGGCATCAGGATAGATAATAATAAGGTATTTGAGGTAGATATGTACATGAAGGCAGGGTAAAGAGACATCAGGATAGATAATAATAAGGTATTAGAGGTAGATATGTACATGAAGGCAGGGTAAAGTGACATCAGGATAGATAATAATAAGGTATTTGAGGTAGATATGTACATGAAGGCAGGGTAAAGTGACATTAGGATAGATAATAATAAGGTATTTGAGGTAGATATGTGGATAAGAGTCAAATAAAGAACAGCATATGATTAGTGTGAAAGTGTGTGTCAAATCAAATTGTACTGGTCACACACACACGTGTATAGAAAGTAGTGTGTTTGTGAGTGTGTATATAAAGTGCAGTGTGTGGGTGTAGGGTCAGTAGAGATAGTTTTGGGACCATTAAGATGTACTGGGCAAAATAAGCTAATCATGGACTTCAAGAAAAGGAGGGCCGAACAGGCACCCCATTAACAGACGGGACTGTAGTGGAGCGGGTCGAGAGTTTAGTTTCCTTAGTCATCACCAACGAACTGTCATGGTCCAAACACCCCAAGACAGTCATGAAGGCACCACAACATATTTTCCCCCTCAGGAGACTGGAAGGATTTGGCATGGGTCCCCAGATCCTCAAATTTCTACAGCTGCACCATCGAGAGCATCCTGACCGGTTGCATCACCGCCTGGTATGGCAACTCTCAGCATCTGACCTTAAGGCGCTACAGAGGGCAGTACATCACTAGGGTTGAGGTGCCTGCCATTCAGGACCGGTGCAGTTGCCATACCAAGGGGTGATGCAGCCAGTCAAGATGCTCTCGGTGGTGTAGCTGGAGGATCTGAGGGCCAAATCTTTAACCTCCTGAGGGAAAAGAGGCGCTGCCATGCCATCTTCATGACTGAGTTGGTGTGCGGGGACCATGTCAAGTCCTTAGTGATGTGGACACTGAGGAACTGGAAGGGTGTAGAACTTATACTGAGCTCCACAAAGGAGATACAACATGTAGGACAGAGTAACTCACAGCAAAGGCCTCATGGAACTCGAAGACATCGATGTCATCCATCGTCAACCCTGCGCGTGCCAGAACCTTCGGGGTTCCATATGCTGGCCTGAAGAGGAGAAACAAACTCCTGACCTACTCATCCTCCTCTAAGGTTATATAGACCACAGAGCTACTATAGCTGGGTTAAAGGTTCAGGTCTACTGTATGTCCGGGTTACTCACCCAAGCAGCAGCTGGTCTTTGGGGTCCTGAGACACGAACACAAAGTCTCTGCAGAACACACACAGCAGATATACAACACACGACTACACTGCAGATACTTTTATGTAGTATAGTATAAGAGCACTAATACAGTATAACAGAGTACCTGAGGTAGGCTTTGGGCTTGTATCCCATGGCCAGGGCTTTCTCTTCTGACATGATGAGGACAGCTGATGCACCATCGGTCTGAGGAACACAATTTAAACTCAGTCATTTGAAGTGTCAAGTAAAAGCTCTCTCTGTGTGTGTGTGTGTGTGTACCAGAAAGGAAGAGTTAGCAGCAGTAACAGTGCTCTGTGTGTGTACCAGAAAGGAAGAGTTAGCAGCAGTAACAGTTCTCTCTCTGTGTCTGTGTCTGTGTCTGTGTCTGTGTCTGTGTCTGTGTCTGTGTGTACCAGAAAGGAAGAGTTAGCAGCAGTAACAGTGCCATGAGGTTTGATAAAGGCAGGTTTCAGTTTGGCCAGCTGTTCCATGGAAGATGGACGGATCCCGTTGTCCTTGGCGACCGTGTCACGACCTACACACACACACACACACACCAATATTTGTGATCATGGCAGTCATAGAATGCTCTGTTTGATGCAGGGGTTGCCAAACGTTCTCACTTAGGTCTCCCCTTCCATCATTGGGAAACACCCCAACCAAATTTAGAAATTATACCACGTCCATTTTAACAATTTGGTAACCACTGGCATGATGGACTAACTAATCCTCTGGTCACTAGTCTCTCCAACACCCTAAAACCACCATGTGTCAACATGGTTACCTGGCACCTTGAAGCTGATGACGTCACTGAGGAGTCCTGCATCCTGAGCCTGTTTGGCTAGTGTGTGTGATCGTAGAGCGAACTCATCCTGCTCCAGCCGAGTCACTCCGAACGCCGCAGCAAGACGGTCTGCACTGTGACCCATCGTCTCTGCCGTGGAGAACTCTGCTACAGCAGGCAGCTAAACACACACATTATATAAAACACTATACAGTGCCTTCAGGAAGTATTCAAACGCCTTGACTTTCCACTTTGTTAAGTTACAGCCTTAAATTTTAAAATGTTTTAATTTATTTAACTACAAAAACTGAAATATCACATTTACATAAGTATTCATACCCTTTACTTGGTACTTTTTTGAAGAACCTTTGTCAGTGATTACAGCCTCAAGTCTTCCTGGGTATGAGACTACAACCTTGGCACCCCTGTATTTGGGGAATTTCTCCCATTCTCCTCTGCAGATCCTCTCATGCTCTGTCAGGTTGGATGGGGAGCGTCGCTGCACAGCTTTTATAAGGTCTCTCCAGAGATGTTCAATCAGGTTCAAGTCCGGGCTCTGGCTGGGTCACTCAAGGACATTCAGAGACTTGTCCCGAAGCCACTCCTACGTTGTCTTGGCTGTGTGCATAGGGTCATTGCCCTGTTGGAAGGTGAACCTTTGCCCCAGTCTGAGGTCCTCTGGAGCAGGTTTTCATCATGGATCTCTGTACTTCGCTCCGTCCATCTTTCCCTCGATCCAGACTAGTCTCCCAGTCCCTGCCGCTGAAAAACATCCCCACAGCACGATGCTGCCACCACCATGCTTCACCGTAGAGATGGTTCCTGGTTTCCTCCAGATGTGACGCTTGGCATTCCAAGAGTTCAATCTTAGTTTCATCAGACCAGAGAATCTTGGTCTTCATGATCCAAGCAGGCTGTCATGTTGCCTCTACTGAGGAGTGGCTTCCGTCTGGCCACTCTACCATAAAGGCCTGATTGGTGGAGTGCTGCAGAGATGGTTGTCCTTCTGGAAGGTTCTCCCATCTCTACTGAGGAACTCTAGATCTCTGTCAGAGTGACCATCGGGTTCTTGGTCACCTCCCTGAGCCTTGGTAATTCCAAACTTCTTCCATTAAAGAATGGAGGCCACTGTTCTTGGGGAACTTCAACGCAGCAGACATTTTTTGTACCCTTCCCCATATCTGTGCCTCGACACAACCCTGTCTTGGGAGCTCTACGGACAATTCCTTCGACCTAACGGCTTGGTTTTTGCTCGGATATTCACTGTCAACTGGGAGACCTTACATAGACAGGTGTGCTTTTCCAAATCAGTTGAATTTACCACATTTGGACTCCAATCAAGTTGTCGAAATATCTCAAGGATGATCAATGTAAACAGAATGCACTGGAGCTCGAGTCTCATAGCAAACAGGCTGAGTACTGACATTAAGGATCTGTTTTTAAATAGATTTACTGAAATATCTAAACCTGTTCACGCCTTGTTATTATGGGATGTTGTGTATAGATCTGTGTGTATAGAGCTGAGGATTTTTATTTATTTCATCAATATTAGAATAAGGCTTTAAAGTAACAACATGTGAAGAAAGTCAAGGGGGCTGAATACTTTCCAAAGGCACTGTATAAAACCCACATACGACAATCACAAATTAATTTCCTGAAGTTAAACACGTGGTATACATAACACACACCTCAGGTGTGAGATGAGCCATCCTGATAGAGCCTATAAGGCTGAGGCGTTGTCCGAGGGTCTTCGCTCTGTTCAGAGCCAACATGGTCTTCCTCATCTTCCTGCTGTGACGAATAGGAACGTCCGACATAAACTCCACCCCTCCAGCTACTATAGTATCACACTGGCCTGCTGTGATCAGCCCCACACCTACAACACACACACACACACAGTTACTATAGTATCACACTGGCCTGCTGTGATCAGCCCCACACCTACAACACACACACAGTTACTATAGTATCACACTGGCCTGCTGTGATCAGCCCCACACCTACAACACACACACACACACAGTTACTATAGTATCACACTGGCCTGCTGTGATCAGCCCCACACCTACAACACATACACAGTTACTATAGTATCACACTGGCCTGCTGTGATCAGCCCCACACCTACAACACATACACAGTTACTATAGTATCACACTGGCCTGCTGTGATCAGCCCCACACCTACAACACACACACAGTTACTATAGTATCACACTGGCCTGCTGTGATCAGCCCCACACCTACAACACACACACAGTTACTATAGTATCACACTGGCCTGCTGTGATCAGCCCCACACCTACAACACACACACACAGTTACTATAGTATCACACTGGCCTGCTGTGATCAGCCCCACACCTACAACACACACACACACACAGTTACTATAGTATCACACTGGCCTGCTGTGATCAGCCCCACACCTACAACACACACACAGTTACTATAGTATCACACTGGCCTGCTGTGATCAGCCCCACACCTACAACACACACACAGTTACTATAGTATCACACTGGCCTGCTGTGATCAGCCCCACACCTACAACACACAAGTCACACACCGGTACCTGTGGCCATAGTCACACACCGGTCGGTACCTGTGGCCATCATCACTTTGAGCCACTGTACCAGCTGTCTTCTGTCGGGGGATTAGGTGATCCTCCAGCTGCCTCTCCCTGTCCTAATCAATCAACTGCCTGGACCACTGTGACCCTCCCCCCCCCGGGCCATGCTGTCTGGACCAGAGCTCTGTCCTTTTGGCTGTTGTGTCCTGCACACAGCCTGAACCACCACTCTCTGGACCAGAACTCTGTCCTTTTGGCTGTTGTGTCCTGCACACAGCCTGAACCACCCCTCTCTGGACCAGAACTCTGTCCCTTTGGCTGTTGTGTCCTGTACACAGCCTGAACCACCCCTCTCTGGACCAGAACTCTGTCCTTTTGGCTGTTGTGTCCTGCACACAGCCTGAACCACCCCTCTCTGGACCAGAACTCTGTACCTTTGGCTGTTGTGTCCTGTACACAGCCTGAACCACCCCTCTCTGGACCAGAACTCTGTCCTTTTGGCTGTTGTGTCCTGCACACAGCCTGAACCACCACTCTCTTGACCAGAACTCTGTACCTTTGGCTGTTGTGTCCTGCACACAGCCTGAACCACCACTCTCTGGACCAGAACTCTGTACCTTTGGCTGTTGTGTCCTGTACACAGCCTGAACCACCCCTCTCTGGATCAGATATTCTTCACATCAACAACATATGAATCACTACAAAACGTATTGTATGACCTCTTATACACTATATTAGGCCCAGCCTGTCCTCTTATACTCTATATTAGGCCCAGCCTGTCCTCTTATACTCTATATTAGGCCCAGCCTGTCCTCTTATACACTATATTAGGCCCAGCCTGTCCTCTTATACACTATATTAGGCCCAGCCTGTCCTCTTATACACTATATTAGGCCCAGCCTGTCCTCTTATACACTATATTAGGCCCAGCCTGTCCTCTTATACACTATATTAGGCCCAGCCTGTCCTCTTATACACTATATTAGGCCCAGCCTGTCCTCTTATACACTATATTAGGCCCAGCCTGTCCTCTTATACACTATATTATGCCCAGCCTGTCCTCTTATACACTATATTATGCCCAGCCTGTCCTCTTATACACTATATTAGGCCCAGCCTGTCCTCTTATACTCTATATTATGCCCAGCCTGTCCTCTTATACTCTATATTATGCCCAGCCTGTCCTCTTATACTCTATATTATGCCCAGCCTGTCCTCTTATACTCTATATTAGGCCCAGCCTGTCCTCTTATACTCTATATTAGGCCCAGCCTGTCCTCTTATACACTATATTATTTACAAGTCCATGCTAGGTAAAGCTCCGCCTTATCTCAGTTCACTGGTCACGATGGCAACACCCATCCGTAGCACACGCTCCAGCAGGTGTATCTCACTGATCATCCCTAAAGCCAACACCTCATTTGGCCGCCTTTCGTTCCAGTACTCTGCTGCCTGTGACTGGAACGAATTGCAAAATCGCTGAAGTTGGAGACTTTTATCTCCCTCACCAACTTCAAACATCAGCTATCCGAGCAGCTAACCGATCGCTGCAGCTGTACATAGTCTATAGGTAAATAGCTCACCCTTTTTCACCTACCTCATTCCCATACTGTTTTTATACTGTTTTTATTTATTTACTTTTCTGCTCTTTTGCACACCAATATCTCTACCTGTACATGCCCATCTGATCATTTATCACTCCAGTGTTAACCTGCAAAATTGTATTATTCGCCTACCTCCTCATGCCTTTTGCACACATTGTATATAGACTGCCCATTTTTTCTACTGTGTTATTGACTTGCTAATTGTTTACTCCATGTGTAACTCTGTTGTCTGTTCACACTGCTATGCTTTATCTTGGCCAGGTCGCAGTTGCAAATGAGAACTTGTTCTCAACTAGCCTACCTGGTTAAATAAAGGTGAAATAAAATAAAAAATAAATAAAATTATGCCCAGCCTGTCCTCTTATACACTATATTATGCCCAGCCTGTCCTCTTATACTCTATATTATGCCCAGCCTGTCCTCTTATACTCTATATTATGCCCAGCCTGTCCTCTTATACACTATATTATGCCCAGCCTGTCCTCTTATACACTATATTAGGCCCAGCCTGTCCTCTTATACACTATATTAGGCCCAGCCTGTCCTCTTATACACTATATTAGGCCCAGCCTGTCCTCTTATACACTATATTAGGCCCAGCCTGTCCTCTTATACACTATATTAGGCCCAGCCTGTCCTCTTATACACTATATTAGGCCCAGCCTGTCCTCTTATACACTATATTAGGCCCAGCCTGTCCTCTTATACACTATATTAGGCCCAGCCTGTCCTCTTATACACTATATTAGGCCCAGCCTGTCCTCTTATACACTATATTAGGCCCAGCCTGTCCTCTTATACACTATATTAGGCCCAGCCTGTCCTCTTATACACTATATTAGGCCCAGCCTGTCCTCTTATACACTATATTAGGCCCAGCCTGTCCTCTTATACACTATATTAGGCCCAGCCTGTCCTCTTATACACTATATTAGGCCCAGCCTGTCCTCTTATACACTATATTAGGCCCAGCCTGTCCTCTTATACACTATATTAGGCCCAGCCTGACCTCTTATATACTATATTAGGCCCAGCCTGACCTCTTATGCCTGACCTCTTATACACTATATTAGGCCCAGCCTGACCTCTTATACACTATATTAGGCCCAGCCTGACCTCTTATACACTATATTAGGCCCAGCCTGACCTCTTATACACTATATTAGGCCCAGCCTGACCTCTTATACACTATATTAGGCCCAGCCTGACCTCTTATACACTATATTAGGCCCAGCCTTTGGAACTTTGGTTTTCCTAGATATGGCTAATACACTGCTCAGAAAACTAAAGGGAACACTTAAACAACACCATGTAACTCCAAGTCAATCACACTTCTATGAAATCAAACTGTCCACTTAGGAAGCAACACTGATTGACAATACATTTCACATGCTGTTGTGCAAGTGGAATAGACAACAGGTGGAAATTATAGGCAATTAGCAAGACACCCCCAATAAAGGAGTGGTTCTGCAGGTGGTGACCACAGACCACTTCTCAGTTCCTATGCTTCCTGGCTGATGTTTTGGTCACTTTGAATGCTGGCGGTGCTTTCACTCTAGTGGTAGCATGAGACGGAGTCTACAACCCACACAAGTGGCTCAGGTAGTGCAGCTCATTCAGGATGGCACATCAATGCGAGAAGGTTTGCTGTGTCTGTCAGCGTAGTGTCCAGAGCATGGAGGCGCTACCAGGAGACAGGCCAGTACATCAGGAGACGTGGAGGAGGCCGTAGGAGGGCAGCAACCCAGCAGCAGGACCGCTACCTCCGCCTTTGTGCAAGGAGGAGCAAGAGGAGCGCTGCCAGAGCACTGCAAAATGACCTCCAGCAGGCCACAAATGTGCATGTGTCTGCTCATACATTCAGAAACAGGCTCCATGAGGGTGGTATAAGGGCCCGACGTCCACAGGTGGGGGTTGTGCTTACAGCCCAACACCGTGCAGGACATTTGGCATTTGTCAGAGAACACCAAGATTGGCAAATTCGCCACTGGCGTCCTGTGCTCTTTACAGATGAAAGCAGGTTCACACTGAGCACATGTGACAGACGTGACAGTCTGGAGACGCCGTGGAGAACATTCTGCTGCCTGCAACATCCTCCAGCATGACCAGTTTGGCGGTGGGTCAGTCATGGTGTGGGGTGGCATTTCTTTGTGGGGCCGCACAGCCCTCCATATGCTTGCCAGAGGTAGCCTGACTGCCATTAGGTACCTCAGACCCCTTTTGAGACCATATGCTGGTGCGGTTGGCCCTGGATTCCTCCTAATGCAAGACAATGCTAGACCTCATGTGGCTAGTGTGTGTCAGCAGTTCCTGCAAGAGGAAGGCATAGATGCTATGGACTGGCCTGCCCGTTCCCCAGACCTGAATCCAATTGTGCACATCATGTCTCGCTCCATCCACCAACGCCACGTTGCACCACAGACTGTCCAGGTCCAGACTGAGTTGGCGGATGTCTTAGTCCAGGTCTGGGAGGAGATCCCTCAGGAGACCATCCTCATCAGGAGCATGCCCAGGCATTGTAGGGGGAGTCATACAGGCACGTAGAGGCCACACACACTACTGAGCCTCATTTTGACTTGTTTTAAGGACATTACATCAAAGTTGGATCAGCCTGTAGTGTGGTTTTCCACTTTAATTTTGAGTGTGACTCCAAATCCAGACCTCCATGGGTTGGTAAATTTGATTTCCATTGATAATTTTTGCGTGATTGTTGTCGTCAGCACATTCAACTATGTAAAGAAAAAAGTATTTCATAAGAATATTTCATTCATTCAGATCTAGATTTTAGTGTTCCCTTTTTTTTTGAGCAGTATATATATAAATACACCTTATGGAACAGCAGGTACTGAAGCAACAAACAGACACACAGATCTTGTGTTGTAGATATGTGGTAGTAGAGAAGATGCTGAGGGAACAATGTACTGTGAAATCTGTTATGAATGTATTATAATGTATTATAATGTATTATAATGTACATCTGCCTAAATGTTGCTGGACCCCAGGAAGAGTAGCTGCTGCCTTGACAGGAACTAATGGGGATCCATAATAAACCCCAGGAAGAGTAGCTGCTGCCTTGGTAGGAACTAATGGGGATCCATAATAAACCCCAGGAAGAGTAGCTGCTGCCTTGACAGGGGGGATCCATAATAAACCCCAGGAAGAGTAGCTGCTGCCTGGGCAGGAACTAATGGGGATCCATAATAAACCCCAGGAAGAGTAGCTGCTGCCTTGGTAGGAACTAATGGGGATCCATAATAAACCCCAGGAAGAGTAGCTGCTGCCTTGGTAGGAACTAATGGGGATCCATAATAAACCCCAGGAAGAGTAGCTGCTGCCTTGGCAGGAACTAATGGGGATCCATAATAAACCCCAGGAAGAGTAGCTGCTGCCTTGACAGGAACTAGTGGGGATCCATAATAAACCCCAGGAAGAGTAGCTGCTGCCTGGGCAGGAACTGGGGATCCATAATAAACCCCAGGAAGAGTAGCTGCTGCCTGGGCAGGAACTAATGGGGATCCATAATAAACCCCAGGAAGAGTAGCTGCTGCCTTGACAGGAACTAATGGGGATCCATAATAAACCCCAGGAAGAGTAGCTGCTGCCTCGGCAGGAACTAATGGGGATCCATAATAAACCCCAGGAAGAGTAGCTGCTGCCTTGACAGGAACTAATGGGGATCCATAATAAACCCCAGGAAGAGTAGCTGCTACATGGGCAGGAACTAATGGGGATCCATAATAAACCCCAGGAAGAGTAGCTGCTGCCTTGGCAGGAACTAATGGGGATCCATAATAAACCCCAGGAAGAGTAGCTGCTGCCTTGGCAGGAACTAATGGGGATCCATAATAAATACAAAAATCACAGACCGGTACATGTGGTCATAATTACAGACCTGTTGTCATAGCGACGTTGGAGGAGATGCAGGCCATGGTGACGGTGTGAGATGGGATCTTATCAGAGAAGCCTGCTCCCAACGAAGCCTGGAAAACACATTATACACTCAGCATACGTGTGACAGGGAAGGGGGGTGGTGTGTGTGTGTGTGTGTGTGTGTGTGTGTGTGTACCTCTCTAGCCACGTTGCTGGTCTTCACCTCCTGGATGACGGTTCCATAGATGATGTAATCTACTGCATCTTTAGGGAGACTGGTTTTATGCAGCAGACCCCTACACAGACACACCAGTGGGAGATCCCCATTAGCGACAGCTCCTCTTACCGGGTTTCCAACGACTAACAGGAAAAACATTACAAAACGACTTCACATCCATTTGGTTTTAGTTTTTATGTTAAGCATCTATGAATTACACATGTCAGTACATACACAGAACAAGCAGGTCACATGGAGAGGCGTTGTGAGATGGTGTATTAAACAGAGATGACTTACTGTAGAGCTGCTCTGGCAAGGTCATGGGGCATCAGATCAGCATATCTGGAAACAGATACATTTTGAACACAGACACCTTTTCAACCCCTCCCACCCCAACCAAACCTATGTGCCCCCAGCCTTACGTGGTTCCTGAGAGCAGGAACGGTGTTCGGACTCCTTCCACCAGAACTATGTTCTTCACTCCAGGTTTGGCCAATGTCTTCTTACTCTTAGTCTGGACTGGACACACAGACAAAGAATATATAGTAGACTGTGTGTGCCGTCACGAACGCAGGGCGCTCAAATAGTGTGTGTGTAGACTTACCCTGGGCATGGAGCTGGACAGATGTACTGAGGGAGCGGGTCGCTGTAGAGAAAACAGAGTGAGTGACAAGGGCTGACCCGGTTTCATTTATCACGTGTTTAATGTCTTACTTACACACTTTATTCTGTTATATTTGGTATCACTTGTTTGTTTTTCCTTAACCTCGGATGTGGGTGGGGCTAGGTCTACATAAGGGTGCTAATTTAACTCAAAAGCCCTGACGAAGGCCGTGAGGCCGATACGTAAAGCTCTGAGGAAGGGCGTGAGGCCGATACGTAAAGCTCAGAGGAAGGGTGTGAGGCCGATACGTAAAGCTCAGAGGAAGGCCGTGAGGACGAAACGCAAAGCCCTGACGAAGGCCGTGAGGCCGATACGTAGTAGTGGTTCTTAAAAGTTATCACAGTGCTTAAAGCATCAGACAAGTTCAGCAGCTTCATCTAGTATCTATATGGAAAAACACTGGGTTGAACATGTTGACCAATGGATTGGTCAAGAGAACAGACTACAGAACAGACTACAGAACAGACTACACTCGGTGGACCAAGATTTATTTTCACCCCAGTAAAACAGAGTTTGGTACAAAGACAGCATGATCTCATCTCATCCTAGTCAACACAGTTGTGTGTTTAAGGGTTTCCATTAACCGGTAATAGCCGGCTTTTGGCCCATAAACCAAAAAAAATTAAAAAGTTGGGGGGAGTCGGTCAAATTGTCCCGGGAAAAATGTAAATAACAGGTGATGTAAATACAATTGCCTTGTCATACTTACTGGTCTCCAGGTTCATTACTGGTCTCCAGGTTCATTACTGGTCTCCAGGTTCATTACTGGTCTACAGGTTCATTACTGGTCTCCAGGTTCATTACTGGTCTCCAGGTTCATTACTGGTCTACAGGTTCATTACTGGTCTCCAGGTTCATTACTGGTCTCCAGGTTCATTACTGGTCTCCAGGTTCATTACTGGTCTACAGGTTCATTACTGGTCTACAGGTTCATTACTGGTCTCCAGGTTCATTACTGGTCTACAGGTTCATTACTGGTCTCCAGGTTCATTACTGGTCTCCAGGTTCATTACTGGTCTACAGGTTCATTATTGGTCTACAGGTTCATTATTGGTCTACAGGTTCATTACTGGTCTACAGGTTCATTTGCGATATGTGTATTTTCTTTAGTCGTCATGCATCTTATTTATCACAGCAAATGTACAGAGCCTCGCAGTGGAATAACAGGATGACTGGATAATTATTATTATTATTATTTATTATTATATTACTGGATAATTATTATTATTATATTACTGGATAACTGGATAATTATTATTATTATTATTATTATATTACTGGATAACTGGATGGTGATGGAGTGAAACATTAACACTAGAACCGCCAAGACAGTCAATCTGACAGTTTTCAATAACTTGAACCCCTGACTTCTAAATCTGTATATTTTACACTAGCAGTACCCTGATAAATATCATAAAATAGAAACACTGTGCATTTCATCCTCAAAGTGCAATGAGTCAAAATGATCGTTTGCATATTTAAAGTCAGACTTCAAGCAGTACCGATAGCCACCAGTCTAAATAAATCCAACTAGAAAAACCTGGCCTCGATGGATGAAGGCAGGGGTCTCCAACTCATTCCATGGAGGGCTTAGTGTCTGCTGGTTTTTCCCATCCAATTACAACCTAGACAACCAGGTGAGAGAGGAGTTCCTTCCTAATTAGTGACCTTCATTAATGAAGTAAATGGGAGGTGTGAAATCCCACAGGCACTCAGCCCTCCGTGGGGTTTGACACAAGTGCTCTAAGGTAACATTAGAAAATGAAATGTAAATATTTGAAAAAGCATAATAAAAAATGTCCATTAGTTTGTTACCGCAGACTAAAAATGTAAAAAAAAAAAAAAATAAGTGTAAAATAAACTCGTCATTTGTTACAACTATGAAACAGAAAGCGTTGGAACAGTTTCATTATATAACAAAACCAGCTCCTCAGAGGACAAAGGGAATTTAATAAAAACAAATAGTGAAACGTAAAAAGTTATCATGTTTAGATAAAACTATACTCATTATATTCACGTCATCAAATAACTGATTAAAACAGTTATGAAGGTCTACAGTAGCCTCAACACCACCGTGGGAGCACATTGGTGTAGCCGGAGCACAGCTTTTTCCATCCTCCTCTGGGTACATTGACTTCAATAGAAAACCTAGGAGGCTCGTGTTTCTCACCCCCTTCCATAGACTTACACAGTAATTATGACAACTTGCAGAGGAAGTCTAACCTATCAAGAGCTCTTGCAGCTTGAACTAACATGTTGTCCACCCAATCAAAGGATCCGAGAATTCTTCTAGTACTGAAAGCTACAGCTACCTAGCATTGCATAACATGAGGTGAATCACGCTTCACCATCTGGCAGTCCAACAGACAAATATGGGTTTGGCGGATGCCAGGAAAACACTACCTGACCCAATGCAGAACCAACGGTAAAGTTTGGTGGAAGAGGAAAAATAGTCGGGGCTGTTTTTCATGGTTCGGGCTAGGCCCCTTAGTTCCAGTGAAGGGAAATCTTAATGATAGCGCATACAATGACATTCTAGATGATTCTGTGCTTCCAACTTTGTGGCAACAGTTTGGGGAATCCTGTTTCAGCATGACAATGTCATCATGCACAAAGCGAGGTCAATACAGAAGTGGTTTGTCGAGATGGGTGTGTTAGAAATTGACTGGCCTACACAGAGCCCTGACCTCAAGCCCAATGAACACCTTTGTGAAGACTTGGAACGCCAACTGCAAGCCAGGCTAATCGCCCAACATCGGTGCCGACCTCTCTAATGCTCGTGGCTGAATGGAAGCAAGTACCTCCAGCAATGTTCCATCTAGCGGAAAGCCTTCCCAGAAGAGTGGAGGCTGTTATAGCAGCAATGTTCCAATATCTAGTGGAAAGCCTTCCCAGAAGAGTAGAGGCTGTTATAGCAGTAAAGGGGGGGTCCAACTCCATATTAATACCCATGAGCAGGTGTCCACATACTTTTGGTCATGTAGTGTATGTTGACAATGATGTAGGCTGTGTGTAGCAGTTATGATATGAAGGTTTGGCTTGGAGGGGTTCTCACAGGGTCACAGACAGCTGATGTGTTGTGCACTGAAGTCCAGAAGCAAAGCAAAAAGGTGAGGAGAGCTCGTAGATGCGAGAAGGAATTATACAACGAGCAAAATGAACCGTGAATTGTGAGAGATCAGGGGTGCAGTCATCGCGTCGATTCCGAAAAACTTTTCTTAAACCGGAAGCGGGGAAAACATACCCAAATTTGCTGTTGGACTCATGATTACACCTTAGATCAGCTAGATGCAAGCACATGTGCAAGGTGGTGTTTAATGTGTTACTATCTGTCATATTGATTCCTCTCATTTCTCTAGACCTACGTTGTAAACTTTCATTCATAGGCCAGGTTGTAGCAACCTCATGATGGGTGCAGGGAACATTAGAGTATCATGTAATAGCCTAAACCTGTTAATGTTACATTGAAGTGGGTAAATGGAATATGACAGTCATCCAATACACTGTTTCAGAAATAAGACAACGGCCATAAAAAAAAATGTCATATTTTCCTCATCTTAAAACAGCACCAACCGCCACTGAACTAAAAATACCCAAACCAACAAAACGCACGTTGAGCAAGACGCGCAATGAAAAAAATAGCAGTAGCCTAAACATCAGCGCTTTGTGAAAATCGGCACAAAAGCAATAATACCATTATAATGAATGTGTCGACATGACAGCAGTCATTTAATAATATAATAATAAATGCCATTTTGCTGACGCTTTTATCCAAAGCGACTTACAGTCATGTGTGCATACATTCTACGTATGGGTGGTCCCGGGAATCGAACCCACTACCCTGGCGTTACAAGCGCCATGCTCTACCAACTGAGCCACAGAAGGACCACTTCTGGACATTATTTGTGGCCTCGCTCATGCTTACAGTATGGTGTGGGTTCACGTAAAAGTTGGATCTCATGTAGCTGTTTTCCCTTGTCCAACAGTCACCACTAGTCACTCTCGATTGTAACACTGTTCAAACATGTTGATTCCAGCTAAAACAGCTGTTGTGGGTTCTGTTCTGAGTGAATCTGCTGACAGCCTCTTATGGAATCTTTGCTGCTGCCTTGACCCTCATGTGTCTCTCCTGTAGGCCCTATGTTCGCCTGTCGCCCATCTCCTGGAGCAGGCCCCTATCCACATACGGGACAGCAGTTGAGAAGGTGAAAAGCTTTAAGTTTCTCGGCGTACACATCACTGACAATCTAAAATGGTCCCCCCACAAAGACAGTGTGGTGAAGGCACAACAGCGCCTCTTCAACCTTAGGACGTTGAAGAAATTCGGCTTGGCCACGAAGACCCTCAAACTTTTACGGATGCACCATTGAGAGCATCCTGTATCACCGCCTGATATGGCAAGTGCACCGTCTGCAACCGCAGGGCTCTCCAGAGCGTGGTGCAGTCAGCCCAATACATCACCAGGAACACACTGCCTGTCCTCCAGGACATGTAGGTCAGACTCCACTCTGCGGCACGTCAATCGGCAGGTTGAACATGGTGAGATTGTAGACTCCTAAATTGATAGCTGTAAAATTGCTTAACTGCACTAACTAGCTACTTCACATGCTGATATTTACTTTAGTATTATTGTGTGTAGCTACACTGGCTACCTAGCCTGCCCATACAGAGCATTGTGGGTTAGTAGTAGACTTGAGCTGAAACCGATTTCCACAACGATTTCCACGTTGCTACCAACCTTACAACACTGAACATGTAAAAAGTGTTGGTCCCATGATTCATGAGCTGAAACAAACAAAAAAAATCCTATCAATTTTTCCCATTTGCACAAAATGCATATTTCTCTCAAATTTTGCACACACATTTGTTTACATCCCTGTTAGAGAGGATTTCTCCTTTGAAAAGATAATCCATCCACCTGACAAGTGTGGCATATCAAGAATCTGATTAAATTGCATTATCATTACACAGGTGCAACTTGTGCTGGGGAAATAAAAGGCAACTTTAAAGTGTGCAGTTCTCACAACACAATGCCACAAATGTCTCAAGTTGAGAGAGCATGCAATAGGTATGCTGACTGAAGGAAAAGCCACCAGAGCTGTTGCCAGAGAATTTAATGTTAATTTCTCTACCATAAGCCTCCTCCAACGTTGTTTCAGAGAACTTGGCAGTACGTCAAACCGGCTTCACATCAACTTCAGCTCAGGACCTCCTTCACCTGGATCATCTGGGGGGGGGGGGGCTGTGGAGCATTTATGTCTGTAATAAAGCCCTTGTGTGTGGAATAACTCATTCTGATTGTCTGGGCCTGGCTCCCCAGTGGGTGGGCCGATTTGATTTTGTCTTGTGTAAATCAGTAAATTCATTAAAATTATTGCAGTTACATGTGTCAGTATATAATGCAAAATGAAACATTTGTTCAAAAAAAAAATTTGTTCTCAGTGTTATGTAACACTGTAAAGTATAGGAATTTGTGGTTTTGGGTGGATTTTTCCTTTACTTTCAGTTTTGTACTCTAGCTTCAAACAATATTTTTGGTTATGTAAAATATATTTCACAAGAGTGTAAATGGTACAATGATTCCCTACACTATACTTGCTTGATTTGTCATGAACTGAAATTAGGCAAACCAATACAAGTTTAGTAACCAGGATATGGCAGCACGTTTTCTACACAGTGCATATTTAACAACCCACTCTAGCTGTTGCATCTTATTCCCCCTCTTTAAAAATGTTTAACAAAGATTTAACCTGTCAAATATGGACCAAGAGGTGTGCTGTTTAGAATGATGTTTTCCCTGAAGCATATGAGTCCGGTAAATGTCTGATCAATTCAAATGCCGCCGGCCACTTGTCCGAAACCCTGTTTGGTGTGTGTGTGTGTGTGTGTGTGTGTGTGTGTCTCACCATACTGTACAGCCCAGGCAGGGTTGACTGGAGGACAGCACCGTAGAGAGTTCATCAACATGGACGCCATTTTATCTGTCAACACAAACAATGTGGTCCATATCAATAGAGTAGGAAGTGCAGTAATACAGTAGTTGTGCCCTACAGGCTGTAGGCTCCAGCCATGAACACGATGATTTGAAAATAAGCTGAATGTTACGCAGTAGCCCCTCCACAGAGACTGGCGCATGTTGCGGTTAAAGCTACTTCGTAGCTGTAGTTTCGATAATGTGTTGATTTACTGTGTGTTGTAGATATGGAGATGATGACAGATATAATCACTGAGGTATATAGGATTTAACCTACTACACTTTACAACCAGCCCCACCCCTCAACCCAGCGGTGACCCTTCACCCAGATCCCCTTCCAGAGAATGACAAGGGCAGAGTGACGAGACAGTCTCTAACCCTGTACACTAGCGGGACTTCATTAATTCACACACATTGTTAGTAGCTGTAGTTAAATGTATCCCAATGTTGCATTAAATGTGGTTTAGTGCAACTAACGCTCTTTACCTTATATCTGTCTCCCGGCAAAGCTCTCCTGTCGGTGTGTCTCTCCGGCGTCTGTGTCCTGAATCAGATGCGGACTATCAAACCGCCTGTGTTCTCAGGACCCGTAAAGGGGTTTGGTTGTCCTAAGAGATGCCCAATTTAAAGCGTAAAAAAACTCATGAGGTATGAAACCTATTTTTACCTTTCACTGGAGATAATATCGTCAAAATCTAACTAAAGATTTATAAAAATAGTTTTTACTTTTGACTAATTCAACGATGAATATATGACAACATTTCTTAACGGCGACCTTTCGTCTCTTCTCTGAGTGTAAACGGGTCCTTCTGAAGCCACAGATAGAACAACGAGCCAGATATTTCAACAGATGTAAAAAATATTGAGCATCCGGATGGTGTTTACACTCACTACCAAATATGGTGATGAAAGGAAGCCCAGTGGCGAAGGTGGAGCCGGATGGATTAAGGCCTACAATCTGCACATTTTCTCATCAATGGCACATTTTTATCTCCATACAGTTCTCTGATTCCCCCCCAAAAAATAACAGAGTAGACTGCGTTTTAGAATCTGTAACAAATAGGTTGAATTGCGTTTGGTAGACTTTACCCATTGCAAAATAGGAGTGCTAGGGCGAATTGCAGTGGTAGAAAAGGTACCCAATTGTCATACTACAGTAAAAATAAAGATACCTTAATAGAAAATGAGTCAAGTAAAAGTCACCCAGTATAATATTGCTTGAGGAAAAGTCAAAGTATTTGGCTTTAAATATACGTAAGTATCAAAAGTAAATGTAAAAGTATAAATCATTTCAAAGTCCTATACAGTTGAAGTCAGAAGTTTACATACACCTCAGCCAAATACATTTAAACTCAGTTTTTCACAATTCCTGACATTTAATTCCCTGTCTTAGGTCAGTTGGATCACCACTTTATTTTAAGAATGTGAAATGTCAGAATAATAGTATAGAGAATGATTAATTTCAACTTTTATTTCTTAAATTACATTCCCAGTGGGTCAGAAGTTTACATGAACTCAATTAGTATATGGTAGCATTGCCTTTAAATTGTTTAAGTTGGGTCAAATATTTCCACAATAAATTGGGTGAATTTTGGCCCATTCCTCCTGACAGAGCTGGTGTAATTTTTATTTTACCTTTATTTAGCTAGGCAAGTCAGTTAAGAACAAATTCTTATTTCAATGACGGCCTAGGAACAGTGGGTTAACGACAGATTTTTACCTTGTCAGCTCGGGGATTCGAGCTTGCACCCTTTCAGTTACAAGTCCAGTGCTCTAACCAATAGGCTACCCGTAGGCCTCCTTGCTCGCACACGCTTTTTCAGTTCTACACATTTTCTATAGGATTGAGGTCAGGGCTTTGTGATGGCCACTCCAGTACCTTGACTGTGTTGCCCTTTCGCCATTTTGCCACAACTTTGGAAGTATGCTTGGGGGTCATTGTCCATTTGGAAGACCCATTTGCGCCCAAGCTTTAACTTCCTGACTGATGTCTTGAGATGTTGCTTCAATATATCCACGTAATTTCCCTCCCTCATGATGCCATCTATTTTGTGAAGTGGACCAGTCCCTCCTGCAGCAAAGCACCCCCACAACATGATGCTGCCACCCCCGTGCTTCACGGTTGGGATAGTGTTCGGCTGGCAATCCTCCCCCTTTTTCCTCCAAACATAACGATGGTCATTATGGCCAAACAGTTATATTTTTGTTCCATCAGACCAGAGGACATTTCTACAAAAAGTACAATCTATGTCCCCATGTGCAGTTGCAAACCGTAGTCTGGCTTTTTCATGGCGCTTTTGAATCAGTGGCTTCTTCCTTGCTGAGCAGCCTTTCAGGTTATGTCGATATAGGACTTGTTTTACTGTGGATATAGATACTGTTGTACCTGTTTCCTCCAGCATCTTCACAAAGTCCTCTGCTGTTGTTCTGGTATTGATTTGCACTTTTCACACCAAAGTAAGTTCATCTCTAGGAGACAGAACGCATCTCCTTCCTGAGCGGTATGACGGCTGCGTGGTCCCATGGTGTTTATACTTGCGTACTATTGTTTGTACAGATGAACTTGGTACCTTCAGGTGTTTGGAAATTGCTCCAAGGATGAACCAGACTTGTGGAGGTCTACAATTGGCTGATTTCTTTTGATTTTCCCATGATGTCAATCAAAGAGGCATTGAGTTTGAAGGTAGGCCTTGAAATACATCCACAGGTACCCCTCCAAATGATGTCTATTAACCTATCATAAGCTTCTAAAGCCATGACATTTTCTGGAAATGTCCAAGCTTTTTAAAGGCACAGTCAACTTCGTGTCTGTAACTTCTGACCCACTGGAATTGTGATACAGTGAAATGATCTGTCTGTAAAGAATTGTTGGAAAAATTACTTGTGTCATGCACTAAGTAGATGTCCTAACAGACTTGCCAAAACTATAGTTATCTAACAAGAAATGTGTGGAGGGGTTGAAAAACGAGTTTCAATGACTCCAACCTAAGTGTATGTAAACTTCCGACATCAACTGTATAAAGCAAACCAGACCGCACCATTTCCTCGGTTTTTAAATTTACGGATAGCTAGGGGCACACTCCAACACTTGGACATAATTTACGAATGAAACGTGTTTAGTGAGTCCGCCAGATCAGAGGCAGTAGAGATGACCAGGGATGTTCTCTTGATAAGTGTGTGAATTAGACCATTTTTCTGTCCTGCTAAGCGTTCAAAATGTAAGAAGTACTTTTGGGTGTAAGGGAAAATGTAGGGAGTAAAAAGTACATCATTTTCTCGAGGAATGTAGTGAAGTAAGAGTAAAAGTTGTCAAAAATATAAATAGTAAAGTAGAGTACAGATACCCAAAAAAACTACTAAAGTAAAAATACTTGAAAGTACTACTTAAGTACCTTACATCATTGGCAAATTGTTATTGCACACCAGCACTTCAGTGTAGGCATTCCCTAAAGGACCCCGGTATCCCGGTATCTCTACTTGCACACTCATCTTCTGCACATCTATCATTCCAGTGTTTAATCTCTATATTGTAATTATTTCTCCACTACGGCCTATTTATTGCCTTACGTCTCTTATCCTACTTCATTTGCACATGCTGTATATATACTGTTTATAGATTTTCCTACTGTATTATTGACTATACGTTTGTTTATCCCATGTGTAACTCTGTGTTGTTATCTGTTCACACTGCTTTGCTTTATCTTGGCCAGGTCGCAGTTGTAAATGAGAAGTTGTTCTCAACTGGTCTACCTGGTTAAATAAAGGTGTTCTCAACTGGCCTACCTGGTTAAATAAAGGTGTTCTCAACTGGCCTACCTGGTTAAATAAAGGTGTTCTCAACTAGCCTACCTGGTTAAATAAAGGTGTTCTCAACTAGCCTACCTGGTTAAATAAAGGTGTTCTCAACTGGCCTACCTGGTTAAATAAAGGTGTTCTCAACTGGCCTACCTGGTTAAATAAAGGTGTTCTCAACTAGCCTACCTGGTTAAATAAAGGTGTTCTTAACTAGCCTACCTGGTTAAATAAAGGTGTTCTCAACTGGCCTACCTGGTCAAATAAAGGTGTTCTCAACTGGCCTACCTTGTTAAATAAAGGTGTTCTCAACTGGCCTACCTGGTTAAATAAAGGTGTTCTCAACTGGCCTACCTGGTTAAATAAAGGTGTTCTCAACTAGCCTACCTGGTTAAATAAAGGTGTTCTCAACTAGCCTACCTGGTTAAATAAAGGTGTTCTTAACTGGCCTACCTGGTTAAATAAAGGTGTTCTCAACTAGCCTACCTGGTTAAATAAAGGTGTTCTCAACTGGCCTACCTGGTTAAATAAAGGTGTTCTCAACTGGCCTACCTGGTTAAATAAAGGTGTTCTCAACTGGCCTACCTGGTTAAATAAAGGTGTTCTCAACTGGCCTACCTGGTTAAATAAAGGTGTTCTCAACTGGCCTACCTGGTTAAATAAAGGTGTTCTCAACTGGCCTACCTGGTTAAATAAAGGTGTTCTCAACTAGCCTACCTGGTTAAATAAAGGTGTTCTCAACTAGCCTACCTGGTTAAATAAAGGTGTTCTTAACTGGCCTACCTGGTTAAATAAAGGTGTTCTCAACTGGCCTACCTGGTGAAATAAAGGTGTTCTCAACTGGCCTACCTGGTTAAATAAAGGTGTTCTCAACTGGCCTACCTGGTTAAATAAAGGTGTTCTGAACTGGCCTACCTGGTTAAATAAAGGTGTTCTCAACTGGCCTACCTGGTTAAATAAAGGTGTTCTCAACTGGCCTACCTGGTTAAATAAAGGTGTTCTCAACTAGCCTACCTGATGAAATAAAGGTGTTCTCAACTGGCCTACCTGGTTAAATAAAGGTGTTCTCAACTGGCCTACCTGATGAAATAAAGGTGTTCTCAACTGGCCTACCTGGTTAAATAAAGGTGTTCTTAACTGGCCTACCTGATGAAATAAAGGTGTTCTCAACTGGCCTACCTGGTTAAATAAAGGTGTTCTCAACTGGCCTACCTGGTCAAATAAAGGTGTTCTCAACTGGCCTACCTGGTCAAATAAAGGTGTTCTCAACTGGCCTACCTGGTCAAATAAAGGTGTTCTCAACTGGCCTACCTGGTCAAATAAAGGTGTTCTCAACTGGCCTACCTGGTCAAATAAAGGTGTTCTCAACTGGCCTACCTGGTCAAATAAAGGTGTTCTCAACTGGCCTACCTGGTCAAATAAAGGTGTTCTCAACTGGCCTACCTGGTTAAATAAAGGTGTTCTCAACTGGCCTACCTGGTTAAATAAAGGTGTTCTCAACTAGCCTACCTGGTTAAATAAAGGTGTTCTCAACTAGCCTACCTGGTTAAATAAAGGTGTTCTCAACTAGCCTACCTGGTTAAATAAAGGTGTTCTTAACTGGCCTACCTGGTTAAATAAAGGTGTTCTCAACTAGCCTACCTGGTTAAATAAAGGTGTTCTCAACTGGCCTACCTGGTTAAATAAAGGTGTTCTCAACTGGCCTACCTGGTTAAATAAAGGTGTTCTCAACTGGCCTACCTGGTTAAATAAAGGTGTTCTCAACTGGCCTACCTGGTTAAATAAAGGTGTTCTCAACTGGCCTACCTGGTTAAATAAAGGTGTTCTCAACTAGCCTACCTGGTTAAATAAAGGTGTTCTCAACTAGCCTACCTGGTTAAATAAAGGTGTTCTCAACTAGCCTACCTGGTTAAATAAAGGTGTTCTCAACTGGCCTACCTGGTTAAATAAAGGTGTTCTCAACTGGCCTACCTGGTGAAATAAAGGTGTTCTCAACTGGCCTACCTGGTTAAATAAAGGTGTTCTCAACTGGCCTACCTGGTTAAATAAAGGTGTTCTGAACTGGCCTACCTGGTTAAATAAAGGTGTTCTCAACTGGCCTACCTGGTTAAATAAAGGTGTTCTCAACTGGCCTACCTGGTTAAATAAAGGTGTTCTCAACTAGCCTACCTGATGAAATAAAGGTGTTCTCAACTGGCCTACCTGGTTAAATAAAGGTGTTCTCAACTGGCCTACCTGATGAAATAAAGGTGTTCTCAACTGGCCTACCTGGTTAAATAAAGGTGTTCTTAACTGGCCTACCTGATGAAATAAAGGTGTTCTCAACTGGCCTACCTGGTTAAATAAAGGTGTTCTCAACTAGCCTACCTGGTTAAATAAAGGTGTTCTCAACTAGCCTACCTGGTTAAATAAAGGTGTTCTCAACTAGCCTACCTGGTTAAATAAAGGTGTTCTCAACTAGCCTACCTGGTTAAATAAAGGTGTTCTCAACTAGCCTACCTGGTTAAATAAAGGTGTTCTCAACTAGCCTACCTGGTTAAATAAAGGTGTTCTCAACTAGCCTACCTGGTTAAATAAAGGTGTTCTCAACTAGCCTACCTGGTTATTATATTTTCCCGATGCCATATGAATGTCAGATTTTGAATGTTTTTTTCAACGAGGCAGTGCTGTGTCTGCAGCAGGGCATTATGGGTCATCCAAAGGAGGGAATCATTGAAGCTGTGTTCGGTCTGGGCTTCCCTCCTTGTCTGGGAGGTACGACACACACACACGTTAAACACACACTATGGATACACACACACACACACTAAATACTGGACACCACCTGACTACAAACACATGGCATCCAATCATACAGGTTGCTATTATATGTGAGGCCATATCCTTTCCAATTCGTTGATTCCATTGGTGAGGAGCGTCTCGTAGCGATGATGAGTCTTGATGAAGATGTTTATGGTCATCAGTTCACGCCCTGCCAGCTGCTATTGGACCATGCGAGGGACCCAACTAGGAAGTTCCACAAGTAACCCCACCCGCTCCAGCTCACCTCCAAACTTATTTGACGAGCCTCAACACTGCTGGGCTCTCATTGGATGGTTTAGTCAGCGTCCCCATGCAACTGCAGTCTGTTAGTATATCTAATCAAAGAACTCTAGGCAGGTGGGGTTTATTAATGCTGTAGACCAGAGAACTCTAGGGAGGTGGGGTTTATTAATGCTGTAGACCAGAGAACTCCAGGGAGGTGGGGGTTTATTAATGCTGTAGACCAGAGAACTCTAGGGAGGTGGGGGTTTATTAATGCTGTAGACCAGAGAACTCTAGGGAGGTGGGGGTTTATTAATGCTGTAGACCAGAGAACTCTAGGGAGGTGGGGGTTTATTAATGCTGTAGACCAGAGAACTCTAGGGAGGTGGGGGTTTATTAATGCTGTAGACCAGAGAACTCTAGGGAGGTGGGGGTTTATTAATGCTGTAGACCAGAGAACTCTAGGGAGGTGGGGTTTATTAATGCTGTAGACCAGAGAACTCTAGGGAGGTGGGGGTTTATTAATGCTGTAGACCAGAGAACTCTAGGGAGGTGGGGGTTTATTAATGCTGTAGACCAGAGAACTCTAGGGAGGTGGGGTTTATTAATGCTGTAGACCAGAGAACTCTAGGGAGGTGGGGTTTATTAATGCTGTAGACCAGAGAACTCTAGGGATTAATGCTGTAGACCAGAGGGTTTTTATTAATGCTGTAGACCAGAGAACTCTAGGGAGGTGGGGTTTATTAATGCTGTAGACCAGAGAACTCTAGGGAGGTGGGGTTTATTAATGCTGTCTAGGAGACCAGAGAACTCTAGGGAGGTGGGGTTTATTAATGCTGTAGACCAGAGAACTCTAGGGAGGTGGGGTTTATTAATGCTCTAGGGAGGTAGACCAGAGAACTCTAGGGAGGTGGGGGTTTATTAATGCTGTAGACCAGAGAACTCTAGGGAGGTGGGGTTTATTAATGCTGTAGACCAGAGAACTCTAGGGAGGTGGGGTTTATTAATGCTGTAGACCAGAGAACTCTAGGGTGGTGGGGTTTATTAATGCTGTAGACCAGAGAACTCTAGGGAGGTGGGGTTTATTAATGCTGTAGACCAGAGAACTCTAGGGAGGTGGGGTTTATTAATGCTGTAGACCAGAGAACTCTAGGGAGGTGGGGTTTATTAATGCTGTAGACCAGAGAACTCTAGGGAGGTGGGGTTTATTAATGCTGTTTATAGACCAGAGAACTCTAGGAGGTGGGGTTTATTAATGCTGTGACCAGGGTGGGGTTTATTAATGCTGTAGACCAGAGAACAGATTAATGCTGTAGACCAGAACTCTAGGGAGGTGGGGTTTATTAATGCTGTAGACCAGAGAACTCGAGGGAGGTGGGGTTTATTAATGCTGTAGACCAGAGAACTCTAGGGAGGTGGGGGTTTATTAATGCTGTAGACCAGAGAACTCTAAGGAGGTGGGGGTTTATTCATGCTGTAGACCAGAGAACTCTAGGGTGGTGGGGTTTATTAATGCTGTAGACCAGAGAACTATTGGGAGGTGGGGTTTATTAATGCTGTATGACCAGAGAACTCTAGGGAGGTGGGGTTTATTAATGCTGTAGACCAGAGAACTCTAGGGTGGTGGGGTTTATTAATTCTGTAGACCAGAGAACTCTAGGGAGGTGGGGTTTATTAATGCTGTAGACCAGAGAACTCTAGGGAGGTGAACTCTAAGGAGGGTTTTATTAATGCTGTAGACCAGAGAACTCTAGGGAGGTGGGGTTTATTAATGCTGTAGACCAGAGAACTCTAGGGAGGTGGGGTTTTATTAATGCTGTAGACCAGAGAACTCTATTAATGCTGGACCAGGTGGGGTTTTTATTAATGCTCTAGGGAGGTGGGGTTTTAGACCAGAGAACTCTAGGGAGGTGGGGTTTATTAATGCTGTAGACCAGAGAACTCTAGGGAGGTGGGGTTTATTAATGCTGTAGACCAGAGAACTCTAGGGAGGTGGGGTTTATTAATGCTGTAGACCAGAGAACTCTAGGAGGTGGGGTTTATTAATGCTGTAGACCAGAGAACTCTCTGTAGACCAGAGAACTCTAGGGAGGTGGGGTTTATTAATGCTGTAGACCAGAGAACTCTAGGGAGGTGGGGTTTATTAATGCTGTAGACCAGAGAACTCTAGGGAGGTGGGGTTTATTAATGCTGTAGACCAGAGAACTCTAGGGAGGTGGGGTTTATTAATGCTGTAGACCAGAGAACTCTAGGGAGGTGGGGTTTATTAATGCTGTAGACCAGAGAACTCTAGGGAGGTGGGGTTTATTAATGCTGTAGACCAGAGAACTCTAGGGAGGTGGGGTTTATTAATGCTGTAGACCAGAACTCTAGGGAGGTGGGGTTTATTAATGGGTTTATTAATGCTGTAGACCAGAGAACTCTAGGGAGGTGGGGGTTTATTAATGCTGTAGACCAGAGAACTCTAGACCAGCTGTAGAACTCTAGGGAGGTGGGGTTTATTAATGCTGTAGACCAGAGAACTCTAGGGAGGTGGGGTTTATTAATGCTGTAGACCAGAGAACTCTAGGGAGGTGGGGGTTTATTAATGCTGTAGACCAGAGAACTCTAGGGAGGTGGGGGAGGTTTATTAATGCTGTAGACCAGAGAACTCTAGGGAGGTGGGGTTTATTAATGCTGTAGACCAGAGAACTCTAGGGAGGTGGGGTTTATTAATGCTGTAGACCAGAGAACTCTAGGGGTGGGGTTTAGGTGGGGGGTTTTATTAATGCTGTAGACCAGAGAACTCTAGGGAGGTGGGGTTTTATTAATGCTGTAGACCAGAGAACTCTAGGGACCAGGTGGGGTTTATTAATGCTGTAGACCAGAGAACTCTAGGGGTGGGGTTTAGGTGGGGTTTATTAATGCTGTAGACCAGAGAACTCTAGGGGTGGGGTTTATTAATGCTGTGGGAACTCTAGGGAGGTTTTATTAATGCTGTAGACCAGAGAACTCTAGGGAGGTGGGGTTTATTAATGCTGGTGGGGGTTTATTAATGCTGTAGACCAGAGAACTCTAGGGAGGTGGGGTTTATTAATGCTGTAGACCAGAGAACTCTAAGGAGGTGGGGTTTATTAATGCTGTAGACCAGAGAACTCTAGGGGTGGTGGGGTTTATTAATGCTGTAGACCAGAGAACTCTAGGGGTGGGGTTTATTAATGCTGTGACCAGGGGGAGGTTTTATTAATGCTGTAGACCAGAGAACTCTAGGGAGGTGGGGTTTATTAATGCTGTAGACCAGAGAACTCTAGAGATTAATGCTCTCTAGGGAGGTGGGGTTTATTAATGCTGTAGACCAGAGAACTCTAGGGAGGTGGGGTTTATTAATGCTGTAGACCAGAGAACTCTAGGGAGGTGGGGTTTATTAATGCTGTAGACCAGAGAACTCTAGGGAGGTGGGGTTTATTAATGCTGTAGACCAGAGAACTCTAGGGAGGTGGGGTTTATTAATGCTGTAGACCAGAGAACTCTAGGGAGGTGGGGTTTATTAATGCTGTAGACCAGAGAACTCTAGGGAGGTGGGGTTTATTAATGCTGTAGACCAGAGAACTCTAGGGAGGTGGGGGTTTATTAATGCTGTAGACCAGAGAACTCTAGGGAGGTGGGGTTTATTAATGCTGTAGACCAGAGAACTCTAGGGAGGTGGGGTTTATTAATGCTGTAGACCAGAGAACTCTAGGGAGGTGGGGTTTATTAATGCTGTAGACCAGAGAACTCTAGGGAGGTGGGGTTTATTAATGCTGTAGACCAGAGAACTCTAGGGAGGTGGGGTTTATTAATGCTGTAGACCAGAGAACTCTAGGGAGGTGGGGTTTATTAATGCTGTAGACCAGAGAACTCTAGGGAGGTGGGGTTTATTAATGCTGTAGACCAGAGAACTCTAAGGATTAATGCTGTAGACCAGACAACTCTAGGGAGGTTGGGAGAACTCTAAGGAGGTTTTATTAATGCTGTAGACCAGAGAACTCTAGGGAGGTGGGGTTTATTAATGGTAGACCAGAGAACTCTAGGGAGGTTTATTAATGCTGTAATGCTGTAGACCAGAGAACTCTCTGTAGGAGGTGGGGTTTATTAATGCTGTAGACCAGAGAACTCTAGGGAGGTGGGGTTTATTAATGCTGTAGACCAGAGAACTCTAAGGAGGTGGGGTTTATTAATGCTGTAGACCAGAGAACTCTAGGGAGGTGGGGTTTATTAATGCTGTAGACCATTAATGCTGTAGACCAGAGAACTCTAGGGAGGTGGGGTTTAGGGAGGTGGGGGTTTTTATTAATGCTGTAGACCAGAGAACTCTAGGGAGGTGGGGTTTATTAATGCTGTAGACCAGAGAACTCTAGGGTGGTGGGGTTTATTAATGCTGTAGACCAGAGAACTCTAGGGAGGTGGGGTTTATTAATGCTGTAGACCAGAGAACTCTAGGGAGGTGGGGTTTATTAATGCTGTGACCAGGGTTTTATTAATGCTGTAGACCAGAGAACTCTAGGGAGGTGGGGTTTATTAATGCTGTAGACCAGAGAACTCTAGACCAGGAACTCTAGGTGGGGTTTATTAATGCTGTAGACCAGAGAACTCTAGGGAGGTGGGGTTTATTAATGCTGTAGACCAGAGAACTCTAAGGAGGTGGGGTTTATTAATGCTGTAGACCAGAGAACTCTAAGGAGGTGGGGGTTTATTAATGCTGTAGACCAGAGAACTCTAAGGAGGTGGGGGTTTATTAATGCTGTAGACCAGAGAACGCTAAGGAGGTGGGGGTTTATTAATGCTGTAGACCAGAGAACTCTAGGGAGGTGGGGTTTATTAATGCTGTAGAGAACTCTAGAGAACTCTAGGGAGGTGGGGGTTTATTAATGCTGTAGACCAGAGAACTCTAGGGAGGTGGGGAGTTATTAATGCTGTAGACCAGAGAACTCTAAGGAGGTGGGGTTTATTAATGCTGTAGGAGAACTCTAGGGAGGTGGGGTTTATTAATGCTGTAGACCAGAGAACTCTAAGGAGGTGGGGGTTTATTAATGCTGTAGACCAGAGAACTCTAAGGAGGTGGGGGTTTATTAATGCTGTAGACCAGAGAACTCTAGGGAGGTGGGGGTTTATTAATGCTGTAGACCAGAGAACTCTAAGGAGGTGGGGTTTATTAATGCTGTAGACCAGAGAACTCTAAGGAGGTGGGGGTTTAGTAATGCTGTAGACCAGAGAACGCTAAGGAGGTGGGGGTTTAGTAATGCTGTAGATGCTGTAGTTTACACTAAACATGTGTATGTGTTTCTGATGTTATTTATATTGATGACTGTGCTGGACTTTTCCAATAAACTCCACAACATCCACTGTGTGTGTGTGTGTGTGTGTGTGTGTGTGTGTGTGTGTGTGTGTGTGTGTGTGTGTGTGTGTGTGTGTGTGTGTGTGTGTGTGTGTGTGTGTGTGTGTGTGTGTGTGTGTGTGTGTGTGTGTGTGTCAGACAAATCAAGTGCTCAGTTGAGAGGTAATTTCATTTTCTATTGATCATAGACATCCTTAAGACCTCATTAGACATTATCTTTCAAGGTGATCCGACCTCTGTAGACATTATCTTTCAAGGTGTTCAGACCTCAGTAGACATTATGTTTCAAGGTGATCAGACCTCTGTAGACATTATCTTTCAAGGTGATCAGACCTCATTAGACATTATCTTTCAAGGTGATCCGACCTCTGTAGACATTATCTTTCAAGGTGATCAGACCTCAGTAGACATTATGTTTCAAGGTGTTCAGACCTCAGTAGACATTATCTTTCAAGGTGTTCAGACCTCAGTAGACATTATGTTTCAAGGTGTTCAGACCTCAGTAGACATTATGTTTCAAGGTGATCCGACCTCTGTAGACATTATCTTTCAAGGTGATCAGACCTCAGTAGACATTATGTTTCAAGGTGTTCAGACCTCAGTAGACATTATCTTTCAAGGTGTTCAGACCTCAGTAGACATTATGTTTCAAGGTGTTCAGACCTCAGTAGACATTATCTTTCAAGGTGATCAGACCTCTGTAGACATTATCTTTCAAGGTGATCAGACCTCTGTAGACATTATCTTTCAAGGTGTTCAGACCTCAGTAGACATTATGTTTCAAGGTGTTCAGACCTCGGTAGACATTATGTTTCAAGGTGTTCAGACCTCAGTAGACATTATCTTTCAAGGTGTTCAGACCTCAGTAGACATTATGTTTTAAGGTGTTCAGACCTCATTAGACATTATGTTTTAAGGTGTTCAGACCTCATTAGACATTATGTTTTAAGGTGATCAGACCTCATTTCTCATTATCTTTCAAGGTGATCAGACCTCATTAGACATTATCTTTCAAACACCTGTTCAGACCTCTCAGTAGACATTATGTTTCAAGGTGATCAGACCTCAGTTAGACATTATCTTTCAAGGTGATCAGACCTCATTAGACATTATCTTTCAAGGTGATCAGACCTCAGTAGACATTATGTTTCAAGGTGTTCAGACCTCATAGACATTATCTTTCAAGGTGATCCGACCTCTGTAAACATTATCTTTCAAACCCTGGTTTCAGACCTCAGTAGACATTATGTTTCAAGGTGATCCGACCTCTGTTTAGACATTATCTTTCAAACCCTGGTGATCAGACCTCAGTAGACATTATGTTTCAAGGTGATCCTCACCTCTACAAACCATGGTCTTTCAAGGTGATCAAACCCTGGTTTAACATTATGTTTCAAACCCTGGTGAAAGACCTCATAGACATTATGTTTCAAGGTGATCACTACCCTGTTAAACATTATGTTTCAAAACCCTGTTAAACCTCATACTACAAATGTTTTAAACATCCTCATAGACATTATGTTTCAAGGTGATCAAACCCTCATTCACTAGAAATTATGTTTTAAGGTGTTCTATGCAACATGTTCTCAGCTATTTAATGTTGAAGCCATCTTAAATTATAATTTTCTTAGAACACCTTTAACATCCTCATCACTACAAACCCTGGTTTAACATCCTCATCACTACAAACCCTGGTTAAACATCCTCATCACTACAAACCCTGGTTTAACATCCTCATCACTACAAACCCTGGTTTAACATCCTCATCACTACAAACCCTGGTTAAACATCCTCATCACTACAAACCCTGGTTAAACATCCTCATCACTACAAACCCTGGTTAAACATCCTCATCACTACAAACCCTGGTTTAACATCCTCATCATCATCAGTAAAGAGACCAACACTAGCCCTCACCATAGCAAATCACCATAGCAACCCCCTTTAGCAGCCAGAGGTTAGTTAACTCTACAGTTTGTAGTTACTGCAGGGCCACAACCAGGGGTTTAGTTAACTCTACAGTTTGTAGTTACTGCAGGGCCACAACCAGGGGTTAGTTAACTATACAGTTTGTAGTTACTGCAGGGCCACAACCAGGGGTTTAGTTAACTCTACAGTTAGTATTTACTGCAGGGCCACAGCCAGGGGTTAGTTAACTATACAGTTTGTAGTTACTGCAGGGCCACAACCAGGGGTTTAGTTAACTCTACAGTTTGTAGTTACTGCAGGGCCACAACCAGGGGTTTAGTTAACTCTACAGTTTGTAGTTACTGCAGGGCCACAACCAGGGGTTAGTTAACTCTACAGTTTGTAGTTACTGCAGGGCCACAACCAGGGGTTTAGTTAACTCTACAGTTTGTAGTTACTGCAGGGCCACAACCAGGGGTTAGTTAACTCTACAGTTTGTAGTTACTGCAGGGCCACAACCAGGGGTTAGTTAACTCTACAGTTTGTAGTTACTGCAGGGCCACAACCAGGGGTTTAGTTAACTCTACAGTTTGTAGTTACTGCAGGGCCACAACCAGGGGTTTAGTTAACTCTACAGTTTGTAGTTACTGCAGGGCCACAACCAGGGGTTTAGTTAACTCTACAGTTTGTAGTTACTGCAGGGCCACAACCAGGGGTTTAGTTAACTCTACAGTTTGTAGTTACTGCAGGGCCACAACCAGGGGTTTAGTTAACTCTACAGTTTGTAGTTACTGCAGGGCCACAACCAGGGGTTTAGTTAACTCTACAGTTTGTAGTTACTGCAGGGCCACAACCAGGGGTTTAGTTAACTATACAGTTTGTAGTTACTGCAGGGCCACAACCAGGGGTTAGTTAACTCTACAGTTTGTAGTTACTGCAGGGCCACAACCAGGGGTTTAGTTAACTCTACAGTTTGTAGTTACTGCAGGGCCACAACCAGGGGTTTAGTTAACTCTACAGTTTGTAGTTACTGCAGGGCCCGTTCAGTTGCAGATATAAATGCCATGAACTGAGTTGATGTTATTCCTTATTCTACACGTCAAAGACATATTTGGTCTACAAAGGCTATTTCTATCTGAAGGATCCAAAACGTTGCATAACAAACACCATACTGGCAAACATTAGAAAAAGTTTAAGTTCAAGGTTAAGTTTAAGCATCAGTCAATTAAAATGGTTGATGTAGTGTCATGTGACAGAATGCTAACTTGTAGCTGTCCCATCAGATAACCTGGCACACATTAGCCCTTTGCAAACCTTACCAGGTAGCAGATTATTTCCTGGAACAAATTCCTAATCAGCCTATCAAAGACCTTAGGGCTAGATTCAATCAGATCCGCATAGCGATTATTTTGAGGTGTTCTAAGGTAGAACTGCGTTGGAGCTGTCAAATCCAGGCTATTGGACAACACAAACACTTTTTACAGAAATCTCCTCGCTATTCAGATTCAATAAATTAGTCTGTCAATTTGAACTAAGCAAGCTACTGTAGTAAATTGTTCATTTTACATCTTGCCTAGCCTACTGTAGCCTATCTAACAGGCCTATCAGGAGTTATAGGCTACCTGCATCTAGCTAAGCAAACCATGGCAAAGTTGAATTACAATCATAAACCCAGATTGTATTTAGTAGCCAAGGCCTATTGAAATGACAAGTAAATCAGCTATTATCCACATATAACAGTTTGTATGACATCTGCCAGAGAATAAGGCTCAATTGACAGAATATATGTGTTTTTACAGTTCATCCAAGTGTTTCTTGCAAAGAGATGTTGATTCTCTGTCCAACTTCATCACTCAAACTCTCCCGTCTGACTTATCTTATTATCTTGCAACACAAGTTCCTTTATTACGTCGTGTTTAGAACACAGTAATTATTATTTTAATGGAAAACCACATTTCGCTACAAATTACATCGCCATTCCTTCTTAATTCACTCAATAAGGTTAAGGAAGGGTTAATGATCGCAAGAGCAGCTTGTCACCGATTGGATGACTCCAACGATCTGATTGAATCCAGACCTTAAACTGGTGCTCCACAAACCAAAGGCTTTCTGTAATATGTTGACTGGCCAGCAGGGGGATACATGTTCACCTTGAAACATGGAGATTTAAATGCACACTTCACTAATCATCCTCCAACTGGCAGTATAGAGTCCCTATCTCTCCTCCTCCAATCCATTTTTATTTTTACCTTTATTTAACTAGGCAAGTCAGTTAAGAACAAATTCTTATTTTCAATGACGGCCTGGGAACAGTGGGTTAACTGCCTGTTCAGGGGCAGAACGACAGATTTGTATCTTGTCAGCTCGGGGATTTGAACTTGCAACCTTCCGGTTACTAGTCCAATGCTCTAACTACCCTGCCGCCCCAAGAAGAATAGCGAAGGCACACCTTCCGGTTCATCCAATCGGAAGGTACACAGCATCTGATTCAACCAATAAGAAGGGACATGTAGGATGGCTAACCTAACGTTGCAAGAGGAAAATAAATACCTAAGCAGTGTTTCCTTCTTTCTGGTCCTGAAGAGAAAAACATTTTTACTGTCGGGGGGGGGGGGTTCTCTTCTGTACTGTGCAACCAATCAAGTGAATGTGGAGGAGGAGTTAAGATGGAGTGTCGCCTTGTTAACGTCCTAAAGTGGAAGTCATGTCACAGGCTGCCCACTGAGGAAGCTGCCCACTGAGGAAGCTGCCCACTGAGGAAGCTGCCCACTGAGGAAGCTGCCCACTGAGGAAGCTGCCCACTGAGGAAGCTGCCCACTGAGGGTGCCTACAGCGAACAGACAGAAAGTACAGGGTGTGTTCATGGGTGTGCTACTTTTGCAAACAGGGGACAGTTCATCTGGGCTAAGTTCTCATCTGGGCTAAGTTGGCACTCCTGGTCCGCTGAAAAATGAAGGCAAGGCCGCCTGGTGGAGTAGACGACAAGGCCGCCTGGTGGAGTAGACGACAAGGCCGCCTGGTGGAAGAATGAAGGCAAGGCCGCCTGGTGGAGTAGACGACAAGGCCGCCTGGTGGAGGCGACAAGGCCGCCTGGTGGAGGTAGACGACAAGGTCGCCTGGTGGAGTAGCGACAAGGCCGCCTGGTGGAGTAGGCGACAAGGCCGCCTGGTGGAGCCGCAAGGCCGCCTGGTGGACAAGGCCGCCTGGTGGAGTAGACGACAAGGCCGCCTGGTGGAGTAGACGACAAGGTCGCCTGGTGGAGTAGACGACAAGGCCGCCTGGTAAGTAAGACGACAAGGCTGGTGGAGTAGACGGCAAGGCCGCCTGGTGGAGCACAAGGCCGCCTGGTAGAGTAGGCAAGGCCGCCTGGTGGAGTAGACAAGACAAAGGCCGCCTGGTGGTGGACAAGGTCGCCTGGTGGAGTAGACGACAAGGCCGCCTGGTGGAGTAGACGACAAGGCCGCCTGGTGGAGTAGACGACAAGGCCGCCTGGTGGAGCAGACGACAAGGCCGCCTGGTGGAGTAGACGACAAGGCCGCCTGGTGGAGTAGACGGCAAGGCCGCCTGGTGGAGTAGACGACAAGGCCGCCTGGTGGAGTAGACGACAAGGCCGCCTGGTGGAGCAGACGACAAGGCCGCCTGGTGGAGTAGATGACAAGGTCGCCTGGTGGAGTAGACGACAAGGCCGCCTGGTGGAGTAGACGACAAGGCCGCCTGGTGGAAGACGACAAGGCCGCCTGGTGGAGTAGACGGCAAGGCCGCCTGGTGGAGTAGACGACAAGGCCGCCTGGTGGAGCAGACGACAAGGCCGCCTGGTGGAGCAGACGACAAGGCCGCCTGGTGGAGTCGAAAGACAATCCAACACAGATGGAATAGTGAGAAACTATTTATTGATCTGACAATTTCCTTATCTGTAGTTTTTATCTGTAGTGTTTATCTGTAGTGTTTCAGTTAGGGGCAACCTTCGCCTCGAGCGGCTTTACAGTACTTCATTAAAATAGCAAACCTTGCATTCGTTCTTTACGTAGATCGCACAGGAGGTTGGTGGCACCGTAATCGGAGAGGATGGGCTCGTGGTAAAGGCTGGAGTGGAATGCTATCAAGTACATCAAACACATGGTTTCCATTCCAGCCATTTTTATGAGCCGTCCTCCAATCAGCAGCCTCCAATGTTGTGATAAACACCTTGTGACAGTGTCACAATAGGTGTTAAATCTTGGGCCTCCAGCCCTGTATGAACTGTGTGATCTTGGTGACGTGCAGTCGGCTGAGGTGGAAGTCATGTGACAGGGTCTCCTCGTCGAGCTGAACCAGGAGGCTCCCGTCAACGCGCTCTCTCTGGAACACGCCCACCGCTGCCTCTGATAGGCCAATGAACCTCAGACTGGCAGACACCTCCTCCAATGAGAGGGCAGACAGGTCAGTGGGCGGGCGCCAGGCAGGGTCACTAGGCGGAGTCGACCCCTCGCATGTCCCACCTCCCTCGGCGCCTCTGGAGAGCTCTGCTGTCTGATTGGCTGGTATAGGCTCTGGGGAAGGGCAGGGGGAGGGACTAGGGCGGTTAAAGGGGTTAAGTGCTCCGAAGGGAGCGAATCGACTCTGAGGGGGCGGAAGCCTCAGCCGGGAGAAGGAGGAGGAATTATAGCTCCACGGCTCCACCCAGGTGGCCTGCGCTGGCTGGGGATTGGCCAAGCTGTCAGCAGGGAGAGCAGGGATTGACTCAGGGCTGATGTGGGAGGGGTCAGTCCAGGAACATGGATAACAGTAGAGAGACGAGTCTGGAGGAGAGACAGAACAACTAGAGAGGAAAAGATGGAAAGAGAGAGAGGGAAAGATGAGAGAGTATGGTTAGTGTGTGTGTGTGTGTGTGTGTGTGTGTGTGTGTGTGTGTGTGTGTGTGTGTGTGTGTGTGTGTGTGTGTGTACCTGTTGGGTGGTCCAGAAGAGTAATAGGAGAGATGTGTCTGAGGGAAGCGGGGCGGGACCGGTGGACTGGGGGTGGGGCTTGGACAGGAAGGGGAGGAGTCTCCTTTACAGCATCGAGGAGGAACTGGAGGAGCGATCAGGAACCTGCACTCTTCTCTCACCTACACACACACACACACACACACACACACACACACACACACACACACACACACACACACACACACACACACACACACACACACATAGAAAGAGTAGTTGCTATAGAGTCTGAAGAATTTCCAGAGGAATGTGCAAGGAATGTGTGTCTATATGTGTGTGTGTGTGTGTGTGTGTGTGTGTGTGTGTGTGTGTGTGTGTGTGTGTGTGTGTGTGTGTGTGTGTGTGTGTGTGTGTGTGTGTGTGTGCGTGTGTGTGTGTTGGCATGCTGGTAAATGTCACTCTCAACCTTTCACTCCTGAAACACACTCTTCAGCATACAAACTGCATTGTTGGTTAGGGGCTTGTAAATCAGCATTTCACGGTAAGGTCTACACTTCTTTTATTCTGCGCATTTGAATAATAAAGTTTGATTTGAAGCACACAGAGTGAGTGTGTGTGTGTGACCAATTCCAGTAAGTGTGTATCAATAAGTTTAACAACCAGATGGAGAGAGAGAGAGAGTGGGGGTGGGGCTTTTTTTAACACGGCTTTGTGTGAAGTGTGAACTTTAGCATGAAGATGGTTAGAGGGCTTTTCTGACACAAAGGCTGATTTAGCATGAACAGCACCATTAGGGGTTTCCACCATTTTGAAGTTTCATCTTCTATTTCTGACAGTCGGAAGACAAACTGTGTTGTCTGAACAGGAATGAACCCAAGGTTGATGATTTACTGCCACCTGGAGGGTGTTGTCTGAACAGGTACAAACTAAACTTAAGCATGGGAAGCATAGAGATAGCACACATAGAACAGATATGCCTTTTCTTAGACTTGCTTTCTATGTGAATTTGGTGAGATCGTCCAAAACGTTACATATTGCAGCTTCAACAGCCTCCTACCGAGGCTCCTACCGGGGCTCCTACCGAGGCTCCTACCGAGGCTCCTACCGAGGCTCCTGCCGAGGCTCCTACCGAGGCTCCTACCGAGGCTCCTGCCGAGACTCCTACCGAGACTCCTACCGAGGCTCCTGCCGAGGCTCCTACCGAGGCTCCGGCCGAGGCTCCTACCGAGACTCCTACCGAGGCTCCTACCGAGGCTCCTACCGAGGCTCCTACCGAGGCTCCTACCGAGACTCCTACCGAGACTCCTACCGAGGCTCCTACCGAGGCTCCTGCCGAGGCTCCTACCAAGACTCCTACCGAGGCTCCGGCCGAGGCTCCTACCAAGACTCCTACCGAGGCTCTTGCAGGCACCCGGTCTGCCAAACCCTCCCCGGGCGGTGCTCCCGGTCTTGGCTGGTATCTACCGAGGCTCCTACCGAGGCCAAGGATAATCATGTGCGTCCAGCTACACCCCTCTGTTGTTTTCTCGGAGGAGAAAAGTATTTTAAAAACGATACGCAAGTAATCTTTTTATCTATAAAATGTCTGGCACAACTATTTTATTTTTATTTTTACACAACACATATAAATGTGATTCCAACCCTGTAAACATCATTTGGGCCTCCCAGGCGGTGTCACAGCCAGCCATGACCGGGAGCACCGCCCGGGGAGGGTTTGGCAGACCAGGTGCCTGCAAGCTGCCTGGGGTCATCAGTCGAACGGTGTTTCCTCTGATACGTTGGTTCGGTTGACTTCCGGGTTCAGAAGCAGCACGGCTTGGCGGTGCATACTTCGGAGGACACGTCCTGATCTTCCTTACCTGAATCGCCGTCATTCATTGGCTGATCCCTCCTAATGACCTGAATCGCCGTCATTCATTGGCTGATACCTCCTAATGACCTGAATCGCCTTCATTCTCCTAATGACCTGGATGGAATTCTGTTCTTCCTTAACCTATAGGATGTCCCACCCAGTGGACTACTTACAAATGGAGACATCCCTCATTGGTGCTGCCCATGCTGTCACAGATAGGAGAGGTGCTCTCTAGGTATCTCTATGGCATAGATAGGAGAGGTGCTCTCTAGGTATCTCTATGGCATAGATAGGAGAGGTGCTCTCTAGGTATCTCTATGGCATAGATAGGAGAGGTGCTCTCTAGGTATCTCTATGGCATAGATAGGAGAGGGGCTCTCTAGGTATCTCTATGGCAGGGGGCTCCAAAAGGTTGATCGCCAGCTACCAATAGCTCGCAGCCCACCTATAAGTCATTATCATTTAAAGCAAGTCTAAGAAGTGGTAGATCTGTTCTATGTGAGCAATTTCTATGCGTCCCGTTCTTAAGATGTGTTTTTGAGTCTTTTTTACAATTGTTTTTGCATAGTGCATCTTGAAATGTTAATTGCAAAGTAGGCTCACCTGGCAGAAGTACATACTTTGTATCTATTATTTGCAAACGTTGCCATGAAATTAGCAGCAGCCGTCCAGAACCATCACTAGACCGGCAAGTTAGACAGCACATTCCTCACTTGCTAGATGCACAATGGGGGGGGATCGACATTTGTTAGTTTTCTTTCAAACATAAAAAATAAGGTATTTAATGTGATGTAAGCATTGAAATCACTCAGACCTGTTGTTTCTCTATGAAAAACAAATACAAATGTAAAACCAGGGGGGAACATTATTAGTTAAAAAAAAAGTACAGATTTTATAGGGCCCCACCCCTTAGAGTTGTTGTAACCATTATTTCACCAGGTATGTTGACAGAAAACATAGTGCACTACTTTTTCTTGTACACTAAGGACCCGGGAAGAGTAGCAGGGGAGAGGAGAAGAGAAGAACGGGCCTATCTCTATGGTATAGATAGGAGAGGTGCTCTCAAGGTATCTCTATGATATAGATAGGCGAGGGTATCTCTATGGTATAGATATACCAGAGAGAGCACCTCTCCTCTCTCTGATATAGACGGAGAGGTGCTCTCTAGGTATCAATATAGTACAGATAGGAGAGGTGCTCTCCAGGTATCTCTATGGGAGAGACTCACTGCGTCTGATTTTGGAGGTACAGGGGGCGGGGTTGATACTCTTGTCACCATGGCGAGGCGGGCAGTCCCCAGCAATCCATCCAAAGAGGAAGAGGAATGGACGGAGATGCGGTTTGGCTCTGCCTTCCCCAGGCCCTCTGCAGTCTGATTGGTCCACAGTTCCTCGTAGGGGATCTCTTCACTGGTCTGCAGCTCAGCCTCTGTCCAATTGGGAGAGAGGTACTCTGTCCCCTCCCCTAGAGAGTCTCTGCAGCGTTGCGATTGGCTGACGTTGTCTGTAACTCCGCCCCCAGCGAACACACACACGGACAGCAGCTGAGAGTCCTGCGCTGACACACACACACCTCCCCTCCGCGGGCTCACACACACACCGTCCTCGCTCACACACACTCTCTCCTCGCTGAGTTCTGGACGCGTCTCACGGACGGCTCGGCTGTACCCATCAGGGTCGAAGCTGGCATGTTGCCGTAGCAACAGGCTGTCTGTAGTTGCAGAGGGCGTAGCCACAGAGAAGCGTGGCATGCAGCGTAGCAACAGGAAGTGGGAGGGAACCAGTTGTATTGGCCGTAGGACGAGACACAACACCACTGTCTTACTGACAATGTTCAACAGCTTGTAGCGATGCCCCTCTCTCACCTGGAGTCAGACAGAATCACAGAGTTAGTCACCTACAGTACAAGACACAGTTACACAGTTAGTCAGCTACAGTACAAGACACAGTTACACAGTTAGTCAGCTACAGTACAGAACACAGTTACACAGTTAGTCAGCTACAGTACAGAACACAGTTACACAGTTAGGCCCTTACAGTACAGAACACAGTTAGTCACCTACAGTACAGAACACAGTTAGTCACCTACAGTACAGAACACAGTTAGTCACCTACAGTACAGAACACAGTTAGTCACCTACAGTACAGAACACAGTTACACAGTTAGTCAGCTACAGTACAGAACACAGTTACATAGTTAGTCACCTACAGTACAGAACACAGTTAGTCCCCTACAGTACAGAACACAGTTAGTCAGCTACAGTACAGAACACAGTTACACAGTTAGTCAGCTACAGTACAGAACACAGTTACACAGTTAATTATCTACAGTACAGAACACAGTTAGTCATCTACAGTACAGAACACAGTTTGTCAGCTACAGTACAGAACACAGTTAGTCATATACAGTACAGAACACAGTTACACAGTTAGGCCCTTACAGTACAGAACACAGTTACACAGTTAGTCACCTACAGTACAGAACACAGTTAGTCAGCTACAGTACAGAACACAGTTACACAGTTAGTCAGCTACAGTACAGAACACAGTTACACAGTTAGTCACCTACAGTACAGAACACAGTTAGTCCCCTACAGTACAGAACACAGTTAGTCATCTACAGTACAGAACACAGTTAGTCATCTACAGTACAGAACACAGTCAGTCACCTACAGTACAGAACACAGTTAGTCATCTACAGTACAGAACACAGTTAGTCATCTACAGTACAGAACACAGTTAGTCATCTACAGTACAGAACACAGTCAGTCACCTACAGTACAGAACACAGTTAGTCATCTACAGTACAGAACACAGTTAGTCATCTACAGTACAGAACACAGTAAGTCATCTACAGTACAGAACACAGTTACACAGTTAGTCACCTACAGTACAGAACACAGTTAGTCATCTACAGTACAGAACACAGTTAGTCATCTACAGTACAGAACACAGTTAGTCATCTACAGTACAGAACACAGTCAGTCACCTACAGTACAGAACACAGTTAGTCATCTACAGTACAGAACACAGTCAGTCATCTACAGTACAGAACACAGTTAGTCATCTACAGTACAGAACACAGTTAGTCATCTACAGTACAGAACACAGTCAGTCACCTACAGTACAGAACACAGTTAGTCATCTACAGTACAGAACACAGTTAGTCATCTACAGTACAGAACACAGTAAGTCATCTACAGTACAGAACACAGTTACACAGTTAGTCACCTACAGTACAGAACTCAGTTACACAGTTAATCACCTACAGTACAGAACACAGAGTTACACAGTTAGTCATCGACAGTATAGAACACAGTTAGTCACCTACAGTACAGAACACAGAGTTATACAGGTAGTCATCGACAGTACAGAATACAGTTAGTCATCTACAGTACAGAATACAGTTAGTCACCTACAGTACAGAATACAGTTAGTCACCTACAGTACAGAACACAGTTACACAGTTAGTCATCTACAGTACAGACACAGTTAGTCATCTACAGTACAGAACACAGTTAGTCATCTACAGTACAGAATACAGTTAGTCACCTACAGTACAGAACACAGTTACACAGTTAGTCATCTACAGTACAGACACAGTTAGTCATCTACAGTACAGAACACAGTTAGTCATCTACAGTACAGAACACAGTTAGTCATCTACAGTACAGAACACAGTTACACAGTTAGTCATCTACAGTACAGACACAGTTAGTCATCTACAGTACAGAAGACAGTTAGTCATCTACAGTACCGAACACAGTTACACAGTTAGTCATCTACAGTACAGACACAGTTAGTCATCTACAGTACAGAACACAGTTACACAGTTAGTCACCTACAGTACAGACACAGTTAGTCACCTACAGTATAACACAGTTAGTCACCTACAGTACAGAACACAGTTAGTCATCTACAGTACAGACACAGTTAGTCATCTACAGTACAGAACACAGTTAGTCATCTACAGTACAGAACACAGAGTTACACAGTTAGTCACCACAGAACTACAGTTAGTCATCTACAGAACACAGTTAGTCATCTACAGTACAGAACACAGTTAGTCATCGCACAGTTAGTCATCTACAGTACAGAACACAGTTAGTCCCCTACAGAACACAGTTACAGAACACACAGTACAGAACACAGTTTGGTACAGAACACAGTCACAGTTAGTCATCTACAGTACAGAACACAGTTAGTCATCTACAGTACAGAACACAGTTTGTCAGCTAGTTAGTCATCTACAGTACAGTACACAGAACATCAGTTACACAGTTAGTTACAGTCAGAACACAGTTACACAGTTAGTCAGTACAGAACACAGTTACACAGTTAGTCATCTACAGTACAGAACACAGTTAGTCATCTACAGTACAGAACACAGTTAGTCATCTACAGTACAGAACACAGAACACAGAACACAGTTAGTCACCTACAGTACAGAACACAGTACAGTACAGAACACAGTACATACAGTTACAGTTAGTCATCTACAGTACAGAACACAGTCAGTTAGTCACCTACAGTACAGAACACAGTTAGTCATCTACAGTACAGAACACAGTTAGTCATCTACAGTACAGAACACAGAGTTATACAGTTAGTCACCTACAGTACAGAACACAGTTACACAGTTAGTCATCAGAACAGTACAGAACACAGTTAGTCACCTACAGTACAGAACACAGTTACACAGTTAGTCATCTACAGTACAGAACACAGTTAGTCATCTACAGTACAGAACACAGTTAGTCATCTACAGTACAGAATACAGTTAGTCACCTACAGTACAGAACACAGTTACACAGTTAGTCATCTACAGTACAGACACAGTTAGTCATCTACAGTACAGAACACAGTTAGTCATCTACAGTACAGAACACAGTTAGTCATCTACAGTACAGAACACAGTTACACAGTTAGTCATCTACAGTACAGACACAGTTAGTCATCTACAGTACAGAAGACAGTTAGTCATCTACAGTACCGAACACAGTTACACAGTTAGTCACCTACAGTACAGAACACAGTGTTACACAGTTAGTCACCTACAGTATAGAACACAGTTAGTCATATACAGTACAGAAAACAGAGTTACACAGTTAGTCATCTACAGTACAGACACAGTTAGTCACCTACAGTATAGAACACAGTTAGTCATATACAGTACAGAAAACAGAGTTACACAGTTAGTCACCTACAGTACAGAACACAGTTACACAGTTAGTCATCTACAGTACAGAACACAGTTAGTCATCTACAGTACATAACACAGTTTGTCACCTACAGTACAGAGCACAGTTAGTCATCTACAGTACAGAACACAGTTAGTCCCCTACACTACAGAACACAGTTACCTACAGTACAGAACACAGTTCTGTCACAGTTAGTCATCTACAGTACAGAACACAGTTAGTCATCTACAGTACAGAACACAGTTTGTCAGCTACAGTACAGAACACAGTTAGTCATCTACAGTACAGAACACAGTTAGTCATATACAGTACAGAACACAGCACACAGTTAGGCCCTTACAGTACAGAACACAGTTACACAGTTAGTCACCTACAGTACAGAACACAGTTACACAGTTAGTCACCTACAGTACAGAACACAGTTAGTCCCTACAGTACAGAACACAGTTAGTCATCTACAGTACAGAACACAGTTAGTCATCTACAGTACAGAACACAGTTCACCTACAGTACAGAACACAGTTAGTCATCTACAGTACAGAACACAGTTAGTCATCTACAGTACAGAACACAGTTAGTCATCTACAGTACAGAACACAGTCAGTCACCTACAGTACAGAACACAGTTAGTCATCTAACACAGTACAGAAGAACACAGTTAGTCATCTACAGTACAGAACACAGTAAGTCATCTACAGTACAGAACACAGTCAGTCATCTACAGTACAGAACACAGTTAGTCATCTACAGTACAGAACACAGTTACACAGTTAGTCACCTACAGTACAGAACTCAGTTACACAGTTAATCACCTACAGTACAGAACACAGAGTTACACAGTTAGTCATCGACAGTACAGAACACAGTTAGTCACCTACAGTACAGAACACAGTTACACAGTTAGTCACCTACAGTACAGAACACAGAGTTACACAGTTAGTCATCGACAGTACAGAACACAGTTAGTCACCTACAGTACAGAACACAGTTATCACAGGAACACAGTAGTCATCATCGAAAAAAAAACAGTACAGAATACAGTTAGTCATCTACAGTACACAGAGTCACCTACAGTACAGAACACAGTTACACAGTTAGTCATCTACAGTACAGAACACAGTTAGTCATCTACAGTACAGAACACAGTTAGTCATCTACAGTACAGAACACAGTTTGTTAGTCACCTACAGTACAGAACACAGTTAGTCATCTACAGTACAGAACACAGTTAGTCATCTACAGTACAGTACAGTTAGTCACCTACAGTACAGAACACAGTTAGTCATCTACAGTACAGAACACAGTTAGTCATCTACAGAACACAGTTACATCTACAGTACAGAATAGTTAGTCATCTACAGTACAGAACACAGTTAACACAGTAGTCACCTACAGTACAGAACACAGTTAGTCATCTACAGTACAGAACACAGTTAGTCATCTACAGTACAGAACACAGTTAGTCATCTACAGTACAGAACACAGTTACACAGTTTAGTCATCTACAGTACAGAACACAGTTAGTCATCTACAGTACAGAACTCAGTTACAGTTAGTCACCTACAGTACAGAACACAGAGTTACACAGTTAGTCATCTACAGTACAGAACACAGTTAGTCATCTACAGTACAGAACACAGTTAGTCACCTACAGTACAGAACACAGAGTTACACAGTTAGTCATCTACAGTACAGAACACAGTTAGTCACCTACAGTACAGAACACAGTTATACAGTATCACATCGACAGTACAGAATACAGTTAGTCATCTACAGTACAGAACACAGTTAGTCACCTACAGTACAGAACACAGTTACACAGTTAGTCACCTACAGTACAGAACACAGTTACACAGTTAGTCATCTACAGTACAGAACACAGTTAGTCATCTACAGTACAGAACACAGTTTGTCACCTCTACAGTACAGAACACAGTCAGTCCACCTTACAGTACAGAACACAGTTAGTTAGTCATCCAGTACAGAGTTAGTCATCTACAGTACAGAACACAGTTACACAGTTAGTCATCTACAGTACAGAACACAGTTAGTCACCTACAGTACAGAACACAGTTACACAGTTAGTCATCTACAGTACAGAACACAGTTAGTCACAGTACAGAACACAGTTAGTCATCTACAGTACAGAACACAGTTAGTCACCTACAGTCACACACAGTTACAGAACACAGTTAGTCATCTACAGTACAGAACACAGTTAGTCATCAGTACAGAACACAGACAGAACACAGTTACACAGTTAGTCATCTACAGTACAGAACACAGTTAGTCATCTACAGTACAGAACACAGTTAGTCACACAGTACAGAACACAGTTTGTCACAGAACACAGTTAGTCATCTACAGTACAGAACACAGTTAGTCCCCTACACTCCAGAACACAGTTACCTACAGTACAGAACACAGTTAGTTAGTCATCTACAGTACAGAACACAGTTAGTCAGTACAGAACACAGTTTGTCAGCTACAGTACAGAACACAGTTAGTCATCTACAGTACAGAACACAGTTACACAGTCATCCTTACAGTACAGAACACAGTTACACAGTTAGTCATCTACAGTACAGAACACAGTTACACAGTTAGTCACCTACAGTACAGAACACAGTTAGTCCCCTACAGTACAGAACACAGTTAGTCATCTACAGTACAGAACACAGTTAGTCATCTACAGTACAGAACACAGTCAGTCACCTACAGTACAGAACACAGTTAGTCATCTACAGTACAGAACACAGTTAGTCATCTACAGTACATAACACAGTTAGTCATCTACAGTACAGAACACAGTCAGTCACCTACAGTACAGAACACAGTTAGTCATCTACAGTACAGAACACAGTTAGTCATCTACAGTTAGTAAGTCATCTACAGTACAGAACACAGTCAGTCACCTACAGTACAGAACACAGTTAGTCATCTACAGTACAGAACACAGTTACACAGTTAGTCACCTACAGTACAGAACTCAGTTACACAGTTAATCACCTACAGTACAGAACACAGAGTTACACAGTTAGTCATCGACAGTACAGAACACAGTTAGTCACCTACAGTACAGAACACAGTTACACAGTTAGTCACCTACAGTACAGAACACAGAGTTACACAGTTAGTCATCGACAGTATAGAACACAGTTAGTCACCTACAGTACAGAACACAGAGTTATACAGGTAGTCATCGACAGTACAGAATACAGTTAGTCATCTACAGTACAGAATACAGTTAGTCACCTACAGTACAGAACACACAGTTAGTCACCTACAGTACAGAACACAGTTACACAGTTAGTCATCTACAGTACAGAACACAGTTAGTCATCTACAGTACATAACACAGTTTGTCACCTACAGTACAGAGCACAGTTAGTCATCTACAGTACAGAACACAGTTAGTCCCCCTACACAACACAGTTACCTACAGTACAGAACACAGTTCTGTCAGTTAGTCATCTACAGTACAGAACACAGTTAGTCATCTACAGTACAGAACACAGTTAGTCATCTACAGTACAGAACACAGTTACACTACAGTCAGTCATCTACAGTACAGAACACAGTTAGTCATCTACAGTACAGAACACAGTTTGTCACTACAGTACAGAACACAGTTAGTCATCTACAGTACAGAACACAGTTAGTCATATACAGTACAGAACACAGTTACACAGTTAGGCCCTTACAGTACAGAACACAGTTACACAGTTAGTCAGCTACAGTACAGACACAGTTACACAGTTAGTCACCTACAGTACAGAACACAGTTAGTCCCCTACAGTACAGAACACAGTTAGTCATCTACAGTACAGAACACAGTTAGTCATCTACAGTACAGAACACAGTCAGTCACCTACAGTACAGAACACAGTTAGTCATCTACAGTACAGAACACAGTTAGTCATCTACAGTACAGAACACAGTTAGTCATCTACAGTACAGAACACAGTCAGTCACCTACAGTACAGAACACAGTTAGTCATCTACAGTACAGAACACAGTTAGTCATCTACAGTACAGAACACAGTAAGTCATCTACAGTACAGAACACAGTCAGTCACCTACAGTACAGAACACAGTTAGTCATCTACAGTACAGAACACAGTTACCCAGTTAGTCACCTACAGTACAGAACTCAGTTACACAGTTAATCACCTACAGTACAGAACACAGAGTTACACAGTTAGTCATCGACAGTACAGAACACAGTTAGTCACCTACAGTACAGAACACAGTTACACAGTTAGTCACCTACAGTACAGAACACAGAGTTACACAGTTAGTCATCGACAGTATAGAACACAGTTAGTCACCTACAGTACAGAACACAGAGTTATACAGGTAGTCATCGACAGTACAGAATACAGTTAGTCATCTACAGTACAGAATACAGTTAGTCACCTACAGTACAGAACACAGTTACACAGTTAGTCACCTACAGTACAGAACACAGTTACACAGTTAGTCATCTACAGTACAGAACACAGTTAGTCATCTACAGTACATAACACAGTTTGTCACCTACAGTACAGAGCACAGTTAGTCATCTACAGTACAGAACACAGTCAGTCCCCTACACTCCAGAACAGTTAGTCATCTACAGTACAGAACACAGTTCTGTCACATCTACAGTACAGAACACAGTTAGTCATCTACAGTACAGAACACAGTTAGTCACCTACAGTACAGAATACAGTTAGTCACCTACAGTACAGAACACAGTTACACAGTTAGTCATCTACAGTACAGAACACAGTTAGTCATCTACAGTACATAACACAGTTTGTCACCTACAGTACAGAGCACAGTTAGTCATCTACAGTACAGAACACAGTTAGTCCCCTACACTCCAGAACACAGTTACCTACAGTACAGAACACAGTTCTGTCACAGTTAGTCATCTACAGTACAGAACACAGTTAGTCATCTACAGTACAGAACACAGTTTGTCAGCTACAGTACAGAACACAGTTAGTCATCTACAGTACAGAACACAGTTAGTCATATACAGTACAGAACACAGTTACACAGTTAGGCCCTTACAGTACAGAACACAGTTACACAGTTAGTCAGCTACAGTACAGAACACAGTTACACAGTTAGTCACCTACAGTACAGAACACAGTTAGTCCCCTACAGTACAGAACACAGTTAGTCATCTACAGTACAGAACACAGTTAGTCATCTACAGTACAGAACACAGTCAGTCACCTACAGTACAGAACACAGTTAGTCATCTACAGTACAGAACACAGTTAGTCATCTACAGTACAGAACACAGTTAGTCATCTACAGTACAGAACACAGTCAGTCACCTACAGTACAGAACACAGTTAGTCATCTACAGTACAGAACACAGTTAGTCATCTACAGTACAGAACACAGTAAGTCATCTACAGTACAGAACACAGTCAGTCACCTACAGTACAGAACACAGTTAGTCATCTACAGTACAGAACACAGTTACCCAGTTAGTCACCTACAGTACAGAACTCAGTTACACAGTTAATCACCTACAGTACAGAACACAGAGTTACACAGTTAGTCATCGACAGTACAGAACACAGTTAGTCACCTACAGTACAGAACACAGTTACACAGTTAGTCACCTACAGTACAGAACACAGAGTTACACAGTTAGTCATCGACAGTATAGAACACAGTTAGTCACCTACAGTACAGAACACAGAGTTATACAGGTAGTCATCGACAGTACAGAATACAGTTAGTCATCTACAGTACAGAATACAGTTAGTCACCTACAGTACAGAACACAGTTACACAGTTAGTCACCTACAGTACAGAACACAGTTACACAGTTAGTCATCTACAGTACAGAACACAGTTAGTCATCTACAGTACATAACACAGTTTGTCACCTACAGTACAGAGCACAGTTAGTCATCTACAGTACAGAACACAGTCAGTCCCCTACACTCCAGAACACAGTTACCTACAGTACAGAACACAGTTAGTCATCTACAGTACAGAACACAGTCACCTACAGTACAGAACACAGTTAGTCCCCTACACTCCAGAACACAGTTACCTACAGTACAGAACACAGTTAGTCATCTACAGTACAGAACACAGTTAGTCACCTACATTACAGAACACAGAGTTACACAGTTAGTCATCTACAGTACAGAACACAGTCACACAGTAACACAGTTAGTCATCTACAGTACAGAACACAGTTAGTCACCTACAGTACAGAACACAGTTAGTCCCCTACAGTACAGAATACAGTTAGTCATCTACAGTACAGAACACAGTTACACAGTTAATCATCTACAGTCTACAGTACAGAACACAGTCAGTCCCCTTCAGTACAGAACACAGTTAGTCACAGTTTAGTCCCTACAGTACAGAACACAGTTACACAGTTAGTCATCGACAGTACAGAACACAGTTAGTCCCCTACAGTACAGAACACAGTTACACGGTTAGTCATCGACAGTACAGAACACAGTTAGTCATCTACAGTACAGAACACAGTTTGTCATCTACAGTACAGAACACAGTTAGTCACCTACAGTACAGAACACAGAACACAGTTAGTCATCTACAGTACAGAACACAGTTAGTCATCTACAGTACAGAACACAGTTACACGGTTAGTCATCGACAGTTAACACAGTTAGTCATCTACAGTACAGAACACAGTCAGTCCCCTACAGTACAGAACACAGTTAGTCCCCTTCAGTCACAGTTAGTCCCCTACAGTACAGAACACAGTTAGTCATCTACAGTACAGAACACAGTTACACGGTTAGTCATCGACAGTACAGAACACAGTTAGTCATCTACAGTACAGAACACAGTTTGTCAGTACAGAACACAGTTAGTCATCTACAGTACAGAACACAGTCACCTCAGTACAGAACACAGTAGTCATCTACAGTACAGAACACAGTTTGTCATCTACAGTACAGAACACAGTTAGTCATCCTACAGTACAGAACACAGTTTGTTACACAGTTAGTCATCTACAGTACAGAACACAGTTAGTCATCTACAGTACAGAACACAGTTAGTCATCTACAGTACAGAACACAGTTAGTCATCTACAGTACAGAACACAGTTAGTCCCCTACAGTACAGAACACAGTTAGTCATCTACAGTACAGAACACAGTTAGTCATCTACAGTACAGAACACAGTTAGTCATTTACAGTACAGAACACAGTAGTCACCTACAGTACAGAACACAGTTAGTCATCAGTACAGAACACAGTAGTCATCTACAGTACAGAACACAGTTAGTCATCTACAGTACAGAACACAGTTAGTCATCTACAGTACAGAACACAGTTAGTCATCTACAGTACAGAACACAGTTAGTCATCTACAGTACAGAACACAGTTAGTCATCTACAGTACAGAACACAGTAAGTCATCTACAGTACAGAACACAGTTACACAGTTAGTCACCTACAGTACAGAACTCAGTTACACAGTTAATCACCTACAGTACAGAACACAGAGTTACACAGTTAGTCATCGACAGTACAGAACACAGTTAGTCACCTACAGTACAGAACACAGTTACACAGTTAGTCACCTACAGTACAGAACACAGAGTTACACAGTTAGTCATCGACAGTATAGAACACAGTTAGTCACCTACAGTACAGAACACAGAGTTATACAGGTAGTCATCGACAGTACAGAATACAGTTAGTCATCTACAGTACAGAATACAGTTAGTCACCTACAGTACAGAATACAGTTAGTCACCTACAGTACAGAACACAGTTACACAGTTAGTCATCTACAGTACAGACACAGTTAGTCATCTACAGTACAGAACACAGTTAGTCATCTACAGTACAGAATACAGTTAGTCACCTACAGTACAGAACACAGTTACACAGTTAGTCATCTACAGTACAGACACAGTTAGTCATCTACAGTACAGAACACAGTTAGTCATCTACAGTACAGAACACAGTTAGTCATCTACAGTACAGAACACAGTTACACAGTTAGTCATCTACAGTACAGACACAGTTAGTCATCTACAGTACAGAAGACAGTTAGTCATCTACAGTACCGAACACAGTTACACAGTTAGTCATCTACAGTACAGACGACAGTTAGTCATCTACAGTACCGAACACAGTTACACAGTTAGTCACCTACAGTACAGAACACAGTGTTACACAGTTAGTCACCTACAGTATAGAACACAGTTAGTCATATACAGTACAGAAAACAGAGTTACACAGTTAGTCATCTACAGTACAGACACAGTTAGTCACCTACAGTATAGAACACAGTTAGTCATATACAGTTCAGAAAACAGTCACCTACAGTACAGAACACAGTAGTCATCTACAGTACAGAACACAGTTTGTCATCTACAGTACAGAACACAGTTAGTCACCTACAGTACAGAGCACAGTTAGTCATCTACAGTACAGAACACAGTTAGTCCCCTACACTCCAGAACACAGTTACCTACAGTACAGAACACAGTTCTGTCACAGTTAGTCATCTACAGTACAGAACACAGTTAGTCATCTACAGTACAGAACACAGTTTGTCAGCTACAGTACAGAACACAGTTAGTCATCTACAGTACAGAACACAGTTAGTCATATACAGTACAGAACACAGTTACACAGTTAGGCCCTTACAGTACAGAACACAGTTACACAGTTAGTCAGCTACAGTACAGAACACAGTTACACAGTTAGTCACCTACAGTACAGAACACAGTTAGTCCCCTACAGTACAGAACACAGTTAGTCATCTACAGTACAGAACACAGTTAGTCATCTACAGTACAGAACACAGTCAGTCACCTACAGTACAGAACACAGTTAGTCATCTACAGTACAGAACACAGTTAGTCATCTACAGTACAGAACACAGTTAGTCATCTACAGTACAGAACACAGTCAGTCACCTACAGTACAGAACACAGTTAGTCATCTACAGTACAGAACACAGTTAGTCATCTACAGTACAGAACACAGTAAGTCATCTACAGTACAGAACACAGTCAGTCACCTACAGTACAGAACACAGTTAGTCATCTACAGTACAGAACACAGTTACCCAGTTAGTCACCTACAGTACAGAACTCAGTTACACAGTTAATCACCTACAGTACAGAACACAGAGTTACACAGTTAGTCATCGACAGTACAGAACACAGTTAGTCACCTACAGTACAGAACACAGTTACACAGTTAGTCACCTACAGTACAGAACACAGAGTTACACAGTTAGTCATCGACAGTATAGAACACAGTTAGTCACCTACAGTACAGAACACAGAGTTATACAGGTAGTCATCATCGACAGTACAGAATACAGTTAGTCATCTACAGTACAGAATACAGTTACACAGTTAGTCACCTACAGTACAGAACACAGTTACACAGTTAGTCATCTACAGTACAGAACACAGTTAGTCATCTACAGTACATAACACAGTTTGTCACCTACAGTACAGAGCACAGTTAGTCATCTACAGTACAGAACACAGTCAGTCCCTACACTCCAGAACACAGTTACCTACAGTACAGAACACAGTTCTGTCACAGTTAGTCATCTACAGTACAGAGCACAGTTAGTCATCTACAGTACAGAACACAGTTAGTCCCCTACACTCCAGAACACAGTTACCTACAGTACAGAACACAGTTAGTCATCTACAGTACAGAACACAGTTAGTCACCTACATTACAGAACACAGAGTTACACAGTTAGTCATCTACAGTACAGAACACAGTCACCTACAGTACAGAACACAGTTAGTCATCTACAGTACAGAACGCAGTTCGTCACCTACATTACAGAACGCAGTTAGTCCCCTACAGTACAGAACACAGTTAGTCCCCTACAGTACAGAATACAGTTAGTCATCTACAGTACAGAACACAGTTAGTCATCTACAGTACAGAACACAGTCAGTCCCCTACAGTACAGAACACAGTTAGTCCCCTACAGTACAGAACACAGTTAGTCCCCTACAGTACAGAACACAGTTACACAGTTAGTCATCGACAGTACAGAACACAGTTAGTCATCTACAGTACAGAACACAGTTAGTCATCGACAGTACAGAACACAGTAGTCATCTACAGTACAGAACACAGTTTGTCATCTACAGTACAGAACACAGTTAGTCACCTACAGTACAGAACACAGAGTTACACAGTTAGTCATCTACAGTACAGAACACAGTTAGTCCCCTACAGTACAGAACACAGAGTTACACAGTTAGTCATCTACAGTACAGAACACAGTTAGTCATCTACAGTACAGAACACAGTCAGTCCCCTACAGTACAGAACACAGTTAGTCCCCTACAGTACAGAACACAGTTAGTCCCCTACAGTACAGAACACAGTTAGTCCCCTACAGTACAGAACACAGTTACACGGTTAGTCATCGACAGTACAGAACACAGTTAGTCATCTACAGTACAGAACACAGTTTGTCATCTACAGTACAGAACACAGTTAGTCATCTACAGTACAGAACACAGTCACCTACAGTACAGAACACAGTAGTCATCTACAGTACAGAACACAGTTTGTCATCTACAGTACAGAACACAGTTAGTCACCTACAGTACAGAACACAGAGTTACACAGTTAGTCATCGACAGTACAGAACACAGTTAGTCCCCTACAGTACAGAACACAGTTACACGGTTAGTCATCGACAGTACAGAACACAGTTAGTCATCTACAGTACAGAACACAGTCAGTCCCCTACAGTACAGAACACAGTTAGTCCCCTACAGTACAGAACACAGTTAGTCCCCTACAGTACAGAACACAGTTACACAGTTAGTCATCGACAGTACAGAACACAGTTAGTCATCGACAGTACAGAACACAGTTAGTCATCTACAGTACAGAACACAGTTTGTCATCTACAGTACAGAACACAGTTAGTCATCTACAGTACAGAACACAGTCACCTACAGTACAGAACACAGTAGTCATCTACACTACAGAACACCGTTTGTCATCTACAGTACAGAACACAGAGTTACACAGTTAGTCATCTACAGTACAGAACACAGTTAGTCACCTACAGTACAGAACACAGAGTTACACAGTTAGTCATCTACAGTACAGAACACAGTTAGTCATCTACAGTACAGAACACAGTCAGTCCCCTAAAGTACAGAACACAGTTAGTCCCCTACAGTACAGAACACAGTTAGTCCCCTACAGTACAGAACACAGTTACACAGTTAGTCATCTACAGTACAGAACACAGAGTTACACAGTTAGTCCACTACAGTACAGAACACAGTTAGTCCCTACAGTACAGAACACAGTTAGTCCCTACAGTACAGCATACAGTTAGTCATCTACAATACAGAACACAGTTAGTCCCCTACAGTACAGAACACAGTCAGTCCCCTACAGTACAGAACACAGTTAGTCCCCTACAGTACAGAACACTGTTAGTCCCCTACAGTACAGAACACAGTTACACAGTTAGTCATCTACAGTACAGAACACAGAGTTACACAGTTAGTCATCTACAGTACAGAACACAGTTAGTCCCTACAGTACAGAACACAGTTAGTCCCCTACAGTACAGAACACAGTTAGTCCCCTACAGTACAGAATACAGTTCGTCATTTACAATACAGAACACAGTTAGTCCCCTACAGTACAGAACACAGTTAGTCACCTACAGTACAGAACACAGTTAGTCATCTACAGTACAGTACACAGTCACCTACAGTACAGAACACAGTTAGTCATCTGCAGTACAGGACACAGTTAGTCATCTACAGTACAGAACACAGTTACACAGTTAGTCATCGACAGTACAGAACACAGTTAGTCATCTACAGTACAGAACACAGTTTGTCATCTCCAGTACAGAACACAGTTAGTCATCTACAGTACAGAACACAGTCACCTACAGTACAGAACACAGTAGTCATCTACAGTACAGAACACCATTTGTCATCGACAGTACAGAACACAGTTAGTCACCTACAGTACAGAACACAGAGTTACACAGTTAGTCATCTACAGTACAGAACACAGTCACCTACAGTACAGAACACAGTTAGTCATCTACAGTACAGAACACAGTTCGTCACCTACATTACAGAACACAGTTAGTCCCCTACAGTACAGAACACAGTTAGTCCCCTACAGTACAGAATACAGTTAGTCATCTACAGTACAGAACACAGTTAGTCGTCTACAGTACAGAACACAGTCAGTCCCCTACAGTACAGAACACAGTTAGTCCCCTACAGTACAGAACACAGTTAGTCCCCTACAGTACAGAACACAGTTACACAGTTAGTCATCGACAGTACAGAACACAGTTAGTCCCCTACAGTACAGAACACAGTTACACGGTTAGTCATCGACAGTACAGAACACAGTTAGTCATCTACAGTACAGAACACAGTTTGTCATCTACAGTACAGAACACAGTTAGTCATCTACAGTACAGAACACAGAGTTACACAGTTAGTCATCGACAGTACAGAACACAGTTAGTCCCCTACAGTACAGAACACAGTTACACGGTTAGTCATCGACAGTACAGAACACAGTTAGTCATCTACAGTACAGAACACAGTCAGTCCCCTACAGTACAGAACACAGTTAGTCCCCTTCAGTACAGAACACAGTTAGTCCCCTACAGTACAGAGCACAGTTAGTCCCTACAGTACAGAACACAGTTACACGGTTAGTCATCGACAGTACAGAACACAGTTAGTCATCTACAGTACAGAACACAGTTTGTCATCTACAGTACAGAACACAGTTAGTCATCTACAGTACAGAACACAGTCACCTACAGTACAGAACACAGTAGTCATCTACAGTACAGAACACAGTTTGTCATCTACAGTACAGAACACAGTTAGTCACCTACAGTACAGAACACAGAGTTACACAGTTAGTCATCGACAGTACAGAACACAGTTAGTCCCCTACAGTACAGAACACAGTTACACGGTTAGTCATCGACAGTACAGAACACAGTTAGTCATCTACAGTACAGAACACAGTCAGTCCCCTACAGTACAGAACACAGTTAGTCCCCTACAGTACAGAACACAGTTAGTCCCCTACAGTACAGAACACAGTTAGTCCCCTACAGTACAGAACACAGTTACACAGTTAGTCATCGACAGTACAGAACACAGTTAGTCATCTACAGTACAGAACACAGTTTGTCATCTACAGTACAGAACACAGTTAGTCATCTACAGTACAGAACACAGTCACCTACAGTACAGAACACAGTAGTCATCTACACTACAGAACACCGTTTGTCATCTACAGTACAGAACACAGAGTTACACAGTTAGTCATCTACAGTACAGAACACAGTTAGTCACCTACAGTACAGAACACAGAGTTACACAGTTAGTCATCTACAGTACAGAACACAGTTAGTCATCTACAGTACAGAACACAGTCAGTCCCCTAAAGTACAGAACACAGTTAGTCCCCTACAGTACAGAACACAGTTAGTCCCCTACAGTACAGAACACAGTTACACAGTTAGTCATCTACAGTACAGAACACAGAGTTACACAGTTAGTCCCCTACAGTACAGAACACAGTTAGTCCCCTACAGTACAGAACACAGTTAGTCCCCTACAGTACAGCATACAGTTAGTCATCTACAATACAGAACACAGTTAGTCCCCTACAGTACAGAACACAGTCAGTCCCCTACAGTACAGAACACAGTTAGTCCCCTACAGTACAGAACACTGTTAGTCCCCTACAGTACAGAACACAGTTACACAGTTAGTCATCTACAGTACAGAACACAGAGTTACACAGTTAGTCATCTACAGTACAGAACACAGTTAGTCCCCTACAGTACAGAACACAGTTAGTCCCCTACAGTACAGAACACAGTTAGTCCCCTACAGTACAGAATACAGTTCGTCATTTACAATACAGAACACAGTTAGTCCCCTACAGTACAGAACACAGTTAGTCACCTACAGTACAGAACACAGTTAGTCATCTACAGTACAGTACACAGTCACCTACAGTACAGAACACAGTTAGTCATCTGCAGTACAGGACACAGTTAGTCATCTACAGTACAGAACACAGTTACACAGTTAGTCATCGACAGTACAGAACACAGTTAGTCATCTACAGTACAGAACACAGTTTGTCATCTCCAGTACAGAACACAGTTAGTCATCTACAGTACAGAACACAGTCACCTACAGTACAGAACACAGTAGTCATCTACAGTACAGAACACCATTTGTCATCTACAGTACAGAACACAGTTAGTCACCTACAGTACAGAACACAGAGTTACACAGTTAGTCATCTACAGTACAGAACACAGTTAGTCATCTACAGTACAGAACACAGAGTTACACAGTTAGTCATCTACAGTACAGAACACAGAGTTACACAGTTAGTCCCCTACAGTACAGAACACAGTTAGTCCCCTACAGTACAGAACACAGTTAGTCCCCTACAGTACAGAACACAGTCAGTCGACTACAGTACAGAACACAGTTAGTCCCTACAGTACAGAACAATGTTAGTCCCCTACAGTACAGAACACAGTTACACAGTTAGTCATCTACAGTACAGAACACAGAGTTACACAGTTAGTCATCTACAGTACAGAACACAGTCAGTCCCCTAAAGTACAGAACACAGTTAGTCCCCTACAGTACAGAACAATGTTAGTCCCCTACAGTACAGAACACAGTTACACAGTTAGTCATCTACAGTACAGAACACAGAGTTACACAGTTAGTCATCTACAGTACAGAACACAGTCAGTCCCCTAAAGTACAGAACACAGTTAGTCCCCTACAGTACAGAACACAGTTAGTCCCCTACAGTACAGAACACAGTTACACAGTTAGTCATCTACAGTACAGAACACAGAGTTACACAGTTAGTCCCCTACAGTACAGAACACAGTTAGTCCCCTACAGTACAGAACACAGTTAGTCCCCTACAGTACAGAACACAGTCAGTCGACTACAGTACAGAACACAGTTAGTCCCCTACAGTACAGAACAATGTTAGTCCCTACAGTACAGAACACAGTTACACAGTTAGTCATCTACAGTACAGAACACAGAGTTACACAGTTAGTCATCTACAGTACAGAACACAGTTAGTCCCTACAGTACAGAACACAGTTAGTCCCCTACAGTACAGAACACAGTCAGTCGACTACAGTACAGAACACAGTTAGTCCCCTACAGTACAGAACAATGTTAGTCCCCTACAGTACAGAACACAGTTACACAGTTAGTCATCTACAGTACAGAACACAGAGTTACACAGTTAGTCATCTACAGTACAGAACACAGTCAGTCCCCTAAAGTACAGAACACAGTTAGTCCCCTACAGTACAGAACAATGTTAGTCCCCTACAGTACAGAACACAGTTACACAGTTAGTCATCTACAGTACAGAACACAGTTACACAGTTAGTCATCTACAGTACAGAACACAGTCAGTCCCCTAAAGTACAGAACACAGTTAGTCCCCTACAGTACAGAACACAGTTAGTCCCCTACAGTACAGAACACAGTTACACAGTTAGTCATCTACAGTACAGAACACAGAGTTACACAGTTAGTCCCCTACAGTACAGAACACAGTTAGTCCCCTACAGTACAGAACACAGTTAGTCCCCTACAGTACAGAACACAGTTAGTCCCCTACAGTACAGAACACAGTTAGTCCCCTACAGTACAGAACAATGTTAGTCCCCTACAGTACAGAACACAGTTACACAGTTAGTCATCTACAGTACAGAACACAGAGTTACACAGTTAGTCATCTACAGTACAGAACACAGTTAGTCCCCTACAGTACAGAACACAGTTAGTCCCCTACAGTACAGAACACAGTTAGTCCCCTACAGTACAGAATACAGTTAGTCATCTACAGTACAGAACACAGTTTGTCCCCTACAGTACAGAACACAGTTAGTCCCCTACAGTACAGAACACAGTCACCTACAGTACAGAACACAGTTAGTCCCCTACAGTACAGACACAGTCACCTACAGTACAGAACACAGTTAGTCCCCTACAGTACAGACACAGTTAGTCACCTACAGAACAGAACACAGTTAGTCCCCTACAGCACAGAACACAGTTAGTCATCTACAGTACAGAACACAGTTAGTCCCCTACAGTACAGAACACAGTTAGTCCCCTACAGTACAGAACACAGTTAGTCCCCTACAGTACAGAACACATTTGTCATCTACAGTACAGAACACAGTTAGTCATCTACAGTACAGAACACATTTACACAGTTAGTCCCCTACAGTACAGAATACAGTTCGTCATTTACAATACAGAACACAGTTAGTCCCCTACAGTACAGAACACAGTTAGTCACCTACAGTACAGAACACAGTTAGTCATCTACAGTACAGTACACAGTCACCTACAGTACAGAACACAGTTAGTCATCTGCAGTACAGGACACAGTTAGTCATCTACAGTACAGAACACAGTTACACAGTTAGTCATCTACAGTACAGAACACAGTTAGTCATCTACAGTACAGAACACAGTTAGTCATGTACAGTACAGAACACAGTTACACAGTTAGTCCCCTACAGTACAGAACACAGTTCGTCATCTACAGTACAGAACACAGTTTGTCATCTACAGTACAGAACACAGTTAGTCATCTACAGTACAGAACACAGTTAGTCATCTACAGTACAGAACACAGTCAGTCCCCTACAGTACAGAACACAGTTAGTCCCCTACAGTACAGAACACAGTTAGTCCCCTACAGTACAGAACACAGTTAGTCCCCTACAGTACAGAACACAGTTAGTCCCCTACAGTACACAACACAGTTAGTCCCCTACAGTACAGAACACAGTTAGTCAAATACAGTACACAACACAGTTAGTCACCTACATTACAGAACACAGAGTTACACAGTTAGTCATCTACAGTACAGAACACAGTCACCTACAGTACAGAACACAGTTAGTCATCTACAGTACAGAACACAGTTAGTCCCCTACAGTACAGAACACAGTTAGTCCCCTACAGTACAGAACACAGTTAGTCCCCTACAGTACAGAACACATTTGTCATCTACAGTACAGAACACAGTTAGTCATCTACAGTACAGAACACAGTCACCTACAGTACAGAACACAGTAGTCATCTACAGTACAGAACACCATTTGTCATCTACAGTACAGAACACAGTTAGTCACCTACAGTACAGAACACAGAGTTACACAGTTAGTCATCGACAGTACAGAACACAGTTAGTCCCCTACAGTACAGAACACAGTTACACAGTTAGTCATCGACAGTACAGAACACAGTTAGTCATCTACAGTACAGAACACAGTTTGTCATCTACAGTACAGAACACAGTTAGTCATCTACAGTACAGAACACAGAGTTACACAGTTAGTCATCTACAGTACAGAACACAGTTAGTCATCTACAGTACAGAACACAGTCAGTCCCCTAAAGTACAGAACACAGTTAGTCCCCTACAGTACAGAACACAGTTAGTCCCCTACAGTACAGAACACAGTTAGTCCCCTACAGTACAGAATACAGTTAGTCATCTACAGTACAGAACACAGTTAGTCCCCTACAGTACAGAACACAGTTAGTCCCCTACAGTACAGAACACAGTTAGTCCCCTACAGTACAGAACACAGTTAGTCCCCTACAGTACAGAACAATGTTAGTCCCCTACAGTACAGAACACAGTTACACAGTTAGTCATCTACAGTACAGAACACAGAGTTACACAGTTAGTCATCTACAGTACAGAACACAGTTAGTCCCCTACAGTACAGAACACAGTTAGTCCCCTACAGTACAGAACACAGTTAGTCCCCTACAGTACAGAATACAGTTAGTCATCTACAGTACAGAACACAGTTTGTCCCCTACAGTACAGAACACAGTTAGTCCCCTACAGTACAGAACACAGTCACCTACAGTACAGAACACAGTTAGTCCCCTACAGTACAGACACAGTCACCTACAGTACAGAACACAGTTAGTCCCCTACAGTACAGACACAGTTAGTCACCTACAGTACAGAACACAGTTAGTCCCCTACAGCACAGAACACAGTTAGTCACCTACAGTACAGAACACAGTTAGTCCCCTACAGTACAGAACACAGTTAGTCCCCTACAGTACAGAACACAGTTAGTCCCCTACAGTACAGAACACATTTGTCATCTACAGTACAGAACACAGTTAGTCATCTACAGTACAGAACACATTTACACAGTTAGTCCCCTACAGTACAGAATACAGTTCGTCATTTACAATACAGAACACAGTTAGTCCCCTACAGTACAGAACACAGTTAGTCACCTACAGTACAGAACACAGTTAGTCATCTACAGTACAGTACACAGTCACCTACAGTACAGAACACAGTTAGTCATCTGCAGTACAGGACACAGTTAGTCATCTACAGTACAGAACACAGTTACACAGTTAGTCATCTACAGTACAGAACACAGTTAGTCATCTACAGTACAGAACACAGTTAGTCATGTACAGTACAGAACACAGTTACACAGTTAGTCCCCTACAGTACAGAACACAGTTCGTCATCTACAGTACAGAACACAGTTTGTCATCTACAGTACAGAACACAGTTAGTCATCTACAGTACAGAACACAGTTAGTCATCTACAGTACAGAACACAGTCAGTCCCCTACAGTACAGCACACAGTTAGTCCCCTACAGTACAGAACACAGTTAGTCCCCTACAGTACAGAACACAGTTAGTCCCCTACAGTACAGAACACAGTTAGTCCCCTACAGTACACAACACAGTGAGTCCCCTACAGTACAGAACACAGTTAGTCAAATACAGTACACAACACAGTTAGTCACCTACATTACAGAACACAGAGTTACACAGTTAGTCATCTACAGTACAGAACACAGTCACCTACAGTACAGAACACAGTTAGTCATCTACAGTACAGAACACAGTTAGTCACCTACAGTACAGAACACAGTTACACAGTTAGTCATCGACAGTACAGAACACAGTTAGTCATCTACAGTACAGAACACAGTTTGTCATCTACAGTACAGAACACAGTTAGTCATCTACAGTACAGAACACAGTCACCTACAGTACAGAACACTGTAGTCATCTACAGTACCGAACACCATTTGTCATCTACAGTACAGAACACAGTTAGTCACCTACAGTACAGAACACAGAGTTACACAGTTAGTCATCTACAGTACAGAACACAGTTAGTCATCTACAGTACAGAACACAGAGTTACACAGTTAGTCATCTACAGTACAGAACACAGTTAGTCACCTACAGTACAGAACACAGAGTTACACAGTTAGTCATCTACAGTACAGAACACAGAGTTACATAGTTAGTCATCTACAGTACAGAACACAGTTAGTCATCTACAGTACAGAACACAGTCAGTCCCCTAAAGTACAGAACACAGTTAGTCCCCTACAGTACAGAACACAGTTAGTCCCCTACAGTACAGAACACAGTTACACAGTTAGTCATCTACAGTACAGAACACAGTCAGTCCCCTAAAGTACAGAACACAGTCAGTCCCCTACAGTACAGCACACAGTTAGTCCCCTACAGTACAGAACACAGTTAGTCCCCTACAGTACAGAACACAGTTAGTCCCCTACAGTACACAACACAGTTAGTCCCCTACAGTACAGAACACAGTTAGTCAAATACAGTACACAACACAGTTAGTCACCTACATTACAGAACACAGAGTTACACAGTTAGTCATCTACAGTACAGAACACAGTCACCTACAGTACAGAACACAGTTAGTCATCTACAGTACAGAACACAGTTAGTCACCTACATTACAGAACACAGAGTTACACAGTTAGTCATCTACAGTACAGAACACAGTCACCTACAGTACAGAACACAGTTAGTCATCTACAGTACAGAACGCAGTTAGTCCCCTACAGTACAGAACACAGTTAGTCTCCTACAGTACAGAACACAGTCAGTCCCCTACAGTACAGAACACAGTTAGTCCCCTACAGTACAGAACACAGTTAGTCCCCTACAGTACAGAACACAGTTAGTCCCCTATAGTACAGAACACAGTTAGTCCCCTACAGTACACAACACAGTTAGTCCCCTACAGTACAGAACACAGTTAGTCAAATACAGTACACAACACAGTTAGTCACCTACATTACAGAACACAGAGTTACACAGTTAGTCATCTACAGTACAGAACACAGTCACCTACAGTACAGAACACAGTAAGTCATCTACAGTACAGAACACAGTTAGTCCCCTACAGTACAGAACACAGTTACACAGTTAGTCATCGACAGTACAGAACACAGTTAGTCATCTATAGTACAGAACACAGTTTGTCATCTACAGTACAGAACACAGTTAGTCATCTACAGTACAGAACACAGTCACCTACAGTACAGAACACAGTAGTCATCTACAGTACAGAACACCGTTTGTCATCTACAGTACAGAACACAGTTAGTCACCTACAGTACAGAACACAGAGTTACACAGTTAGTCATCTACAGTACAGAACACAGTTAGTCATCTACAGTACAGAACACAGAGTTACACAGTTAGTCATCTACAGTACAGAACACAGTTAGTCACCTACAGTACAGAACACAGAGTTACACAGTTAGTCATCTACAGTACAGAACACAGTTAGTCATCTACAGTACAGAACACAGAGTTACACAGTTAGTCATCTACAGTACAGAACACAGTTAGTCATCTACAGTACAGAACACAGTCAGTCCCCTAAAGTACAGAACACAGTTAGTCCCCTACAGTACAGAACACAGTTAGTCCCCTACAGTACAGAACACAGTTACACAGTTAGTCATCTACAGTACAGAACACAGAGTTACACAGTTAGTCCCCTACAGTACAGAACACAGTTAGTCCCCTACAGTACAGAACACAGTTAGTCCCCTACAGTACAGAACACAGTTAGTCGTCTACAGTACAGAACACAGTTAGTCCCCTACAGTACAGAACACAGTTAGTCCCCTACAGTACAGAACACAGTTACACAGTTAGTCATCTACAGTACAGAACACAGAGTTACACAGTTAGTCATCTACAGTACAGAACACAGTTAGTCCCCTACAGTACAGAACACAGTTAGTCCCCTACAGTACAGAACACAGTTAGTCCCCTACAGTACAGAATACAGTTAGTCATCTACAGTACAGAACACAGTTTGTCCCCTACAGTACAGAACACAGTTAGTCCCCTACAGTACAGAACACAGTCACCTACAGTACAGAACACAGTTAGTCCCCTACAGTACAGACACAGTCACCTACAGTACAGAACACAGTTAGTCCCCTACAGTACAGACACAGTTAGTCACCTACAGTACAGAACACAGTTAGTCCCCTACAGCACAGAACACAGTTAGTCACCTACAGTACAGAACACAGTTAGTCCCCTACAGTACAGAACACAGTTAGTCCCCTACAGTACAGAACACAGTTAGTCCCCTACAGTACAGAACACATTTGTCATCTACAGTACAGAACACAGTTAGTCATCTACAGTACAGAACACATTTACACAGTTAGTCCCCTACAGTACAGAATACAGTTCGTCATTTACAATACAGAACACAGTTAGTCCCCTACAGTACAGAACACAGTTAGTCACCTACAGTACAGAACACAGTTAGTCATCTACAGTACAGTACACAGTCACCTACAGTACAGAACACAGTTAGTCATCTGCAGTACAGGACACAGTTAGTCATCTACAGTACAGAACACAGTTACACAGTTAGTCATCTACAGTACAGAACACAGTTAGTCATCTACAGTACAGAACACAGTTAGTCATGTACAGTACAGAACACAGTTACACAGTTAGTCCCCTACAGTACAGAACACAGTTCGTCATCTACAGTACAGAACACAGTTTGTCATCTACAGTACAGAACACAGTTAGTCATCTACAGTACAGAACACAGTTAGTCATCTACAGTACAGAACACAGTCAGTCCCCTACAGTACAGCACACAGTTAGTCCCCTACAGTACAGAACACAGTTAGTCCCCTACAGTACAGAACACAGTTAGTCCCCTACAGTACAGAACACAGTTAGTCCCCTACAGTACACAACACAGTGAGTCCCCTACAGTACAGAACACAGTTAGTCAAATACAGTACACAACACAGTTAGTCACCTACATTACAGAACACAGAGTTACACAGTTAGTCATCTACAGTACAGAACACAGTCACCTACAGTACAGAACACAGTTAGTCATCTATAGTACAGAACACAGTTAGTCCCCTACAGTACAGAACACAGTTACACAGTTAGTCATCGACAGTACAGAACACAGTTAGTCATCTACAGTACAGAACACAGTTTGTCATCTACAGTACAGAACACAGTTAGTCATCTACAGTACAGAACACAGTCACCTACAGTACAGAACACTGTAGTCATCTACAGTACCGAACACCATTTGTCATCTACAGTACAGAACACAGTTAGTCACCTACAGTACAGAACACAGAGTTACACAGTTAGTCATCTACAGTACAGAACACAGTTAGTCATCTACAGTACAGAACACAGAGTTACACAGTTAGTCATCTACAGTACAGAACACAGTTAGTCACCTACAGTACAGAACACAGAGTTACACAGTTAGTCATCTACAGTACAGAACACAGAACACAGTTAGTCATCTACAGTACAGAACACAGTTAGTCATCTACAGTACAGAACACAGTCAGTCCCCTAAAGTACAGAACACAGTTAGTCCCCTACAGTACAGAACACAGTTAGTCCCCTACAGTACAGAACACAGTTACACAGTTAGTCATCTACAGTACAGAACACAGTCAGTCCCCTAAAGTACAGAACACAGTTAGTCCCCTACAGTACAGAACACAGTTAGTCCCCTACAGTACAGAACACAGTTAGTCAAATACAGTACAGAACACAGTTAGTCCCCTACAGTACACACACAGTTAGTCCCCTACAGTACAGAACACAGTTAGTCAAATACAGTACACAACACAGTTAGTCACCTACATTACAGAACACAGAGTTACACAGTTAGTCATCTACAGTACAGAACACAGTCACCTACAGTACAGAACACAGTTAGTCATCTACAGTACAGAACACAGTTAGTCACCTACATTACAGAACACAGAGTTACACAGTTAGTCATCTACAGTACAGAACACAGTCACCTACAGTACAGAACACAGTTAGTCATCTACAGTACAGAACGCAGTTAGTCCCCTACAGTACAGAACACAGTTAGTCTCCTACAGTACAGAACACAGTTAGTCCCCTACAGTACAGAACACAGTTAGTCCCCTACAGTACAGAACACAGTTAGTCCCCTACATACAGAACACAGTCACCTACAGTACACAACACAGTTAGTCCCCTACAGTACAGAACACAGTTAGTCAAATACAGTACAGAACAGAGTTACACAGTTAGTCATCTACAGTACAGAACACAGTTAGTCCCCTACAGTACAGAACACAGTTAGTCCCCTACAGTACAGAACACAGTTAGTCCCCTACAGTACAGAACACAGTTAGTCCCCTACAGTACAGAACACAGTTAGTCACCTACATACAGAACACAGTCACCTACAGTACAGAACACAGTTAGTCCCCTACAGTACAGAACACAGTTAGTCCCCTACAATACAGAACAGAGTTAGTCCCCTACAGTACAGAACACAGTTAGTCCCCTACATACAGAACACAGTCACCTACAGTACAGAACACAGTTAGTCCCCTACAGTACAGAACACAGTTAGTCCCTACAGTACAGAACACAGTTAGTCCCCTACAGTACAGAACACAGTTAGTCCCCTACATACAGAACACAGTCACCTACAGTACAGAACACAGTTAGTCCCCTACAGTACAGAACACAGTTAGTCACCTACAGTACAGGACACAGTTAGTCATCTACAGTACAGAACACAGTTACACAGTTAGTCATCTACAGTACAGAACACAGTTAGTCATCTACAGTACAGAACACAGTCACCTACAGTACAGAACACAGTTAGTCCCCTACAGTACAGAACACAGTTAGTCACCTACAATACAGAACACAGAGTTACACAGTTAGTCATCTACAGTACAGAACACAGTCACCTACAGTACAGAACACAGTTAGTCCCCTACAGTACAGAACACAGTTAGTCACCTACATTACAGAACACAGAGTTACACAGTTAGTCATCTACAGTACAGAACACAGTCACCTACAGTACAGAACACAGTTAGTCATCTACAGTACAGAACACAGTTAGTCACCTACATTACAGAACACAGTTAGTCCCCTACAGTACAGAACACAGTTAGTCCCCTACAGTACAGAACACAGTTACACGGTTAGTCATCGACAGTACAGAACACAGTTAGTCATCTACAGTACAGAACACAGTTTGTCATCTACAGTACAGAACACAGTTAGTCATCTACAGTACAGAACACAGTCACCTACAGTACAGAACACAGTAGTCATCTACAGTACAGAACACAGTTTGTCATCTACAGTACAGAACACAGTTAGTCACCTACAGTACAGAACACAGAGTTACACAGTTAGTCATCGACAGTACAGAACACAGTTAGTCCCCTACAGTACAGAACACAGTTACACGGTTAGTCATCGACAGTACAGAACACAGTTAGTCATCTACAGTACAGAACACAGTCAGTCCCCTATAGTACAGAACACAGTAAGTCATCTACAGTACAGAACACAGTTAGTCCCCTACAGTACAGAACACAGTTACACAGTTAGTCATCGACAGTACAGAACACAGTTAGTCACCTACAGTACAGAACACAGTTAGTCATCTACAGTACAGAACACAGTCACCTACAGTACAGAACACAGTTAGTCATCTACAGTACAGAACACAGTTTGTCACCTACATTACAGAACACAGTTAGTCACCTACAGTACAGAACACAGAGTTACACAGTTAGTCATCTACAGTACAGAACACAGTTAGTCATCTACAGTACAGAACACAGAGTTACACAGTTAGTCATCTACAGTACAGAACACAGTTAGTCATCTACAGTACAGAACACAGTCAGTCCCTAAAGTACAGAACACAGTTAGTCCCCTACAGTACAGAACACAGTTACACAGTTAGTCATCTACAGTACAGAACACAGAGTTACACAGTTAGTCCCCTACAGTACAGAACACAGTTAGTCCCCTACAGTACAGAACACAGTTACACAGTTAGTCATCTACAGTACAGAACACAGAGTTACACAGTTAGTCATCTACAGTACAGAACACAGTTAGTCCCCTACAGTATCAAATCAAATCAAATCAAATCAAATTTATTTATATAGCCCTTCGTACATCAGCTGATATCTCAAAGTGCTGTACAGAAACCCAGCCTAAAACCCCAAACAGCAAACAATGCAGGTGTAAAAGCACGTACAGAACACAGTTAGTCCCCTACAGTACAGAATACAGTTAGTCATCTACAGTACAGAACACAGTTTGTCCCCTACAGTACAGAACACAGTTAGTCCCCTACAGTACAGAACACAGTCACCTACAGTACAGAACACAGTTAGTCCCCTACAGTACAGAACACAGTTAGTCCCCTACAGTACATAACACAGTTAGTCATCTACAGTACAGAACACAGTTAGTCATCTACAGTACAGAACACAGTTACACAGTTAGTCCCCTACAGTACAGAATACAGTTCGTCATTTTACAATACAGAACACAGTTAGTCCCCTACAGTACAGAACACAGTTAGTCACCTACAGTACAGAACACAGTCAGTCCCCTACAGTACAGAACACAGTTAGTCCCCTACAGTACAGAACACAGTTACACAGTTAGTCATCTACAGTACAGAACACAGTTAGTCCCCTACAGTACAGAACACAGTTACACAGTTAGTCATCGACAGTACAGAACACAGTTAGTCATCTATAGTACAGAACACAGTTTGTCATCTACAGTACAGAACACAGTTAGTCATCTACAGTACAGAACACAGTCACCTACAGTACAGAACACAGTAGTCATCTACAGTACAGAACACCGTTTGTCATCTACAGTACAGAACACAGTTAGTCACCTACAGTACAGAACACAGAGTTACACAGTTAGTCATCTACAGTACAGAACACAGTTAGTCATCTACAGTACAGAACACAGTTAGTCATCTACAGTACAGAACACAGTCAGTCCCCTACAGTACAGAACACAGTTAGTCCCCTACAGTACAGAACACAGTTAGTCCCCTACAGTACAGAACACAGTTAGTCCCCTACAGTACAGAACACAGTTACACGGTTAGTCATCGACAGTACAGAACACAGTTAGTCATCTACAGTACAGAACACAGTCAGTCCCCTACAGTACAGAACACAGTTAGTCCCCTACAGTACAGAACACAGTTAGTCCCCTACAGTACAGAACACAGTTACACAGTTAGTCATCGACAGTACAGAACACAGTTAGTCATCTACAGTACAGAACACAGTTTGTCATCTACAGTACAGAACACAGTTAGTCATCTACAGTACAGAACACAGTTAGTCATCTACAGTACAGAACACCGTTTGTCATCTACAGTACAGAACACAGTGAGTCACCTACAGTACAGAACACAGAGTTACACAGTTAGTCATCTACAGTACAGAACACAGTTAGTCATCTACAGTACAGAACACAGTTACACAGTTAGTCATCTACAGTACAGAACACAGTTACACAGTTAGTCATCTACAGTACAGAACACAGTTTGTCATCTACAGTACAGAACACAGTTAGTCATCTACAGTACAGAACACAGTCACCTACAGTACAGAACACAGTAGTCATCTACAGTACAGAACACCGTTTGTCATCTACAGTACAGAACACAGTTAGTCACCTACAGTACAGAACACAGAGTTACACAGTTAGTCATCTACAGTACAGAACACAGTTAGTCATCTACAGTACAGAACACAGAGTTACACAGTTAGTCATCTACAGTACAGAACACAGTTAGTCATCTACAGTACAGAACACAGTCAGTCCCCTAAAGTACAGAACACAGTTAGTCCCCTACAGTACAGAACACAGTTAGTCATCTACAGTACAGAACACAGTTAGTCCCCTACAGTACAGAACACAGTTAGTCCCCTACAGTACAGAACACAGTTACACAGTTAGTCATCTACAGTACAGAACACAGAGTTACACAGTTAGTCATCTACAGTACAGAACACAGTTAGTCCCCTACAGTATCAAATCAAATCAAATCAAATCAAATTTATTTATATAGCCCTTCGTACATCAGCTGATATCTCAAAGTGCTGTACAGAAACCCAGCCTAAAACCCCAAACAGCAAACAATGCAGGTGTAAAAGCACGTACAGAACACAGTTAGTCCCCTACAGTACAGAATACAGTTAGTCATCTACAGTACAGAACACAGTTTGTCCCCTACAGTACAGAACACAGTTAGTCCCCTACAGTACAGAACACAGTCACCTACAGTACAGAACACAGTTAGTCCCCTACAGTACAGAACACAGTTAGTCCCCTACAGTACATAACACAGTTAGTCATCTACAGTACAGAACACAGTTAGTCATCTACAGTACAGAACACAGTTACACAGTTAGTCCCCTACAGTACAGAATACAGTTCGTCATTTACAATACAGAACACAGTTAGTCGTCTACAGTACAGAACACAGTTAGTCCCCTACAGTACAGAACACAGTCAGTCCCCTACAGTACAGAACACAGTTAGTCCCCTACAGTACAGAACACAGTTACACAGTTAGTCATCGACAGTACAGAACACAGTTAGTCCCCTACAGTACAGAACACAGTTACACGGTTAGTCATCGACAGTACAGAACACAGTTAGTCATCTACAGTACAGAACACAGTTTGTCATCTACAGTACAGAACACAGTTAGTCATCTACAGTACAGAACACAGTCACCTACAGTACAGAACACAGTAGTCATCTACAGTACAGAACACAGTTTGTCATCTACAGTACAGAACACAGTTAGTCACCTACAGTACAGAACACAGAGTTACACAGTTAGTCATCGACAGTACAGAACACAGTTAGTCATCTACAGTACAGAACACAGTCAGTCCCCTATAGTACAGAACACAGTTAGTCATCTACAGTACAGAACACACTTAGTCATCTACAGTACAGAACACAGTCAGTCCCCTACAGTACAGAACACAGTTAGTCCCCTACAGTACAGAACACAGTTACACGGTTAGTCATCGACAGTACAGAACACAGTTAGTCATCTACAGTACAGAACACAGTCAGTCCCCTACAGTACAGAACACAGTTAGTCCCCTACAGTACAGAACACAGTTAGTCCCCTACAGTACAGAACACAGTTACACAGTTAGTCATCGACAGTACAGAACACAGTTAGTCATCTACAGTACAGAACACAGTTTGTCATCTACAGTACAGAACACAGTTAGTCATCTACAGTACAGAACACAGTCACCTACAGTACAGAACACAGTAGTCATCTACAGTACAGAACACCGTTTGTCATCTACAGTACAGAACACAGTTAGTCACCTACAGTACAGAACACAGAGTTACACAGTTAGTCATCTACAGTACAGAACACAGTTAGTCATCTACAGTACAGAACACAGAGTTACACAGTTAGTCATCTACAGTACAGAACACAGTTAGTCATCTACAGTACAGAACACAGAGTTACACAGTTAGTCCCCTACAGTACAGAACCCAGTTAGTCCCCTACAGTACAGAACACAGTTACACAGTTAGTCATCTACAGTACAGAACACAGAGTTACACAGTTAGTCATCTACAGTACAGAACACAGTTAGTCCCCTACAGTACAGAACACAGTTAGTCCCCTACAGTACAGAACACAGTTAGTCCCCTACAGTACAGAATACAGTTAGTCATCTACAGTACAGAACACAGTTTGTCCCCTACAGTACAGAACACAGAGTTACACAGTTAGTCATCTACAGTACAGAACACAGTTAGTCATCTACAGTACAGAACACAGTCAGTCCCCTACAGTACAGAACACAGTCAGTCCCCTACAGTACAGAACACAGTTAGTCCCCTACAGTACAGACACAGTCACCTACAGTACAGAACACAGTTAGTCCCCTACAGTACAGACACAGTTAGTCACCTACAGTACAGAACACAGTTAGTCCCCTACAGCACAGAACACAGTTAGTCACCTACAGTACAGAACACAGTTAGTCCCCTACAGTACAGAACACAGTTAGTCCCCTACAGTACAGAACACAGTTAGTCCCCTACAGTACAGAACACAGTTAGTCATCTACAGTACAGAACACAGTTAGTCATCTACAGTACAGAACACAGTTACACAGTTAGTCCCCTACAGTACAGAATACAGTTCGTCATTTACAATACAGAACACAGTTAGTCCCCTACAGTACAGAACACAGTTAGTCACCTACAGTACAGAACACAGTTAGTCATCTACAGTACAGTACACAGTCACCTACAGTACAGAACACAGTTAGTCATCTGCAGTACAGGACACAGTTAGTCATCTACAGTACAGAACACAGTTACACAGTTAGTCATCTACAGTACAGAACACAGTTAGTCATCTACAGTACAGAACACAGTTAGTCATGTACAGTACAGAACAGAGTTACACAGTTAGTCCCCTACAGTACAGAACACAGTTTGTCATCTACAGTACAGAACACAGTTTGTCATCTACAGTACAGAACACAGTTATTCATCTACAGTACAGAACACAGTTAGTCATCTACAGTACAGAACACAGTCAGTCCCCTACAGTACAGAACACAGTTAGTCCCCTACAGTACACAACACAGTTAGTCACCTACAGTACAGAACACAGTCACCTACAGTACAGAACACAGTTAGTCCTCTACAGTACAGAACACAGTTACACAGTTAGTCATCTACAGTACAGAACACAGAGTTACACAGTTAGTCATCTACAGTACAGAACACAGTTAGTCACCTACAGTACAGAACACAGAGTTACACAGTTAGTCATCTACAGTACAGAACACAGTTAGTCAGCTACAGTACAGAACAGAGTTACACAGTTAGTCAGCTACAGTACAGAACACAGAGTTACACAGTTAGTCATCTACAGTACAGAACACAGTTAGTCATCTACAGTACAGAACACAGAGTTACACAGTTAGTCCCCTACAGTACAGAACCCAGTTAGTCCCCTACAGTACAGAACACAGTTACACAGTTAGTCATCTACAGTACAGAACACAGAGTTACACAGTTAGTCATCTACAGTACAGAACACAGTTAGTCCCCTACAGTACAGAACACAGTTAGTCCCCTACAGTACAGAACACAGTTAGTCCCCTACAGTACAGAATACAGTTAGTCATCTACAGTACAGAACACAGTTTGTCCCCTACAGTACAGAACACAGTTAGTCCCCTACAGTACAGAACACAGTCACCTACAGTACAGAACACAGTTAGTCCCCTACAGTACAGACACAGTCACCTACAGTACAGAACACAGTTAGTCCCCTACAGTACAGACACAGTTAGTCACCTACAGTACAGAACACAGTTAGTCCCCTACAGCACAGAACACAGTTAGTCACCTACAGTACAGAACACAGTTAGTCCCCTACAGTACAGAACACAGTTAGTCCCCTACAGTACAGAACACAGTTAGTCCCCTACAGTACAGAACACAGTTAGTCATCTACAGTACAGAACACAGTTAGTCATCTACAGTACAGAACACAGTTACACAGTTAGTCCCCTACAGTACAGAATACAGTTCGTCATTTACAATACAGAACACAGTTAGTCATCTACAGTACAGAACACAGTTAGTCACCTACAGTACAGAACACAGTTAGTCATCTACAGTACAGTACACAGTCACCTACAGTACAGAACACAGTTAGTCATCTGCAGTACAGGACACAGTTAGTCATCTACAGTACAGAACACAGTTACACAGTTAGTCATCTACAGTACAGAACACAGTTAGTCATGTACAGTACAGAACAGAGTTACACAGTTAGTCCCCTACAGTACAGAACACAGTTTGTCATCTACAGTACAGAACACAGTTTGTCATCTACAGTACAGAACACAGTTATTCATCTACAGTACAGAACACAGTTAGTCATCTACAGTACAGAACACAGTCAGTCCCCTACAGTACAGAACACAGTTAGTCCCCTACAGTACACAACACAGTTAGTCCCCTACAGTACAGAACACAGTCACCTACAGTACAGAACACAGTTAGTCCCCTACAGTACAGAACACAGTTAGTCCCCTACAGTACACAACACAGTTAGTCCCCTACAGTACAGAACACAGTTAGTCAAATACAGTACAGAACAGAGTTACACAGTTAGTCATCTACAGTACAGAACACAGTTAGTCCCCTACAGTACAGAACACAGTTAGTCCCCTACAGTACAGAACACAGTTAGTCCCCTACAGTACAGAACACAGTTAGTCCCCTACATACAGAACACAGTCACCTACAGTACAGAACACAGTTAGTCCCCTACAGTACAGAACACAGTTAGTCCCCTACAGTACAGAACACAGTTAGTCACCTACAGTACAGAACACAGTTAGTCATCTACAGTACAGTACACAGTCACCTACAGTACAGAACACAGTTAGTCATCTGCAGTACAGGACACAGTTAGTCATCTACAGTACAGAACACAGTTACACAGTTAGTCATCTACAGTACAGAACACAGTTAGTCATGTACAGTACAGAACACATATACACAGTTAGTCCCCTACAGTACAGAACACAGTTAGTCATCTACAGTACAGAACACAGTTTGTCATCTACAGTACAGAACACAGTTTGTCATCTACAGTACAGAACACAGTTAGTCATCTACAGTACAGAACACAGTCACCTACAGTACAGAACACAGTTAGTCATCGACAGTACAGAACACAGTTAGTCCCCTACAGTACAGAACACAGTTACACAGTTAGTCATCGACAGTACAGAACACAGTTAGTCATCTACAGTACAGAACACAGTTTGTCATCTACAGTACAGAACACAGTTAGTCATCTACAGTACAGAACACAGTTAGTCCCCTACAGTACAGAACACAGTTAGTCCCCTACAGTACAGAACACAGTTAGTCCCCTACAGTACAGAATACAGTTAGTCATCTACAGTACAGAACACAGTTTGTCCCCTACAGTACAGAACACAGTTAGTCCCCTACAGTACAGAACACAGTCACCTACAGTACAGAACACAGTTAGTCCCCTACAGTACAGACACAGTCACCTACAGTACAGAACACAGTTAGTCCCCTACAGTACAGACACAGTTAGTCACCTACAGTACAGAACACAGTTAGTCCCCTACAGTACAGAACACAGTTAGTCACCTACAGTACAGAACACAGTTAGTCCCCTACAGTACAGAACACAGTTAGTCCCCTACAGTACAGAACACAGTTAGTCATCTACAGTACAGAACACAGTTAGTCATCTACAGTACAGAACACAGTTACACAGTTAGTCCCCTACAGTACAGAATACAGTTAGTCATTTACAATACAGAACACAGTTAGTCACCTACAGTACAGAACACAGTTAGTCACCTACAGTACAGAACACAGTTAGTCCCCTACAGTACAGAACACAGTTAGTCACCTACAGTACAGAACACAGTTAGTCATCTACAGTACAGTACACAGTCACCTACAGTACAGAACACAGTTAGTAATCTACAGTACAGAACACAGTTACACAGTTAGTCATCTACAGTACAGAACACAGTTAGTCATCTACAGTACAGAACACAGTTAGTCATGTACAGTACAGAACACAGTTACACAGTTAGTCCCCTACAGTACAGAACACAGTTAGTCATCTACAGTACAGAACACAGTTTGTCATCTACAGTACAGAACACAGTTAGTCATCTACAGTACAGAACACAGTCACCTACAGTACAGAACACAGTTAGTCATCTACAGTACAGAACACAGTTAGTCATCTACAGTACAGAACACAGTTAGTCATCTACAGTACAGAACACAGTTAGTCACCTACAGTACAGAACACAGTCACCTACAGTACAGAACACAGTTAGTCCCCTACAGTACAGAACACAGTTAGTCCCCTACAGTACAGAACACAGTCACCTACAGTACAGAACACAGTTAGTCCCCTACAGTACAGAACACAGTTAGTCCCCTGCAGTACAGAACACAGTCACCTACAGTACAGAACACAGTTAGTCCCCTACAGTACACAACACAGTTAGTCCCCTACAGTACAGAACACAGTCACCTACAGTACAGAACACAGTTAGTCCCCTACAGTACAGACACAGTCACCTACAGTACAGAACACAGTTAGTCCCCTACAGTACAGACACAGTTAGTCACCTACAGTACAGAACACAGTTAGTCCCCTACAGCACAGAACACAGTTAGTCACCTACAGTACAGAACACAGTTAGTCCCCTACAGTACAGAACACAGGTAGTCCCCTACAGTACAGAACACAGTTAGTCCCCTACAGTACAGAACACAGTTAGTCATCTACAGTACAGAACACAGTTAGTCATCTACAGTACAGAACACAGTTACACAGTTAGTCCCCTACAGTACAGAATACAGTTCGTCATTTACAATACAGAACACAGTTAGTCATCTACAGTACAGAACACAGTTAGTCACCTACAGTACAGAACACAGTTAGTCATCTACAGTACAGTACACAGTCACCTACAGTACAGAACACAGTTAGTCATCTGCAGTACAGGACACAGTTAGTCATCTACAGTACAGAACACAGTTACACAGTTAGTCATCTACAGTACAGAACACAGTTAGTCATCTACAGTACAGAACACAGTTAGTCATGTACAGTACAGAACAGAGTTACACAGTTAGTCCCCTACAGTACAGAACACAGTTTGTCATCTACAGTACAGAACACAGTTTGTCATCTACAGTACAGAACACAGTTATTCATCTACAGTACAGAACACAGTTAGTCATCTACAGTACAGAACACAGTCAGTCCCCTACAGTACAGAACACAGTTAGTCCCCTACAGTACACAACACAGTTAGTCCCCTACAGTACAGAACACAGTCACCTACAGTACAGAACACAGTTAGTCCCCTACAGTACAGAACACAGTTAGTCCCCTACAGTACACAACACAGTTAGTCCCCTACAGTACAGAACACAGTTAGTCAAATACAGTACAGAACAGAGTTACACAGTTAGTCATCTACAGTACAGAACACAGTTAGTCCCCTACAGTACAGAACACAGTTAGTCCCCTACAGTACAGAACACAGTTAGTCCCCTACAGTACAGAACACAGTTAGTCCCCTACATACAGAACACAGTCACCTACAGTACAGAACACAGTTAGTCCCCTACAGTACAGAACACAGTTAGTCCCCTACAGTACAGAACACAGTTAGTCACCTACAGTACAGAACACAGTTAGTCATCTACAGTACAGTACACAGTCACCTACAGTACAGAACACAGTTAGTCATCTGCAGTACAGGACACAGTTAGTCATCTACAGTACAGAACACAGTTACACAGTTAGTCATCTACAGTACAGAACACAGTTAGTCATGTACAGTACAGAACACATATACACAGTTAGTCCCCTACAGTACAGAACACAGTTAGTCATCTACAGTACAGAACACAGTTTGTCATCTACAGTACAGAACACAGTTTGTCATCTACAGTACAGAACACAGTTAGTCATCTACAGTACAGAACACAGTCACCTACAGTACAGAACACAGTTAGTCATCGACAGTACAGAACACAGTTAGTCCCCTACAGTACAGAACACAGTTACACAGTTAGTCATCGACAGTACAGAACACAGTTAGTCATCTACAGTACAGAACACAGTTTGTCATCTACAGTACAGAACACAGTTAGTCATCTACAGTACAGAACACAGTTAGTCCCCTACAGTACAGAACACAGTTAGTCCCCTACAGTACAGAACACAGTTAGTCCCCTACAGTACAGAATACAGTTAGTCATCTACAGTACAGAACACAGTTTGTCCCCTACAGTACAGAACACAGTTAGTCCCCTACAGTACAGAACACAGTCACCTACAGTACAGAACACAGTTAGTCCCCTACAGTACAGACACAGTCACCTACAGTACAGAACACAGTTAGTCCCCTACAGTACAGACACAGTTAGTCACCTACAGTACAGAACACAGTTAGTCCCCTACAGTACAGAACACAGTTAGTCACCTACAGTACAGAACACAGTTAGTCCCCTACAGTACAGAACACAGTTAGTCCCCTACAGTACAGAACACAGTTAGTCATCTACAGTACAGAACACAGTTAGTCATCTACAGTACAGAACACAGTTACACAGTTAGTCCCCTACAGTACAGAATACAGTTAGTCATTTTACAATACAGAACACAGTTAGTCACCTACAGTACAGAACACAGTTAGTCACCTACAGTACAGAACACAGTTAGTCACCTACAGTACAGAACACAGTTAGTCACCTACAGTACAGAACACAGTTAGTCATCTACAGTACAGTACACAGTCACCTACAGTACAGAACACAGTTAGTAATCTACAGTACAGAACACAGTTACACAGTTAGTCATCTACAGTACAGAACACAGTTAGTCATCTACAGTACAGAACACAGTTAGTCATGTACAGTACAGAACACAGTTACACAGTTAGTCCCCTACAGTACAGAACACAGTTAGTCATCTACAGTACAGAACACAGTTTGTCATCTACAGTACAGAACACAGTTAGTCATCTACAGTACAGAACACAGTCACCTACAGTACAGAACACAGTTAGTCATCTACAGTACAGAACACAGTTAGTCATCTACAGTACAGAACACAGTTAGTCATCTACAGTACAGAACACAGTTAGTCCCCTACAGTACAGAACACAGTCACCTACAGTACAGAACACAGTTAGTCCCCTACAGTACAGAACACAGTTAGTCCCCTACAGTACAGAACACAGTCACCTACAGTACAGAACACAGTTAGTCCCCTACAGTACAGAACACAGTTAGTCCCCTACATACAGAACACAGTCACCTACAGTACAGAACACAGTTAGTCCCCTACAGTACACAACACAGTTAGTCCCCTACAGTACAGAACACAGTCACCTACAGTACAGAACACAGTTAGTCCCCTACAGTACAGACACAGTCACCTACAGTACAGAACACAGTTAGTCCCCTACAGTACAGACACAGTTAGTCACCTACAGTACAGAACACAGTTAGTCCCCTACAGCACAGAACACAGTTAGTCACCTACAGTACAGAACACAGTTAGTCCCCTACAGTACAGAACACAGGTAGTCCCCTACAGTACAGAACACAGTTAGTCATCTACAGTACAGAACACAGTTACACAGTTAGTCCCCTACAGTACAGAATACAGTTCGTCATTTACAATACAGAACACAGTTAGTCATCTACAGTACAGAACACAGTTAGTCACCTACAGTACAGAACACAGTTAGTCATCTACAGTACAGTACACAGTCACCTACAGTACAGAACACAGTTAGTCATCTGCAGTACAGGACACAGTTAGTCATCTACAGTACAGAACACAGTTACACAGTTAGTCATCTACAGTACAGCACACAGTTAGTCATCTACAGTACAGAACACAGTTAGTCATGTACAGTACAGAACAGAGTTACACAGTTAGTCCCCTACAGTACAGAACACAGTTTGTCATCTACAGTACAGAACACAGTTTGTCATCTACAGTACAGAACACAGTTATTCATCTACAGTACAGAACACAGTTAGTCATCTACAGTACAGAACACAGTCAGTCCCCTACAGTACAGAACACAGTTAGTCCCCTACAGTACACAACACAGTTAGTCCCCTACAGTACAGAACACAGTCACCTACAGTACAGAACACAGTTAGTCCCCTACAGTACAGAACACAGTTAGTCCCCTACAGTACAGAACACAGTTAGTCATCTACAGTACAGAACACAGTTTGTCATCTACAGTACAGAACACAGTTATTCATCTACAGTACAGAACACAGTTAGTCATCTACAGTACAGAACACAGTCACCTACAGTACAGAACACAGTTAGTCCCCTACAGTACACAACACAGTTAGTCCCCTACAGTACAGAACACAGTTAGTCAAATACAGTACAGAACAGAGTTACACAGTTAGTCATCTACAGTACAGAACACAGTTAGTCCCCTACAGTACAGAACACAGTTAGTCCCCTACAGTACAGAACACAGTTAGTCCCCTACAGTACAGAACACAGTTAGTCCCTACATACAGAACACAGTCACCTACAGTACAGAACACAGTTAGTCCCCTACAGTACAGAACACAGTTAGTCCCCTACAGTACAGAACACAGTTAGTCACCTACAGTACAGAACACAGTTAGTCATCTACAGTACAGTACACAGTCACCTACAGTACAGAACACAGTTAGTCATCTGCAGTACAGGACACAGTTAGTCATCTACAGTACAGAACACAGTTACACAGTTAGTCATCTACAGTACAGAACACAGTTAGTCATGTACAGTACAGAACACATATACACAGTTAGTCCCCTACAGTACAGAACACAGTTAGTCATCTACAGTACAGAACACAGTTTGTCATCTACAGTACAGAACACAGTTTGTCATCTACAGTACAGAACACAGTTAGTCATCTACAGTACAGAACACAGTCACCTACAGTACAGAACACAGTTAGTCATCGACAGTACAGAACACAGTTAGTCCCCTACAGTACAGAACACAGTTACACAGTTAGTCATCTACAGTACAGAACACAGTTAGTCATCTACAGTACAGAACACAGTTAGTCATCTACAGTACAGAACACAGTCAGTCCCCTAAAGTACAGAACACAGTTAGTCCCCTACAGTACAGAACACAGTTAGTCCCCTACAGTACAGAACACAGTTAGTCCCCTACAGTACAGAATACAGTTAGTCATCTACAGTACAGAACACAGTTTGTCCCCTACAGTACAGAACACAGTCACCTACAGTACAGAACACAGTTAGTCCCCTACAGTACAGACACAGTCACCTACAGTACAGAACACAGTTAGTCCCCTACAGTACAGACACAGTTAGTCACCTACAGTACAGAACACAGTTAGTCCCCTACAGTACAGAACACAGTTAGTCCCCTACAGTACAGAACACAGTTAGTCCCCTACAGTACAGAACACAGTTAGTCCCCTACAGTACAGAACACAGTTAGTCATCTACAGTACAGAACACAGTTACACAGTTAGTCCCCTACAGTACAGAATACAGTTAGTCATTTACAATACAGAACACAGTTAGTCACCTACAGTACAGAACACAGTTAGTCACCTACAGTACAGAACACAGTTAGTCCCCTACAGTACAGAACACAGTTAGTCACCTACAGTACAGAACACAGTTAGTCATCTACAGTACAGTACACAGTCACCTACAGTACAGAACACAGTTAGTAATCTACAGTACAGAACACAGTTACACAGTTAGTCATCTACAGTACAGAACACAGTTAGTCATCTACAGTACAGAACACAGTTAGTCATGTACAGTACAGAACACAGTTACACAGTTAGTCCCCTACAGTACAGAACACAGTTAGTCATCTACAGTACAGAACACAGTTTGTCATCTACAGTACAGAACACAGTTAGTCATCTACAGTACAGAACACAGTCACCTACAGTACAGAACACAGTTAGTCATCTACAGTACAGAACACAGTTAGTCATCTACAGTACAGAACACAGTTAGTCATCTACAGTACAGAACACAGTTAGTCCCCTACAGTACAGAACACAGTCACCTACAGTACAGAACACAGTTAGTCACCTACAGTACAGAACACAGTTAGTCCCCTACAGTACAGAACACAGTCACCTACAGTACAGAACACAGTTAGTCCCCTACAGTACAGAACACAGTTAGTCCCCTGCAGTACAGAACACAGTCACCTACAGTACAGAACACAGTTAGTCCCCTACAGTACACAACACAGTTAGTCCCCTACAGTACAGAACACAGTTAGTCAAATACAGTACAGAACAGAGTTACACAGTTAGTCATCTACAGTAAAGAACACAGTTAGTCCCCTACAGTACAGAACACAGTTAGTCCCCTACAGTACAGAACACAGTTAGTCCCCTACAGTACAGAACACAGTTAGTCCCCTACAGTACAGAACACAGTTAGTCCCCTACATACAGAACACAGTCACCTACAGTACAGAACACAGTTAGTCCCCTACAGTACAGAACACAGTTAGTCCCCTACAGTACAGAACACAGTTAGTCATCTACAGTACAGTACACAGTCACCTACAGTACAGAACACAGTTAGTCATCTACAGTACAGAACACAGTTTGTCATCTACAGTACAGAACACAGTTTGTCATCTACAGTACAGAACACAGTTAGTCATCTACAGTACAGAACACAGTCACCTACAGTACAGAACACAGTTAGTCATCGACAGTACAGAACACAGTTAGTCCCCTACAGTACAGAACACAGTTACACAGTTAGTCATCGACAGTACAGAACACAGTTAGTCATCTACAGTACAGAACACAGTTTGTCATCTACAGTACAGAACACAGTTAGTCATCTACAGTACAGAACACAGAGTTACACAGTTAGTCATCTACAGTACAGAACACAGTTAGTCATCTACAGTACAGAACACAGTTAGTCCCCTACAGTACAGAATACAGTTAGTCATCTACAGTACAGAACACAGTTTGTCCCCTACAGTACAGAACACAGTCACCTACAGTACAGACACAGTCACCTACAGTACAGAACACAGTTAGTCCCCTACAGTACAGACACAGTTAGTCACCTACAGTACAGAACACAGTTAGTCCCCTACAGTACAGAACACAGTTAGTCACCTACAGTACAGAACACAGTTAGTCCCCTACAGTACAGAACACAGTTAGTCCCCTACAGTACAGAACACAGTTAGTCATCTACAGTACAGAACACAGTTAGTCATCTACAGTACAGAACACAGTTACACAGTTAGTCCCCTACAGTACAGAATACAGTTAGTCATTTACAATACAGAACACAGTTAGTCACCTACAGTACAGAACACAGTTAGTCACCTACAGTACAGAACACAGTTAGTCCCCTACAGTACAGAACACAGTTAGTCACCTACAGTACAGAACACAGTTAGTCATCTACAGTACAGTACACAGTCACCTACAGTACAGAACACAGTTAGTAATCTACAGTACAGAACACAGTTACACAGTTAGTCATCTACAGTACAGAACACAGTTAGTCATCTACAGTACAGAACACAGTTAGTCATGTACAGTACAGAACACAGTTACACAGTTAGTCCCCTACAGTATAGAACACAGTTAGTCATCTACAGTACAGAACACAGTTTGTCATCTACAGTACAGAACACAGTTAGTCATCTACAGTACAGAACACAGTCACCTACAGTACAGAACACAGTTAGTCATCTACAGTACAGAACACAGTTAGTCATCTACAGTACAGAACACAGTTAGTCATCTACAGTACAGAACACAGTTAGTCCCCTACAGTACAGAACACAGTTAGTCCCCTACATACAGAACACAGTCAGTCCCCTACAGTACAGAACACAGTTAGTCCCCTACAGTACAGAACACAGTCACCTACAGTACAGAACACAGTTAGTCCCCTACAGTACAGAACACAGTTAGTCCCCTGCAGTACAGAACACAGTCACCTACAGTACAGAACACAGTTAGTCCCTACAGTACACAACACAGTTAGTCCCCTACAGTACAGAACACAGTTAGTCAAATACAGTACAGAACAGAGTTACACAGTTAGTCATCTACAGTAAAGAACACAGTTAGTCCCCTACAGTACAGAACACAGTTAGTCCCCTACAGTACAGAACACAGTTAGTCCCCTACAGTACAGAACACAGTTAGTCCCCTACAGTACAGAACACAGTTAGTCCCCTACAGTACAGAACACAGTTAGTCCCCTACAGTACAGAATACAGTTAGTCATCTACATACAGAACACAGTCACCTACAGTACAGAACACAGTTAGTCCCCTACAGTACAGAACACAGTTACACAGTTAGTCCCCTACAGTACATAATACAGTTAGTCATTTACAATACAGAACACAGTTAGTCCCCTACAGTACAGAACACAGTTAGTCACCTACAGTACAGAACACAGTTAGTCATCTACAGTACAGTACACAGTCACCTACAGTACAGAACACAGTTAGTCATCTGCAGTACAGGACACAGTTAGTCATCTACAGTACAGAACACCGTTACACAGTTAGTCATCTACAGTACAGAACACAGTCACCTACAGTACAGAACACAGTTAGTCATCTACAGTACAGAACACAGTTACACAGTTAGTCATCTACAGTACAGAACACAGTTAGTCATCTACAGTACAGAACACAGTTTGTCATCTACAGTACAGAACACAGTTAGTCATCTACAGTACAGAACACAGTCACCTACAGTACAGAACACAGTTAGTCATCTACAGTACAGAACACAGTTACACAGTTAGTCATCTACAGTACAGAACACAGTTAGTCATCTACAGTACAGAACACAGTTAGTCATCTACAGTACAGAACACAGTTAGTCATCTACAGTACAGAACACAGTTAGTCCCCTACAGTACAGAACACAGTTAGTCCCCTACAGTACAGAACACAGTCACCTACAGTACAGAACACAGTTAGTCCCCTACAGTACAGAACACAGTTAGTCCCCTACAGTACAGAACACAGTTAGTCCCCTACAGTACAGAACACAGTTAGTCCCCTACAGTACAGAACACAGTTAGTCCCCTACAGTACAGAACACAGTTAGTCCCCTACAGTACAGAACATGTTATCATCGGCCATGCTCTCCATAACATTCACAAGGCCTTGGGACCAGATGGGTTACCAGGATGTGTACTCAGAGCACTGACCAGCTGGCAAGTGTCTTCACTGACATTTTCAACCTCTCCGTATCTGAGTCTGTAATACCAACATGTTTCAAGCAGACCACCATAGTCCCTGTGCCCAGTAACACTAAGGTAACCTGCCTAAATGACGACCGACACGTAGCACTCACGTCTGTTGCCATGAAGTGCTTTGAAATGCTGGTCATGTCTCACACAAACACCATTATCCCAGAAACCCTAGACCCACTCCAATTTGCATACCGCCCAAACAGATCCACAGATGAATCAGTCTCTATTGCACTCCACACTGCCCTTTCCCACCTGGACTAGAGGAACACCTACGTGAGAATGCTGTTCATTGACTACAGCTCAGTGTTCAACACCATAGTGCCCTCAAAGCTCATCACGAAGCTAAGGACCCTGGGACTAAACACCTCCCTCTGCAACTGGATCCTGGACTTCCTGATGGGCCGCCCCCAGGTGGTAAGGGTAGGCAACAACACATCCACCACGATGATCCTCAACACTGGGGCCCTTCAGGGGTGTGTACTTAGTCCCCTCCTGTACTCCCTGTTCACCCACGACTGCGTAGCCAAGCACGACTCCAACACCATCATTACGTTTGCTGACGACCCAACAGTGGTAGGCCTGATCACTGACAACAATGAGACAGCCTATAGGGAGGAGGTCAGAGACCTGGCCGGGTGGTGCCAGAATAACAACCTCTCCCTCAACGTCAGCAAAGGAGCTGATTGTGGACTACAGGAAATGGAGGGCCGAGCCACCCCCATCCACATCAACGGGTTGAGAGTCCATTCGCATCCACATCACTAAGGATCTATCATGGTCCAAACTAGTCTTGGGCAGTATACTGTATACCAGGTATTCAGAAATAGCCACAGGATGGTTTTTCAATAACGTTTAAACTATTTATTTTATGTTTTTTTTTTTTACATTTAAATATTTGTAGCTACTTTTTAAGTTGAAGAAGACATTTTTGCAGAATATTGGCTGGCTGCATCACCGCTTCGACCACAAGGCACTACACTACAGAGGGTAGTGTATACGGCCCAGGCCATCACTGGGGCCAAGCTCCCTGCCATCTAGGACCTATATAACACACTGTGTCAGACCAAGGCCCTAAAAATTGTCAAAGACTCCAGACACCAGCCATAGACAGTTCTCTCTGCTACCGCATGGCAAGCTGGAACCAACAGGAGCCTGAACAACTTCTAACCCCAAGCCATAAGATTGCTAAATAGTTAGTTAAAATAGTTAACAGGACTCTTTTTGTACTTTTTTTGACTCTTCACATTCGCTCATTACTGGTTCCCCATGTAGCCAAGATAATGTTGGGTGTTATTACTTTTCTCAACACTCTTTCTCTCTGCGTTGTTGGGAAGGGTCCGTCAGTTTCACTGTTAGTCTCCTGTTGTTTACAAAGCATGTGACAAATAACATTTGATTTGATGTCTCACCACGTGGCGGTCGTAGGGGTTCCGTGGTGGTCTGGTCGGCACGGTAACATTAACAGGAAGTCGGACCCTTTCGATGATGCTGCGCACCGTGTGGTCAGCTCCCAGCATGCCCTGCTCCAGAGGGGAGCGCGTGCAGAACCGTCCTCGGCAGGCGAAGGGCAGAGAGATGCTCTGATTGGTCCGATGGTTCATACACACCAGACATGGAGTTTTGCCTGAAACAAAGTGAGAGCTCAGAGTGTGGTGTGAAATAAAGAGAGAGCTCAGAGTGTGGTGTGAAACAGAGAGAGAGCTCAGAGTGTGGTGTGAAATAAAGAGAGAGCTCAGAGTGTGGTGTGAAACAGAGAGAGAGCTCAGAGTGTGGTGTGAAATAGAGAGAGAGCTCAGGGTGTGGTGTGAAATAGAGGGAGAGCTCAGAGTGTGGTGTGAAACAGAGAGAGAGCTCAGGGTGTGGTGTGAAACAGAGAGAGAGCTCAGGGTGTGGTGTGAAACAGAGAGAGAGCTCAGGGTGTGGAGTGAAATAGAGAGAGAGCTCAGGGTGTGGTGTGAAACAGAGAGAGAGCTCAGGGTGTGGAGTGAAATAGAGGGAGAGCTCAGGGTGTGGAGTGAAATAGAGGGAGAGCTCAGGGTGTGGTGTGAAATAGAGGGAGAGCTCAGGGTGTGGTGTGAAACAGAGAGAGAGCTCAGGGTGTGGAGTGTGGGTCTTACTGCGGGGGGTCTTCCCCAGGCGTCTCAGGAGCGCGCTCAGTCCAGTCTTCTCCGTGGTGGGCGTGGCTGTGAGGAACTCTGCCTTTCCCGTGAGTGACAGCTCATCACCAGGCTGCAGCACCACACTGTACGACTCACTGTCCTCACTGAACTCCCCTGACAGAACCTACACACACACACACACACACACACACACACACACACACACACACACACACACACACACACACACACACACACACACACACACACACAGGCTGCACACACAACGACACACACACACACACACACACACACACACACACACACACACACACACACACACACACACACACACACACACACACACGCACACACACACACACACACACACACACACACACACACACACACACAGAGCAGGGTTAGTGATGTATAGCTGAAATAGACAGCGTAGAGCTGACTGAAGCTCCTTCACCCCTGACCTTGACAGTGAAGCTGATAGTTTCCATGGCGAAGACGCGGTCAGGGAACATTCCGGCCACTTCCTCCACCGAGGAGAAATACTGGATGGGGTCCCTAACGTCTCTGTCTTCATCTATCAGACGGAACCTACCTACACACAGACAGGGAGAGACATGGTACATTTAGTTAAATATTTCAACAACTAAAAGCATTGTATTTGGGACAAATCATTCACTAAACCTCAACTAAATGTTGTAATGCATAATGTGGAAATTGTGCAATTTCCTGAACTGTCCTGGTCAAAACATATTGATACAACAGTAGCTGAGATGGGGAGTCTGGCCATAATAAAGCACTGTTCTGCCTTCTTAACAACACTATCAACAAGGCAGGTCCTACAGGCCCTAGTTTCTACCTTCTTAACAACACTATCAACAAGGCAGGTCCTACAGGCCCTAGTTTCTACCTTCTTAACAACACTATCAACAAGGCAGGTCCTACAGGCCCTAGTTTCTACCTTCTTAACAACACTATCAACAAGGCAGGTCCTACAGGCTCTAGTTTCTACCTTCTTAACAACACTATCAACAAGGCAGGTCCTACAGACCCTAGTTTCTACCTTCTTAACAACACTATCAACAAGGCAGGTCCTACAGGCCCTAGTTTCTACCTTCTTAATTAACAACACTATCAACAAGGCAGGTCCTACAGGCCCTAGTTTCTACCTTCTTAACAACACTATCAACAAGGCAGGTCCTACAGGTCCTAGTTTCTACCTTCTTAACAACACAATCAACAAGGCAGGTCCTACAGGCCTTAGTTTCTACCTTCTTAACAACACTATCAACAAGGCAGGTCCTACAGACCCTAGTTTCTACCTTCTTAACAACACTATCAACAAGGCAGGTCCTACAGGCCCTAGTTTCTACCTTCTTAACAACACTATCAACAAGGCAGGTCCTACAGGCCCTAGTTTCTACCTTCTTAACAACACTATCAACAAGGCAGGTCCTACAGGCCCTAGTTTCTACCTTCTTAACAACACTATCAACAAGGCAGGTCCTACAGGCCCTAGTTTCTACCTTCTTAACAACACTATCAACAAGGCAGGTCCTACAGGCCCTAGTTTCTACCTTCTTAACAACACTATCAACAAGGCAGGTCCTACAGGCCCTAGTTTCTACTTCTTAACAACACTATCAACAAGGCAGGTCCTACAATCCCTAGTTTCTACATTCTTAACAACACTATCAACAAGGCAGGTCCTACAGGCCCTAGTTTCTACCTTCTTAACAGCACTATCAACAAGGCAGGTCCTACAGGCCCTAGTTTCTACCTTCTTAACAACACAATCAACAAGGCAGGTCCTACAGGCCCTAGTTTCTACCTTCTTAACAACACTACCAACAAGGCAGGTCCTACAGGCTCTAGTTTCTACCTTCTTAACAGCACTATCAACAAGGCAGGTCCTACAGGCCCTAGTTTCTACCTTCTTAACAGCACTATCAACAAGGCAGGTCCTACAGGCCCCAGTTTCTACCTTCTTAACAGCACTATGACGAAGGCAGGTCCTACAGGCCCTAGTTTCTACCTTCTTAACAGCACTACCAACAAGGCAGGTCCTACAGGCCCTAGTTTTGTCACACTTGGACTACTGTTCAGTCGTGTGGTCAGTTGCCACAAAAAGGGACTTAGGAAAATGACAAATGGCTCAGAACAGGGCAGCACGGCTGACCCTTGGATGTACACAGAGCTAATATTAATAATATGCATTTCAATCTCTCCTGGCTCCCACTAGACATGCCACCAGAGGTCTCTTTACAGTCCCCAAGTCCAGAACAGACTATGGGAGGTGCACAGTACTACATAGAGAGAGCCAAGACAACATGGAACTCTATTCCACAGTACTACATAGAGCCATGGCTACATAGAACTCTATTCCACAGTACTACATAGAGCCATGGCTACATAGAACTCTATTCCACAGTACTACATAGAGCCATGACTACATTGAACTCTATTCCACAGTACTACATAGAGCCATGACTACATGGAACTCTATTCCACAGTACTACATAGAGCCATGACTACATGGAACTCTATTCCACAGTACTACATAGAGCCATGACTACATGGAACTCTATTCCACAGTACTACATAGAGCCATGACTACATGGAACTCTATTCCACAGTACTACATAGAGCCATGACTACATGGAACTCCATTCCACAGTACTACATAGAGCCATGACTACATGGGACTCTATTCCACAGTACTACATAGAGCCATGACTACATGGGACTCTATTCCACAGTACTACATAGAGCCATGACTACATGGAACTCTATTCCCCAGTACTACATAGAGCCATGACTACATGGGACTCTATTCCACAGTACTACATAGAGCCATGACTACATGGGACTCTATTCCACAGTACTACATAGAGCCATGACTGCATGGAACTCTATTCCACAGTACTACATAAGAGCCATGACTACATGGAACTCCATTCCACAGTAATGGGGATCCACCCCACATGCTGCCATGACTACAATGGGACTCTATTCCAAAGTACCCACAAGAGAGCCATGACTACATGGAACTCTATTCCACAGTACTACATAATAAACCCCAGGAAGAGTAGCTGCTGCCTTGGTAGGAACTAATGGGGATCCATAATAAACCCCAGGAAGAGTAGCTGCTGCCTTGACAGGAACTAATGGGGATCCATAATAAACCCCAGGAAGAGTAGCTGCTGCCTTGGCAGGAACTAATGGGGATCCATAATAAACCCCAGGAAGAGTAGCTGCTGCCTTGGCAGGAACTAATGGGGATCCATAATAAACCCCAGGAAGAGTAGCTGCTGCCTTGACAGGAACTACTGGGGATCCATAATAAATCCCAGGAAGAGTAGCTGCTGTCTTGGCAGGAACTAATGGGGATCCATAATAAATATAAATACAAAAACATGGAGGAGAAGTGGTCTCTAAACATGGAGGAGACGTGGTCTCTAAACGTGGGGAGAAGTGGTCTCTAAACGTGGAGGAGACGTGGTCTCTAAACATGGGGGAGAAGTGGTCTCTAAACATGGGGGAGAAGTGGTCTCTAAACATGGAGGAGAAGTGGTCTCTAAACATGGAGGAGAAGTGGTCTCTAAACATGGAGGAGAAGTGGTCTCTAAACGTGGAGGAGAAGTGGTCTCTAAACGTGGAGGAGACGTGGTCTCTAAACATGGAGGAGACGTGGTCTCTAAACATGGAGGAGACGTGGTCTCTAAACATGGGGGAGAAGTGGTCTCTAAACATGGGGGAGAAGTGGTCTCTAAACGTGGGGGAGACGTGGTCTCTTAACGTGGAGGAGACGTGGTCTCTAAACATGGGGGAGACGTGGTCTCTAAACATGGAGGAGAAGTGGTCTCTAAACATGGGGGAGACGTGGTCTCTAAACATGGGGGAGAAGTGGTCTCTAAACATGGGGGAGACGTGGTCTCTAAACATGGGGAGACGTGGTCTCTAAACGTGGGGGAGACGTGGTCTCTAAACGTGGAGGAGACGTGGTCTCTAAACATGGAGGAGAAGTGGTCTCTAAACATGGGGGAGACGTGGTCTCTTAACGTGGAGGAGACGTGGTCTCTAAACATGGGGGAGAAGTGGTCTCTAAACATGGGGGAGGAGACGTGGTCTCTAAACGTGGAGGAGACGTGGTCTCTAAACATGGGGAGAAGTGGTATCTAAACATGGGGAGACGTGGTCTCTAAACGTGGAGGAGACGTGGTCTATAAACATGGAGGAGACGTGGTCTCTAAACGTGGAGGAGACGTGATCTCTAAACATGGAGGAGACGTGGTCTCTAAACATGGAGGAGACGTGGTCTCTAAACATGGAGGAGACGTGGTCTCTAAACATGGAGGAGACGTGGTCTCTAAACGTGGAGGAGACGTGGTCTCTAAACATGGAGGAGACGTGGTCTCTAAACGTGGAGGAGACGTGGTCTCTAAACATGGAGGAGACGTGATCTCTAAACGTGGAGGAACGTGGTCTCTAAACATGGGGGAGAAGTGGTCTCTAAACATGGAGGAGACGTGGTCTCTAAACATGGGGGAGAAGTGGTCTCTAAACATGGAGGAGAAGTGGTCTCTAAACATGGAGGAGAAGTGGTCTCTAAACATGGAGGAGAAGTGGTCTCTAAACATGGAGGAGACGTGGTCTCTAAACGTGGAGGAGAAGTGGTCTCTAAACGTGGAGGAGACGTGGTCTCTAAACATGGAGGAGACGTGGTCTCTAAACATGGAGGAGACGTGGTCTCTAAACATGGGGGAGAAGTGGTCTCTAAACATGGGGGAGAAGTGGTCTCTAAACATGGGGGAGAAGTGGTCTCTAAACATGGAGGAGACGTGGTCTCTAAACATGGAGGAGACGTGGTCTCTAAACGTGGAGGAGACGTGGTCTCTAAACATGGGGGAGACGTGGTCTCTAAACATGGGGGAGAAGTGGTCTCTAAACGTGGGAGGAGACGTGGTCTCTAAACATGGGGGAGAAGTGGTCTCTAAACGTGGGGGAGACGTGGTCTCTAAACATGGGGAGAAGTGGTCTCTAAACGTGGAGGAGACGTGGTCTCTAAACATGGGGGAGACGTGGTCTCTAAACGTGGAGGAGACGGGGTCTCTAAACATGGAGGAGACGTGGTCTCTAAACATTGGGGGGGGCGTGGTCTCTAAATATGGAGGAGACGTGATCTCTAAACATGGGGGAGACGTGATCTCTAAACATGGGGGAGACGTGGTCTCTAAACATGGAGGAGACGTGGTCTCTAAACATGGGGGAGACGTGGTCTCTAAACGTGGGGAGACGTGGTCTCTAAACATGGAGGAGACGTGGTCTCTAAACATGGAGGAGACGTGGTCTCTAAACATGGAGGAGACGTGGTCTCTAAACATGGAGGAGACGTGGTCTCTAAACATGGAGGAGACGTGGTCTCTAAACATGGAGGAGACGTGGTCTCTAAACATGGAGGAGACGTGGTCTCTAAACGTGGGGGAGACGTGGTCTCTAAACGTGGAGGAGACGTGGTCTCTAAACATGGAGGAGACGTGGTCTCTAAACGTGGAGGAGACGTGGTCTCTAAACATGGAGGAGACGTGATCTCTAAACATGGAGGAACATGGGGGAGACGTGGTCTCTAAACATGGTGGTCTCTAAACATGGGGGAGACGTGGTCTCTAAACATGGGGGAGATGTGGTCTCTAAACATGGTAGACACGTGGTCTCTAAACATGGGGGAGATGTGGTCTCTAAACATGGGGGAGAAGTGGTCTCTAAATATGGAGGAGACGTGGTCTCTAAACATGGAGGAGAAGTGGTCTCTAAACATGGAGGAGACGTGGTCTCTAAACATGGAGGAGAAGTGGTCTCTAAACATGGGGGAGAAGTGGTCTCTAAACATGGAGGAGACGTGGTCTATAAACATGGAGGAGAAGTGGTCTCTAAACATGGAGGAGACGTGGTCTCTAAACATGGGGGAGAAGTGGTCTCTAAACATGGAGGAGACGTGGTCTCTAAACATGGAGGAGAAGTGGTCTCTAAACATGGAGGAGACGTGGTCTCTAAACATGGAGGAGACGTGGTCTCTAAACGTGGGGGAGACGTGGTCTCTTAACGTGGAGGAGACGTGGTCTCTAAACATGGGGGAGACGTGGTCTCTAAACATGGAGGAGACGTGGTCTCTAAACATGGAGGAGACGTGGTCTCTAAACATGGGGAGACGTGGTCTATAAACATGGAGGAGAAACATGGGGGACGTGGTCTCTAAACATGGGGAGAAGTGGTCTCTAAACATGGAGGAGACGTGGTCTCTAAACATGGGGAGAAGTGGTCTCTAAACATGGAGGAGACGTGGTCTCTAAACATGGGGAGACGTGGTCTCTAAACATGGAGGAGACGTGGTCTATAAACATGGAGGAGAAGTGGTCTCTAAACATGAAGGAGACGTGGTCTCTAAACATGGAGGAGACGTGAAACATGGTCTCTAAAAATGGGGAGACGTGGTCTCTAAACATTGGGGAGACGTGGTCTCTAAACATGGGGGAGACGTGGTCTCTAAACATGGAGGAGACGTGGTCTCTAAACATGGGGGAGACGTGGTCTCTAAACATGGGGGAGACGTGGTCTCTAAACATGGGGGAGAAGTGGTCTATAAACATGGAGGAGACGTGGTCTCTAAACATGGAGGAGACGTGGTCTCTAAACGTGGGGGAGACGTGATCTCTAAACATGGGGAGACGTGGTCTCTAAACATGGAGGAGACGTGGTCTCTAAACATGGGGAGACGTGGTCTCTAAACATGGAGGAGACGTGGTCTCTAAACATGGGGGAGACGTGGTCTCTAAACATGGGGGAGATGTGGTCTCTAAACATGGGGGAGAAGTGGTCTCTAAACATGGAGGAGACGTGGTCTCTAAACATGGGGGAGAAGTGGTCTCTAAACATGGAGGAGACGTGGTCTCTAAACATGGGGAGACGTGGTCTCTAAACATGGAGGAGACGTGGTCTCTAAACATGGGGGAGAAGTGGTCTCTAAACGTGGAGGAGACGTGGTCTCTAAACATGGAGGAGACGTGGTCTCTAAACATGGGGGAGACGTGGTCTCTAAACATGGGGAGACGTGGTCTCTAAACATGGGGGAGAAGTGGTCTCTAAACATGGAGGAGACGTGGTCTCTAAACGTGGGGGAGAAGTGGTCTCTAAACGTGGAGGAGACGTGGTCTCTAAACATGGGGGAGATGTGGTCTCTAAACATGGAGGAGAAGTGGTCTCTAAACATGGGGGAGACGTGGTCTCTAAACATGGGGGAGAAGTGGTCTCTAAACGTGGAGGAGACGTGGTCTCTAAACATGGGGAGAAGTGGTCTCTAAACATGGGGGAGAAGTGGTCTCTAAACATGGGGGAGACGTGGTCTCTAAACATGGAGGAGACGTGGTCTCTAAACATGGGGAGACGTGGTCTCTAAACATGGGGAGACGTGGTCTCTAAACATGGGGGAGACGTGGTCTCTAAACATGGAGGAGACGTGGTCTATAAACATGGAGGAGACGTGGTCTCTAAACGTGGAGGGAGACGTGGTCTCTAAACATGGGGGAGAAGTGGTCTCTAAATATGGAGGAGACAGGGTCTCTAAACATGGAGGAGACAGGGTCTCTAAACATGGAGGAGACGTGGTCTCTAAACATGGAGGAGACGTGGTCTCTAAACATGGGGGAGAAGTGGTCTCTAAACATGGAGGAGACAGGGTCTATAAACATGGAGGAGACAGGGTCTCTAAACGTGGAGGAGACGTGGTCTCTAAACATGGAGGAGACGTGGTCTCTAAACGTGGAGGAGACGTGGTCTCTAAACATGGGGGAGAAGTGGTCTCTAAACATGGGGGAGACGTGGTCTCTAAACATGGAGGAGACGTGGTCTCTAAACATGGAGGAGACGTGGTCTCTAAACATGGAGGAGACGTGGTCTCTAAACATGGGGGAGACGTGATCTCTAAACATGGAGGAGACGTGGTCTCTAAACATGGGGGAGACGTGGTCTCTAAACATGGGGAGACGTGGTCTCTAAACGTGGGGGAGACGTGATCTCTAAACATGGAGGAGAAGTGGTCTCTAAACATGGGGGACAAGTGGTCTATAAACGTGGAGGAGACGTGGTCTCTAAACATGGGGGAGAAGTGGTCTATAAACATGGGGGAGATGTGGTCTCTAAACATGGGGGAGAAGTGGTCTCTAAACGTGGTTTCTAGTCAGAGAGAAAAGGAAGTGTCCAGACTTCCTATAACAAATATTAAAAAGCAGACTGTTGCCAGTGGCGTAACCCCCCCCACCTCAGCTAACTCTGGCCTCCTCTCTCAACCAATCAGAAGCTAGAGGGGTTGTTATGGTAACCGTTAAACAAGCTCCATTCTCACACTGAACAGAGATACATCACTATGGAGACACACAAACAACCCCTATCTCTTTGTTGACTGTTGCTGGGTGTTATCAATCTCCATCAGCACCGGCCTGTAGCTCTCTCCTGGCCTCTTTACACCAAGTCTTAATTTGTCCTGCTAGCTGACCTAAACTGGGACATGCTTAACCACCTGACCAAGTCCTAAAGCAATATGACTCCCTAAATCTTTCTGAGATTATTACCAATCCCACAAGGCATTATTCCAAACACCCAGAAAAGGCTACTCTCCTTGATGTTATCTTCACAAATAGTCCTGATAGGTATCAGTCTGGTGTTTTCTCTAATGACCTTAGTGATCACTGTTTTACAGCCTGTGTTCATAAAGGCTGCTCAGTGAAACGACCTGCCCTGATTTGTAGCAGACGCTTGCTAAAAAACTTTAATGAGAAAGCCTTCCTTCATGAACTGGCCTCTGTAAAATGGTACAGAATCAGCTTGATCCCCTCTGTTGAAGACGGTATTGTCAACAAACACGCCACCACAAAGAAAAGGAGAATTAAAAACAGGTCCCCTGGTTCGACCATGATCTTGAAGAGTTACTCCACCTCAAGAATTCCATTTGGCGAAAGGCTCGGCACACACACTCAGGCTGACTGGCTCTGATTCAGGCAAATGAGAAATGCACTCAGGCTATCCGGAAGGCCAAAGTTAGCTACTTTAAGGAGCAGTTCTCTCACTGTGGGTCTCACCCCAAGAAGTTCTGGAAAACGGTTAAAGACCTGGAGAATAAACCCTCCTCCTTACCTTCTCTCAGCACATATCAAAGCTGCGGGCGAAAGTTAAATCTAGACTTGGTTTCCTCTATCGTAATCACTCCCCTTTCACACCAGCTGCCAAACTAACCCTGACTCAGATGACCATCCTACCCATGCTAGCTTACTGAGACATAATTTATAGATCAGCAGGTAAGGGTGCTCTCTAGCGGCTAGATGTTCTTTACCATGCGGCCATCAGATTTTCCACCAATGTTCCTTATAAGACAAATCCCTGCACTCTGTACTCCTCTGTAAACTGGTCATCTCTGTATAACCGTCGCAAGACCCACTGGTTGATGCTTTTTATAAAACCCTCTTAGGCCTTGTTGTCTCTACCTTCTTGCCCTTTGTGCTGTTGTTTGTGCCCAATAATGTTTGTACCATGTTGTGTTTCTGCCATGTTGTAGTTAAGTTGTGTTACTGCCATGGTGTTGTTATGTTGTGTTACTGCCATGGTGTTGTTATGTTGTGTTGCTGCCATGGTGTTGTTATGTTGTGTTGCTGCCATGGTGTTGTTATGTTGTGTTACTGCCATGGTGTTGTTATGTTGTGTTACTGCCATGGTGTTGTTATGTTGTGTTGCTGCCATGGTGTTGTTATGTTGTGTTGCTGCCATGGTGTTGTTATGTTGTGTTGCTGCCATGGTGTTGTTATGTTGTGTTACTGCCATGGTGTTGTTATGTTGTGTTGCTGCCATGGTGTTGTTATGTTGTGTTGTGTTGTTATGTTGTGTTGCTGCCATGGTGTTGTTATGTTGTGTTGCTGCCATGGTGTTGTTATGTTGTGTTACTGCCATGGTGTTGTTATGTTGTGTTGCTGCCATGGTGTTGTTATGTTGTGTTGCTGCCATGGTGTTGTTATGTTGTGTTACTGCCATGGTGTTGTTATGTTGTGTTGCTGCCATGGTGTTGTTATGTTGTGTTGCTGCCATGGTGTTGTTATGTTGTGTTGCTGCCATGGTTATGTTGTGTTGCTGCCATGGTGTTGTGTTGTTACTGCCATGGTGTTGTTATGTTGTGTTGCTGCCATGGTGTTGTTATGTTGTGTTGCTGCCATGGTGTTGTTATGTTGTGTTACTGCCATGGTGTTGTTATGTTGTGTTGCTGCCATGGTGTTGTTATGTTGTGTTGCTGCCATGGTGTTGTTATGTTGTGTTGCTGCCATGGTGTTGTTATGTTGTGTTACTGCCATGGTTTTGTTATGTTGTGTTGCTGCCTTGGTGTTGTTATGGTGTGTTGCTGCCATGGTGTTGTTATGTTGTGTTGCTGCCATGGTGTTGTTATGTTGTGTTGCTGCCATGGTGTTGTTATGTTGTGTTGCTGCCATGGTGTTGTTATGTTGTGTTGCTGCCATGGTGTTGGTGTTGTTATGTTGTGTTGCTGCCATGGTTGTTGTTATGTTGTGTTGTTGTTATGTTGTGTTGCTGCCATGGTGTTGTTATGTTGTGTTACTGCCATGGTGTTGTTATGTTGTGTTGCTGCCATGGTGTTGTTATGTTGTGTTGCTGCCATGGTGTTGTTATGTTGTGTTGTTGGTGTTGTTATGTTGTGTTGCTGCCATGGTGTTGTTATGTTGTGTTACTGCCATGGTGTTGTTATGTTGTGTTACTGCCATGGTGTTGTTATGTTGTGTTGCTGCCATGGTGTTGTTATGTTGTGTTGCTGCCATGGTGTTGTTATGTTGTGTTGCTGCCATGGTGTTGTTATGTTGTGTTGCTGCCATGGTGTTGTTATGTTGTGTTACTGCCATGGTGTTGTTATGTTGTGTTGCTGCCATGGTGTTGTTATGTTGTGTTGCTGCCATGGTGTTGTTATGTTGTGTTACTGCCATGGTGTTGTTATGTTGTGTTGCTGCCATGGTGTTGTTATGTTGTGTTACTGCCATGGTGTTGTTATGTTGTGTTGCTGCCATGGTGTTGTTATGTTGTGTTGCTGCCATGGTGTTGTTATGTTGTGTTGCTGCCATGGTGTTGTTATGTTGTGTTACTGCCATGGTGTTGTTATGTTGTGTTGCTGCCATGGTGTTGTTATGTTGTGTTGCTGCCATGGTGTTGTTATGTTGTGTTACTGCCATGGTGTTGTTATGTTGTGTTGCTGCCATGGTGTTGTTATGTTGTGTTGCTGCCATGGTGTTGTTATGTTGTGTTGCTGCCATGGTGTTGTTATGTTGTGTTACTGCCATGGTGTTGTTATGTTGTGTTGCTGCCATGGTGTGTTGTTTATGTGTGTTGTTATGTTGTGTTACTGCCATGGTGTTGTTATGTTGTGTTACTGCCATGGTGTTGTTATGTTGTGTTGCTGCCATGGTGTTGTTATGTTGTGTTGCTGCCATGGTGTTGTTATGTTGTGTTGCTGCCATGGTGTTGTTATGTTGTGTTGCTGCCATGGTGTTGTTATGTTGTGTTACTGCCATGGTGTTGTTATGTTGTGTTGCTGCCATGGTGTTGTTATGTTGTGTTGCTGCCATGGTGTTGTTATGTTGTGTTGCTGCCATGGTGTTGTTATGTTGTTGTTTGCCATGGTGTTGTTATGTTGTGTTGCTGCCATGGTGTTGTTATGTTGTGTTACTGCCATGGTGTTGTTATGTTGTGTTGCTGCCATGGTGTTGTTATGTTGTGTTGCTGCCATGGTGTTGTTATGTTATGTTGTTATGTTGTGTTGCTGCCATGGTGTTGTTATGTTGTGTTACTGCCATGGTGTTGTTATGTTGTGTTACTGCCATGGTGTTGTTATGTTGTGTTGCTGCCATGGTGTTGTTATGTTGTGTTGCTGCCATGGTGTTGTTATGTTGTGTTGCTGCCATGGTGTTGTTATGTTGTGTTGCTGCCATGGTGTTGTTATGTTGTGTTGCTGCCATGGTGTTGTTATGTTACTGCCATGGTGTTGTTATGTTGTGTTGCTGCCATGGTGTTGTTATGTTGTGTTGCTGCCATGGTGTTGTTATGTTGTGTTGCTGCCATGGTGTTGTTATGTTGTGTTACTGCCATGGTGTTGTTATGTTGTGTTGCTGCCATGGTGTTGTTATGTTGTGTTGCTGCCATGGTGTTGTTATGTTGTGTTGCTGCCATGGTGTTGTTATGTTGTGTTGCTGCCATGGTGTTGTTATGTTGTGTTGCTGCCATGGTGTTGTTATGTTGTGTTGCTGCCATGGTGTTGTTATGTTGTGTTACTGCCATGGTGTTGTTATGTTGTGTTGCTGCCATGGTGTTGTTATGTTGTGTTGCTGCCATGGTGTTGTTATGTTGTGTTGCTGCCATGGTGTTGTTATGGTGTTGTGGTATGTTGTGTTGCTGCCATGGTGTTGTTATGTTGTGTTGCTGCCATGGTGTTGTTATGTTGTGTTGCTGCCATGGTGTTGTTATGTTGTGTTGCTGCCATGGTGTTGTTATGTTGTGTTGCTGCCATGGTGTTGTTATGTTGTGTTACTGCCATGGTGTTGTTATGTTGTGTTGCTGCCATGGTGTTGTTATGTTGTGTTGCTGCCATGGTGTTGTTATGTTGTGTTGCTGCCATGGTGTTGTTATGTTGTGTTGCTGCCATGGTGTTGTTATGTTGTGTTGCTGCCATGGTGTTGTTATGTTGTGTTACTGCCATGGTGTTGTTATGTTGTGTTGCTGCCATGGTGTTGTTATGTTGTGTTGCTGCCATGTTGTTGTTATGTTGTGTTGCTGCCATGGTGTTGTTATGTTGTGTTGCTGCCATGGTGTTGTTATGTTGTGTTACTGCCATGGTGTTGTTATGTTGTGTTGCTGCCATGGTGTTGTTATGTTGTGTTACTGCCATGGTGTTGTTATGTTGTGTTGCTGCCATGGTGTTGTTATGTTGTGTTGCTGCCATGGTGTTGTTATGTTGTGTTACTGCCATGGTGTTGTTATGTTGTGTTGCTGCCATGGTGTTGTTATGTTGTGTTGCTGCCATGGTGTTGTTATGTTGTGTTGCTGCCATGGTGTTGTTATGTTGTGTTACTGCCATGGTGTTGTTATGTTGTGTTGCTGCCATGGTGTTGTTATGTTGTGTTACTGCCATGGTGTTGTTATGTTGTGTTACTGCCATGGTGTAGTTATGTTGTGTTGCTGCCATGGTGTTATGTTGTGTTGCTGCCATGGTGTTGTTATGTTGTGTTGCTGCCATGGTGTTGTTATGTTGTGTTGCTGCCATGGTGTTATGTTGTGTTGCTGCCATGGTGTTGTTATGTTGTGTTGCTGCCATGGTGTTGTTATGTTGTGTTGCTGCCATGGTGTTGTTATGTTGTGTTGCTGCCATGGTGTTGTTATGTTGTGTTGCTGCCATGGTGTTGTTATGTTGTGTTGCTGCCATGGTGTATGTTATGTTGTGTTGCTGCCATGGTGTTATGTTGTGTTGCTGCCATGGTGTTGTTATGTTGTGTTGCTGCCATGGTGTTGTTATGTTGTGTTGCTGCCATGGTGTTGTTATGTTGTGTTACTGCCATGGTGTTGTTATGTTGTGTTGCTGCCATGGTGTTGTTATGTTGTGTTGCTGCCATGGTGTTGTTATGTTGTGTTGCTGCCATGGTGTTGTTATGTTGTGTTACTGCCATGGTGTTGTTATGTTGTGTTGCTGCCATGGTGTTGTTATGTTGTGTTACTGCCATGGTGTTGTTATGTTGTGTTGCTGCCATGGTGTTGTTATGTTGTGTTGCTGCCATGGTGTTGTTATGTTGTGTTGCTGCCATGGTGTTGTTATGTTGTGTTGCTGCCATGGTGTTGTTATGTTGTGTTGCTGCCATGGTGTTGTTATGTTGTGTTGCTGCCATGGTGTTGTTATGTTGTGTTGCTGCCATGGTGTTGTTATGTTGTGTTGCTGCCATGGTGTAGTTATGTTGTGTTGTTGTTATTATGTTGTGTTACTGCCATGGTGTTGTTATGTTGTGTTGCTGCCATGGTGTTGTTATGTTGTGTTGCTGCCATGGTGTTGTTATGTTGTTATGTTGTGTTGCTGCCATGGTGTTGTTATGTTGTGTTGCTGCCATGGTGTTGTTATGTTGTGTTGCTGCCATGGTGTATGGTGTTGTTATGTTGTGTTGCTGCCATGTTGTTGTTATGTTGTGTTACTGCCATGGTGTTGTTATGTTGTGTTGCTGCCATGGTGTTGTTATGTTGTGTTACTGCCATGGTGTTGTTATGTTGTGTTGCTGCCATGTTGTTGTTATGTTGTGTTGCTGCCATGTTGTAGTTATGTTGTGTTACTGCCATGGTGTTGTTATGTTGTGTTGCTGCCATGGTGTTGTTATGTTGTGTTGCTGCCATGTTGTTGTCTTAGGTCTCTCTTTATGTAGTGTTTTGTTGTCTCTCTTGTCATGATGTGTGTTTTGTTCTATATTTTAATTTAATTGATTTGTATCCCCAGCCCCCCGTCCCCAAAGGAGGCCTTTTGCCTTTTGTTAGGTCGTCATTGTAAATAAGAATTTGTTCTTAACTGACTTGCCTCGTTAAATACTGCTACTCTGTTATTATCTATGCATAGTCACTTCAATAACTCTACCTACATGTACATATTACCTCAACTAACCGGTGCCCCCGCTGCATTGACTGCTGTACCGGTGTTGTTATGTTGTGTTGCTGCCATGGTGTATATGCCTCCACATTGACGCTGTACTGCCATGGTGTTGTTACCCCTGCAATAGCATCAAATAGTCCCCATGGTGATATGCAACTGTTCAGGGAAGTCAGGAACCAATGGTGTTGTTATGTTGTGTTGCTGCCATGTCAGTCAGGAATGCTAAGGCCAGCTTCTTCAGGCAGAAATTTGCATCCTGTAGTGTCCAACTCCAAAACGTTCTGGGACACTGTGAAGTCCATGGAGAACAAGAGCACCTCCTCCCAGCTGCCCACTGCACTAAAGCTAGGTAAAACGGTCACCACCTGATAAATCCATGATTATCGAAAACTTCAACAAGCATTTCTCAACGGCTGGCCATGCCTTCCGAAATTTGCCTGGCTATCCTACCTCGGCCAACAGCTCCGGAGAACAACGCAGCTCCTCCCAGCCCCAGCACTCTCCAGGTTCTCCTTTACCCAAATCCAGATAACAGATGTTCTGAAAGAGCTGCAAAACCTGGACCTGTATAAATCAGCTGGGCTTGACAATCTGGACCCTCTATTTCTGAAACTATCCGCCGCCATTGTCGCAACCCCTATTACCAGCCTGTTCAACCTCTCTTTCATATCGTCTGAGATCCCCAAGGATTGAAAGCTGCTGCAGTCATCCCCCTCTTCAAAGGGGGAGACACCCTGGACCCAAACTGTTACAGACCTATATCCATTCTGCCCTGCCTATCTAAGGTCTTGAAAGCCAAGTCAACAAACAGGTCACTGACCATCTCGAATCCCACCGTACCTTCTCCGCTATGCAATCTGGTTTCCGAGCCGGTCACGGGTGCACCTCAGCCACACTCAAGGTACTAAACGACATCATAACCGCCATCGATAAAAGACAGTACTGTGCAGCCGTCTTCATCGACCTTGCCAAGGCTTTCGACTCTGTCAATCACCAGATTCTTATCGGCAGACTCAGTAGCCTCGGTTTTTGGATGACTGCCTTGCCTGGTTCACCAATTACTTTTCAGACAGAGTTCAGTGTGTCAAATCGGAGGGCATGCTGTCCGGTCCTCTGGCAGTCTCTATGGGGTGCCACAGGGTTCAATTCTCGGGCCGACTCTTTTCTCTGTATATATCAATGATGTTGGTCTTGCTGCGGGCGATTCCCTGATCCACCTCTACGCAGACGACACCATTCTATATACTTTCGGCCCGTCATTGGACACTGTGCTATCTAACCTCCAAACGAGCTTCAATGCCATACAACACTCCTTCCGTGGCCTCCAACTGCTCTTAAACGCTAGTAAAACCAAATGCATGCTTTTCAACCGATCGCTGCCTGCACCCGCATGCCCGACTAGCATCACCACACTGGATGGTTCCGACCTTGAATATGTGGACACCTATAAGTACCTAGGTGTCTGGCTAGACTGCAAACTCTCCTTCCAGACCCATATCAAACATCTCCAATCGAAAATCAAATCAAGAGTCGGCTTTCTATTCCGCAAAAAAGCCTCCTTCACTCACGCTACCAAGCTTACCCTAGTAAAACTGACTATCCTACCGATCCTCAACTTCGGCGATGTCATCTACAAAATCGCTTCCAACACTCTACTCAGCAAACTGGATGCAGTTTATCACAGTGCCATCCGTTTTGTCACTAAAGCACCTTATACTACCCACCACTGCGACTTGTATGCTCTAGTCAGCTGGCCCTCGCTACATATTCATCGCCAGACCCACTGGCTCCAGGTCATCTACAAGGCCATGCTAGGTAAAGCTCCGCCTTATCTCAGTTCACTGGTCATGATGGCAACACCCACCCGTAGCACGCGCTCCAGCAGGTGTATCTCACTGATCATCCCTAAAGCCAACACCTCATTCTGAACGATTCTGGAACGAATTACAAAAATCGCTGAAGTTGGAGACTTTTATCTCCCTCACCAACTTCAAACATCAGCTATCTGAGCAGCTAACCGATCGCTGCAGCTGTACATAATCTATTGGTAAATAGCCCACCCATTTTCACCTACCTCATCCCCACAGTTTTTATTTATTTACTTTTCTGCTCTTTTGAATACCAATATCTCTACCTGTACATGATCATCTGATAATTTATCACTCCAGTGTTAATCTGCAATATTGTATTATTCACCTACCTCCTCATGCCTTTTGCACACATTGTATATAGACTCCCCTTTTTTTCTACTGTGTTATTGACTTGTTAATTGTTTACTCCATGTGTAACTCTGTGTTGTCTGTTCACACTGCTTTGCTTTATTCTTGGCCAGGTCGCAGTTGGAAATGAGAACTTGTTCTCAACTAGCCTACCTGGTTAAATAAAGGTGTTCTCAACTAGCCTACCTGGTTAAATAAAGGTGTTTTCAACTAGCCTACCTGGTTAAATAAAGGTGTTTTCAACTAGCCTACCTGGTTAAATAAAGGTGTTTTCAACTAGCCTACCTGGTTAAATAAAGGTGTTTTCAACTAGCCTACCTGGTTAAATAAAGGTGTTCTCAACTAGCCTACCTGGTTAAATAAAGGTGTTCTCAACTAGCCTACCTGGTTAAAAAAAGGTGAAAAAAATATATATATATATAGCCTCCGCATTGACTTTGTACCGGTTCCCCCTGCATATAGCCTCCACATTGACTCTGTACCGGTACCCCTGTATATAGTCTCCACATTGACTCTGTACCGGTACCCCATGTATATAGCCTCCACATTGACTCTGTACCGGTACCCCCTGTATATGGCCTCCATGTTGACTCTGTACCAGTACCCCTGTATATAGCCTCCACATTGACTCTGTAACGGTACCCCTGTATATAGCCTCTACATTGACTCTGTACCGGTACCCCTGCATATAGCCTCCACATTGACTCTGTACCAGTACCCCCTGTATATAGCCTCCACATTGACTCTGTACCGGTACCCCTGTATATAGCCTCCACATTGACTCTGTACCGGTACCCCTGTATATAGCCTCCACATTGACACTGTACCGGTACACCCTGTATATAGCCTCCACATTGACTCTGTACCGGTACCCCTGTATATAGCCTCCACATTGACTCTGTACCGTAACACCCTGTATATAGCCTCCACATTGACTCTGTACCAGTACCCCTGTATGTAAGCCTCCACATTGACTCTGTATCGGTACACCCTGTATATAGCCTCCACATTGACTCTGTATCGGTACCCCTGTATATAGCCTCCACATTGACTCTGTAACGGTACCCCTGTATATAGCCTCCACATTGACTCTGTACCGGTACCCCCTGTATATAGTCTCCACATTCACTCTGTACCGGTACCCCTGTATATAGCCTCCACATTGACTCTGTACTGGTACACCCTGTATATAGCCTCCACATTGACTCTGTATCGGTACCCCCTGTATATAGCCTCCACGTTGACTCTGTACCAGTACCCCTGTATATAGCCTCCACATTCACTCTGTACCGGTACCTCCTGTATATAGCCTCCACATTGACTCTGTACCGGTACCTCCTGTATATAGCCTCCACATTGACTCTGTACCGGTACCCCTGTATATAGCCTCCACATTGACTCTGTACCGGTACCCCTGTATATAGTCTCCACATTCACTCTGTACCGGTACCCCTGTATATAGCCTCCACATTGACTCTGTACTGGTACACCCTGTATATAGCCTCCACATTGACTCTGTACTGGTACCCCTGTATATAGCCTCCCATTGACTCTGTACCGGTACCCCCTGTATATAGCCTCCACATTGACTCTGTACCGGTACCCCTATATAGTCTCCACATTGACTCTGTACCAGTACCCCTGTATATAGCCTCCACATTGACTCTGTATCGGTACCCCCTGTATATAGTCTCCACATTGACTCTGTACCGGTACCCCTGTATATAGCCTCCACATTGACTCTGTACCGGTACCTCCTGTATATAGTCTCCACATTCACTCTATACCGGTACCCCTGTATATAGCCTCCACATTGACTCTGTACCAGTACCCCTGTATATAGCCTCCACATTGACTCTGTACTGGTACCCCTGTATATAGCCTCCCCATTGACTCTGTACCAGTACCCCTGTATATAGCCTCCACATTGACTCTGTATCGGTACCCCTGTATATAGTCTCCACATTGACTCTGTACCGGTACCCCTGTATATAGCCTCCACATTGACTCTGTATCGGTACCCCCTGTATATAGCCTCCACATTGACTCTGTACCGGTACCCCCTGTATATAGCCTCCACATTGACTCTGTACCGATACCCCCTGTATATAGCCTCCACATTGACTCTGTATCGGTACCCCTGTATATAGCCTCCCATTGACTCTGTATCGGTACCCCTGTATATAGCCTCCACATTGACTCTGTACCGGTACCCCTGTATATAGCCTCCACATTGACTCTGTACCAGTACCCCTGTATATAGCCTCCACATTGACTCTGTATCGGTACACCCTGTATATAGCCTCCACATTGACTCTGTACCGGTACCCCCTGTATATAGCCTCCACATTGACTCTGTATCGGTACACCCTGTATATAGCCTCCACATTGACTCTGTACTGGTACCCCCTGTATATAGCCTCCACATTGACTCTGTACCAGTACCCCTGTATATAGCCTCCACATTGACTCTGTACTGGTACCCCTGTATATAGCCTCCACATTGACTCTGTACCAGTACCCCCTGTATATAGCCTCCACATTGACTCTGTATCGGTACCCCCTGTATATAGCCTCCACATTGACTCTGTATCGGTACCCCCAGTATATAGCCTCCACATTGACTCTGTATCGGTACCCCTGTATATAGCCTCCACATTGACTCTGTACCGGTACCCCTGTATATAGCCTCCACATTGACTCTGTATCGGTACCCCCTGTATATAGCCTCCACATTGACTCTGTACCGGTACCCCTGTATATAGCCTCCACATTGACTCTGTATCAGTACCCCTGTATATAGCCTCCACATTGACTCTGTACCGGTACCCCTGTATATAGCCTCCACATTGACTCTGTACCAGTACCCCTGTATATAGCCTCCACATTGACTCTGTACCGGTACCCCCTGTATATAGCCTCCACATTGACTCTGTACCGGTACCTCCTGTATATAGCCTCCACATTGACTCTGTATCGGTACCCCTGTATATAGTCTCCACATTGACTCTGTACCGGTACCCCCTGTATATAGCCTCCACATTGACCCTGTACCGGTACCCCTGTATATAGCCTCCACATTGACTCTGTATCGGTACCCCCTGTATATAGCCTCCACATTGACTCTGTAACGGTACCCCCTGTATATAGCCTCCACATTGACTCTGTATCGGTACCCCCTGTATATAGCCTCCACATTGACTCTGTATCGGTACCCCTGTATATAGCCTCCACATTGACTCTGTACCGGTACCCCCTGTATATAGCCTCCACATTGACTCTGTATCAGTACCCCTGTATATAGCCTCCACATTGACTCTGTATCGGTACCCCCTGTATATAGCCTCCACATTGACTCTGTATCGGTACCCCCTGTATATAGCCTCCACATTGACTCTGTATCGGTACCCCCTGTATATAGCCTCCACATTGACTCTGTATCGGTACCCCTGTATATAGCCTTCACATTGACTCTGTATCGGTACCCCCTGTATAAAGCCTCCACATTGACTCTGTATCAGTACCCCTGTATATAGCCTCCACATTGACTCTGTACCGGTACCCCTGTATATAGCCTCCACATTGACTCTGTACCGGTACCCCTGTATATAGCCTTCACATTGACTCTGTATCGGTACCCCTGTATATAGCCTCCACATTGACTCTGTATCGGTACCCCTGTATATAGCCTCCACATTGACTCTGTACCAGTACCCCCTGTATATAGCCTCCACATTGACTCTGTATCGGTACCCCCTGTATATAGCCTCCACATTGACTCTGTATCGGTACCCCTGTATATAGCCTCCACATTGACTCTGTATCGGTACCCCTGTATATAGCCTCCACATTGACTCTGTACCAGTACCCCTGTATATAGCCTCCACATTGACTCTGTACTGGTACCCCATGTATATAGCCTCCACATTGACTCTGTACCGGTACACCCTGTATATAGCCTCCACATTGACTCTGTACCGGTACCCCCTGTATATAGCCCCACATTGACTCTGTATCGGTACACCCTGTATATAGCCTCCACATTGACTCTGTACTGGTACCCCTGTATATAGCCTCCACATTGACTCTGTACCAGTACCCCTGTATATAGCCTCCACATTGACTCTGTACTGGTACCCCATGTATATAGCCTCCACATTGACTCTGTACTGGTACCCCTGTATATAGCCTCCACATTGACTCTGTACCAGTACCCCTGTATATAGCCTCCACATTGACTCTGTACCAGTACCCCTGTATATAGCCTCCACATTGACTCTGTATCGGTACCCCTGTATATAGCCTCCACATTGACTCTGTACCAGTACCCCTGTATATAGCCTCCACATTGACTCTGTATCGGTACCCCTGTATATAGCCTCCACATTGACTCTGTATCGGTACCCCTGTATATAGCCTCCACATTGACTCTGTACTGGTACCCCTGTATATAGCCTCCACATTGACTCTGTATCGGTACCCCTGTATATAGCCTCCACATTGACTCTGTACCAGTACCCGCTGTATATAGCCTCCACATTGACTCTGTACTGGTACCCCTGTATATAGCCTCCACATTGACTCTGTACCGGTACCTCCTGTATATAGCCTCCACATTGACTCTGTATCGGTACCCCTGTATATAGTCTCCACATTGACTCTGTACCGGTACCCCCTGTATATAGCCTCCACATTGACTCTGTACCGGTACCCCTGTATATAGCCTCCACATTGACTCTGTATCGGTACCCCTGTATATAGCCTCCACATTGACTCTGTAACGGTACCCCTGTATATAGCCTCCACATTGACTCTGTATCGGTACCCCTGTATATAGCCTCCACATTGACTCTGTATCGGTACCCCCTGTATATAGCCTCCACATTGACTCTGTACCGGTACCCCTGTATATAGCCTCCACATTGACTCTGTATCAGTACCCCTGTATATAGCCTCCACATTGACTCTGTACCAGTACCCCTGTATATAGCCTCCACATTGACTCTGTACCAGTACCCGCTGTATATAGCCTCCACATTGACTCTGTACTGGTACCCCTGTATATAGCCTCCACATTGACTCTGTACCGGTACCTCCTGTATATAGCCTCCACATTGACTCTGTATCGGTACCCCCTGTATATAGTCTCCACATTGACTCTGTACCGGTACCCCTGTATATAGCCTCCACATTGACCCTGTACCGGTACCCCTGTATATAGCCTCCACATTGACTCTGTATCGGTACCCCTGTATATAGCCTCCACATTGACTCTGTAACGGTACCCCTGTATATAGCCTCCACATTGACTCTGTATCGGTACCCCTGTATATAGCCTCCACATTGACTCTGTATCGGTACCCCTGTATATAGCCTCCACATTGACTCTGTACCGGTACCCCCTGTATATAGCCTCCACATTGACTCTGTATCAGTACCCCTGTATATAGCCTCCACATTGACTCTGTATCGGTACCCCTGTATATAGCCTTCACATTGACTCTGTATCGGTACCCCTGTATATAGCCTCCACATTGACTCTGTATCGGTACCCCTGTATATAGCCTCCACATTGACTCTGTATCGGTACCCCTGTATATAGCCTCCACATTGACTCTGTATCGGTACCCCTGTATAAAGCCTCCACATTGACTCTGTATCAGTACCCCTGTATATAGCCTCCACATTGACTCTGTACCGGTACCCCTGTATATAGCCTCCACATTGACTCTGTACCGGTACCCCTGTATATAGCCTCCACATTGACTCTGTATCGGTACCCCTGTATATAGCCTCCCATTGACTCTGTACCGGTACCCCTGTATAAAGCCTCCACATTGACTCTGTATCAGTTCCCCCTGTATATAGCCTTCACATTGACTCTGTATCGGTACCCCCTGTATATAGTCTCCACATTGACTCTGTACCGGTACCCCTGTATATAGCCTCCACATTGACTCTGTATCGGTACCCCTGTATATAGCCTCCACATTGACTCTGTACCGTACCCCTGTATATAGCCTCCACATTGACTCTGTATCGGTACCCCCTGTATATAGCCTTCACATTGACTCTGTACCGGTACCCCCTGTATATAGCCTCCACATTGACTCTGTACCGGTACCCCTGTATATAGCCTCCACACTGACTCTGTACCGGTACACCCTGTATATAGCCTCCACATTGACTCTGTACCGGTACCCCTGTATATAGCCTCCACATTGACTCTGTATCGGTACCCCTGTATATAGCCGCCACACTGACTCTGTACCGGTACCCCTGTATATAGCCTCCACATTGACTCTGTATCGGTACCCCTGTATATAGCCTCCACATTGACTCTGTACCGGTACCCCTGTATATAGCCTCCACATTGACTCTGTACTGGTACCCCCTGTATATAGCCTCCACATTGACTCTGTACCAGTACCCCCTGTATATAGCCTCCACATTGACTCTGTATCGGTACCCCCTGTATATAGCCTTCACATTGACTCTGTATCGGTACCCCCTGTAAAAAGCGTTGTTATTGTTATTTACTGCTGCTCTTTAATTATTTGGTATTCTTATCTCTTGCTTTTTCTAAAACTTTTTTTTGTAGGTATTTTCGTGAAGCTGGTTCAGGGCTTGTAAGTCAGCATTTTACTGTAAGTTCTTCACTTGTTGTATTCGGCGCATGTGACAAATAACATTTAACACACTCCACAGGACTAGATGAGCGAACACAGGAAACTCACGGACCAATCAGAGAAGAGCTGCAGACAGAACACTGATCCGCAGATGACAGACAACACCTGGTATTGTAGAGGTGTGTGTGTGTGTGTGTGTGTGTGTGTGTGTGTGTGTGTGTGTGTGTGTGTGTGTGTGTGTGTGTGTGTGTGTGTGTGTGTGTGTGTGTGTGTGTGTGTGTGTGTGTGTGTGTGTGTGTGTGTGTGTGTTCTCACCCTGGTACTGTAGAGGAATGTCTATCTTGGGTCCGATGACGTAGTGTCCTTCTTCCAGAGAGAGAGCGGTGATGGTGGTCCACTGACGACACGAGTGTAGCACCACCATATCATCCTCACACAGACCATCTACACACTCCCCTAGAGACACACACACGTTACAACCACCACCATATCTCCCTCACACAGACCATCTACACACTCCCCTAGAGACCCAGACGCACAAACACACACCTTACAACCATCTACACACTCCCCTAGAGACCCAGACGCACAAACACACACCTTACAACCATCTACACACTCCCCTAGAGACCCAGACGCACAAACACACACCTTACAACCATCTACACACTCCCCTAGAGACCCAGACGCACAAACACACACCTTACAACCATCTACACACTCCCCTAGAGACACAGACGCACAAACACACACCTTACAACCATCTACACACTCCCCTAGAGACCCAGACGCACAAACACACACCTTACAACCATCTACACACTCCCCTAGAGACACAGACGCACAAACACACACCTTACAACCATCTACACACTCCCTAGAGACACAGACGCACAAACACACACCTTACAACCATCTACACACTCCCCTAGAGACACAGACGCACAAACACACACCTTACAACCATCTACACACTCCCCTAGAGACCCAGACGCACAAACACACACCTTACAACCATCTACACACTCCCCTAGAGACACAGACGCACAAACACACACCTTACAACCAGCTACACACTCCCTAGAGACACAGACGCACAAACACACACCTTACAACCATCTACACACTCCCCTAGAGACCCAGACGCACAAACACACACCTTACAACCATCTACACACTCCCTAGAGACCCAGACGCACAAACACACACCTTACAACCATCTACACACTCCCCTAGAGACCCAGACGCACAAACACACACCTTACAACCATCTACACACTCCCCTAGAGACCCAGACGCACAAACACACACCTTACAACCATCTACACACTCCCCTAGAGACCCAGACGCACAAACACACACCTTACAACCATCTACACACTCCCTAGAGACCCAGACGCACAAACACACACCTTACAACCATCTACACACTCCCCTAGAGACCCAGACGCACAAACACACACCTTACAACCATCTACACACTCCCCTAGAGACCCAGACGCACAAACACACACCTTACAACCATCTACACACTCCCCTAGAGACCCAGACGCACAAACACACACCTTACACCATCTACACACTCCCCTAGAGACCCAGACGCACAAACACACACCGTACAACCATCTACACACTCCCCTAGAGACCCAGACGCACAAACACACACCTTACAAAACCATCTACACACTCCCCTAGAGACCCAGACGCACAAACACACACCTTACAACCATCTACACACCCCTAGAGACCCAGACGCACAAACACACACCGTACAACCATCTACACACTCCCCTAGAGACCCAGACGCACAAACACACACCTTACAACCATCTACACACTCCCCTAGAGACCCAGACGCACAAACACACACCTTACAACCATCTACACACTCCCTAGAGACCCAGACGCACAAACACACACCTTACAACCATCTACACACTCCCCTAGAGACCCAGACGCACAAACACACACCTTACAACCATCTACACACTCCCCTAGAGACCCAGACGCACAAACACACACCTTACAACCATCTACACACTCCCCTAGAGACCCAGACGCACAAACACACACCTTACAACCATCTACACACTCCCCTAGAGACCCAGACGCACACACACACACCTTACAACCATCTACACACTCCCTAGAGACCCAGACGCACAAACACACACCTTACAACCATCTACACACTCCCGTAGAGACCCAGACGCACAAACACACACCTTACAACCATCTACACACTCCCCTAGAGACCCAGACGCACACACACCTTACAACCATCTACACACTCCCCTAGAGACCCAGACGCACACACACCTTACAACCATCTACACACTCCCTAGAGACCCAGACGCACAAACACACACCTTACAACCATCTACACACTCCCCTAGAGACCCAGACGCACAAACACACACCTTACAACCATCTACACACTCCCCTAGAGACCCAGACGCACAAACACACACCTTACAACCATCTACACACTCCCCTAGAGACCCAGACGCACAAACACACACCTTACAACCATCTACACACTCCCCTAGAGACCCAGACGCACAAACACACACCTTACAACCATCTACACACTCCCCTAGAGACCCAGACGCACAAACACACACCTTACAACCATCTACACACTCCCCTAGAGACCCAGACGCACACACACACACCTTACAACCATCTACACACTCCCCTAGAGACCCAGACGCACAAACACACACCTTACAACCATCTACACACTCCCGAGAGACCCAGACGCACAAACACACACCTTACAACCATCTACACACTCCCCTAGAGACCCAGACGCACAAACACACACCTTACAACCATCTACACACTCCCTAGAGACCCAGACGCACAAACACACACCTTACAACCATCTACACACTCCCCTAGAGACCCAGACGCACAAACACACACCTTACAACCATCTACACACTCCCTAGAGACCCAGACGCACAAACACACACCTTACAACCATCTACACACTCCCGAGAGACCCAGACGCACACACACCTTACAACCATCTACACACTCCCCTAGAGACCCAGACGCACACACACACACCTTACAACCATCTACACACTCCCGAGAGACCCAGACGCACAAACACACACCTTACAACCATCTACACACTCCCCTAGAGACCCAGACGCACACACACCTTACAACCATCACAGGTGTGACTAATTCCCTAATTATTGTGTTTTTAATTGTGATACTGTTTACTGGTTGATTCATTGAGAGCTTGTTACCGGATTGATTCATTGAGAGCTTGTTAACAGATTGAGTCATTGAGAGCTTGTTAACAGATTGATTCATTGAGAGCTTGTTAACGGATTGAGTCATTGAGAGCTTGTTAACAGATTGATTCATTGAGAGCTTGTTAACAGATTGATTCATTGAGAGCTTGTTAACGGATTGAGTCATTGAGAGCTTGTTAACAGATTGATTCATTGAGAGCTTGTTAACGGATTGAGTCATTGAGAGCTTGTTAACAGATTGAGTCATTGAGAGCTTGTTAACAGATTGATTCATTGAGAGCTTGTTAACGGATTGAGTCATTGAGAGCTTGTTAACAGATTGATTCATTGAGAGCTTGTTAACGGATTGAGTCATTGAGAGCTTGTTAACAGATTGAGTCATTGAGAGCTTGTTAATTGAGTCATTGAGAGCTTGTTAACAGATTGATTCATTGAGAGCTTGTTAACAGATTGATTCATTGAGAGCTTGTTAACGGATTGAGTCATTGAGAGCTTGTTAACAGATTGATTCATTGAGAGCTTGTTAACAGATTGATTCATTGAGAGCTTGTTAACGGATTGAGTCATTGAGAGCTTGTTAACAGATTGATTCATTGAGAGCTTGTTAACAGATTGAGTCATTGAGAGCTTGTTAACAGATTGATTCATTGAGAGCTTGTTAACGGATTGAGTCATTGAGAGCTTGTTAACAGATTGATTCATTGAGAGCTTGTTAACGGATTGAGTCATTGAGAGCTTGTTAACAGATTGATTCATTGAGAGCTTGTTAACGGATTGAGTCATTGAGAGCTTGTTAACAGATTGATTCATTGAGAGCTTGTTAACAGATTGATTCATTGAGAGCTTGTTACCGGATTGATTCATTGAGAGCTTGTTAACAGATTGATTCATTGAGAGCTTGTTAACAGATTGATTCATTGAGAGCTTGTTACCGGATTGATTCTTGGTACTTGGGGGTGATCTATGTAAACCTAGGGGGGTGTAGTCAGATCTATGTAAACCTAGGAGGGTGTAGTCAGATCTATGTAAACCTAGGAGGGTGTAGTCAGATCTATGTAAACCTAGGAGGGTGTAGTCAGATCTATGTAAACCTATGGGGGTGTAGTCAGATCTATGTAAACCTAGGGGGTGTAGTCACATCTATGTAAACCTTGGGGGTGTAGTCAGATCTATGTAAACCTTGGGGGTGTTGTCAGATCTATGTAGACCTAGGGGGTGTAGTCAGATCTATTTAAACCTAGGGGGTGTTGTCAGATCTATGGTAGCTAGGGGTGTTGTCAGATCTATGTAAACCTAGGGGTGTTGTCAGATCTCTTTAAACCTAGGGGGTGTTGTCAGGTATATGTAAACCTGGGGGTGTAGTCAGATCTATGTAAACCTAGGGGGTGTTGTCAGATCTATGTAAACTAGTGGGGTGTAGTCAGATCTATGTAAACCTTGGGGGTGTAGTCAGATCTATGTAAACCTTGGGGGTGTTGTCAGATCTATGTAAACCTGGGGGTGTAGTCAGATCTATGTAAACCTAGGGGGTGTCAGATCTATGTAAATCTGGGGGTGTAGTCAGTTCTATGGTACCTAGGGCGGTGTTGTCAGATCTATGTAAACCTGGGGGTTGTTGTCAGATCTATTTAAACCTAGGGGGTGTTGTCAGATCTATGTAAACCTGGGGGTGTAGTCAGATCTATGTAAACCTAGGGGGTGTAGTCAGATCTATGTAAATCTGGGGGTGTAGTCAGTTCTATGGTACCTAGGGCGGTGTTGTCAGATCTATGTAAACCTAGTGGGGTGTTGTCAGATATATGGTACCAAGGGAGGTGTTGTCAGATCTATGGTACCAAGGGGGTGTTGTCAGATCTATGTAAACCTAGGGGTTGTTGTCCGATCTATGTAAACCTAGGGGGTGTAGTTAGATCTATGTAAACCTAGGTGGTGTAGTTAGTACTATGTAAACGTAGGGGGTGTTGTCAGATCTATGTAAACCTAGGGGTGTTGTCAGATCTATGGTACCTCGGGGGTGTTGTCAGATCTATGTAAACCTAGGGGTGTTGTCAGATATATGGTAGCTAGGGGGTGTTGTCAGATCTATGTAAACCTAGGGGGTGTAGTCAGATCTATGTAAACTAGGGGGTGTAGTCAGATCTATGTAAACCTAGGGGGTGTAGTCAGATCTATGTAAACCTTGGGGGTGTTGTCAGATCTATGTAAACCTGGGGGTGTGGTCAGTACTATGTAAACTTAGGGGGTGTTGTCAGATCTATGTAAACCTTGGGGGTGTTGTCAGATCTATGGTACCTTGGGAGGTGTTGTCAGATCTATAGTACCTAGGGGGATGTTGTCAGATCTATGTAAACCTAGGGGGGTGTTGTCAGATCTATGGTACCTTGGGGGGTGTTGTCAGATCTATGTAAACCTAGGAGGGTGTAGTCAGATCTATGGTACCTTGGGGGTGTTGTCAGATCTATGTAAACCTAGAGGGGTGTTGTCAGATCTATGTAAACTTGGGGGTGTTGTCAGATCTATGTAAACCTAGGGGGGTGTTGTCAGATCTATGGTACCTAGGGGGGTGTAGTCAGATCTATGTAAACTAGGGGGGTGTAGTCAGATCTATGTAAACCTAGGGGGGTGTAGTCAGATCTCTTTAAACCTTGGGGGGTGTTGTCAGGTATATGTAAACCTAGGGGGGTGAAGTCAGATCTATGTAAACCTAGGGGGGTGTTGTCAGATCTATGTAAACCTAGGGGGTGTAGTCAGATCTATGTAAACTAGGGGTGTAGTCAGATCTATGTAAACCTAGGGGGGTGTAGTCAGATCTATGTAAACCTTGGGGGTGTTGTCAGATCTATGTAAACCTAGGGGGTGTAGTCAGATCTATGTAAACCTGGGGGTGTAGTCAGATCTATGGTACCTAGGGGGGTGTTGTCAGATCTATGTAAACCTAGGAGGGTGTAGTCAGATCTATGGTACTTAGGGGGTGTTGTCAGAGCTATGTAAACCTAGGTGGTGTAGTCAGATCTATTTAAACCGAGGGGGTGTTGTCAGATCTATGGTACCTAGGGGGTGTTGTCAGAGCTATGTAAACCTAGGGGGTGTAGTCAGATCTATTTAAACCGAGGGGGTGTTGTCAGATCTATGGTACTTAGGGGGTGTTGTCAGAGCTATGTAAACCTAGGGGGTGTAGTCAGATCTATTTAAACCGAGGGGGTGTTGTCAGATCGATGGTAATTAGGGGTGCAGTCAGTACTATGTAAACATTGGGGGGTGTTGTCAGTACTATGTAAACCTAGGGGGGTGTAGTCAGATCTATGTAAACCTGGGGGGTGTAGTCATTTCTATGGTACCTTGGGCGGTGTTGTCAGATCTATGTAAACCTAGGGGGGTGTTGTCAGATCTATGTAAACCTAGGGTGTGTAGTCAGATCTCTTTCAACCCTGGGGGTGTTGTCAGGTATATGTAAACCTTGGGGGTGAAGTCAGATCTATGTAAACCTAGGGGGTGTTGTCAGATCTATGTAAACCTAGGGGGGTGTAGTCAGATCTATGTAAACTTAGGAGGGTGTAGTCAGATCTATGTAAACCTAGGAGGGTGTAGTCAGATCTATGTAAACCTAGGAGGGTGTAGTCAGATCTATGTAAACCTATGGGGGTGTAGTCAGATCTATGTAAACCTTGGGGGGTGTAGTCAGATCTATGTAGACCTAGGGGGGTGTTGTCAGATCTATGTAAACCTTGGGGGGTGTAGTCAGATCTATGTAAACCTTGGGGGGTGTAGTCAGATCTATGTAAACTGGGGGGTGTCAGTCAGATCTATGTAAACCTTGGGGGTGTTGTCAGATCTATGTAAACCTTGGGGGGTGTAGTCAGATCTATGTAGACCTAGGGGGGTGTTGTCAGATCTATGGTAGCTAGGGGGTGTTGTCAGATCTATGTAAACCTAGGGGGTGTTGTCAGATCTCTTTAAACCTAGGGGGGTGTTGTCAGGTATATGTAAACCTGGGGGGGGGGTGTAGTCAGATCTATGTAAACCTAGGGGGTGTTGTCAGATCTATGTAAACCTAGGGGGGTGTAGTCAGATCTATGTAAACTAGTGGGGTGTAGTCAGATCTATGTAAACCTTGGGGGTGTAGTCAGATCTATGTAAACCTTGGGGGGTGTTGTCAGATATATGTAAACCTGGGGGGTTGTTGTCAGATCTATTTAAACCTAGGGGGGTGTTGTCAGATCTATGTAAACCTGGGGGGGTGTAGTCAGATCTATGTAAACCTAGGGGGGTGTAGTCAGATCTATGTAAATCTGGGGGTGTAGTCAGTTCTATGGTACCTAGGGCGGTGTTGTCAGATCTATGTAAACCTAGTGGGGTGTTGTCAGATCTATGGTACCAAGGGAGGTGTTGTCAGATCTATGGTACCAAGGGGGGTGTTGTCAGATCTATGTAAACCTAGGGGTTGTTGTCCGATCTATGTAAACCTAGGGGGTGTAGTTAGATCTATGTAAACCTAGGTGGTGTAGTTAGTACTATGTAAACGTAGGGGGGTGTTGTCAGATCTATGTAAACCTAGGGGGTGTTGTCAGATCTATGGTACCTCGGCGGGTGTTGTCAGATCTATGTAAACCTAGGGGGTGTTGTCAGATATATGGTAGCTAGGGGGGTGTTGTCAGATCTATGTAAACCTAGGGGGGTGTAGTCAGATCTATGTAAACTAGGGGGTGTAGTCAGATCTATGTAAACCTAGGGGGGTGTAGTCAGATCTATGTAAACCTTGGGGGGTGTTGTCAGATCTATGTAAACCTGGGGGGTGTGGTCAGTACTATGTAAACTTAGGGGGGTGTTGTCAGATCTATGTAAACCTTGGGGGGTGTTGTCAGATCTATGGTACCTTGGGAGGTGTTGTCAGATCTATAGTACCTAGGGGGATGTTGTCAGATCTATGTAAACCTAGGAGGGTGTTGTCAGATCTATGGTACCTTGGGGGGTGTTGTCAGATCTATGTAAACCTAGGAGGGTGTAGTCAGATCTATGGTACCTTGGGGGGTGTTGTCAGATCTATGTAAACCTAGAGGGGTGTTGTCAGATCTATGTAAACTTGGGGGGTGTTGTCAGATCTATGTAAACCTAGGGGGGTGTTGTCAGATCTATGGTACCTAGGGGGTGTAGTCAGATCTATGTAAACTAGGGGGGTGTAGTCAGATCTATGTAAACCTAGGGGGTGTAGTCAGATCTCTTTAAACCTTGGGGGGTGTTGTCAGGTATATGTAAACCTAGGGGGTGAAGTCAGATATATGTAAACCTAGGGGGTGTTGTCAGATCTATGTAAACCTAGGGGGGTGTAGTCAGATCTATGTAAACTAGGGGGGTGTAGTCAGATCTATGTAAACCTAGGGGGGTGTAGTCAGATCTATGTAAACCTTGGGGGGTGTTGTCAGATCTATGTAAACCTAGGGGGGTGTAGTCAGATCTATGTAAACCTGGGGGGTGTAGTCAGATCTATGGTACCTAGGGGGTGTTGTCAGATCTATGTAAACCTAGGAGGGTGTAGTCAGATCTATGGTACTTAGGGGGGTGTTGTCAGAGCTATGTAAACCTAGGGGGTGTAGTCAGATCTATTTAAACCGAGGGGGTGTTGTCAGATCTATGGTACCTAGGGGGGTGTTGTCAGAGCTATGTAAACCTAGGGGGGTGTAGTCAGATCTATTTAAACCGAGGGGGTGTTGTCAGATCTATGGTACTTAGGGGGGTGTTGTCAGAGCTATGTAAACCTAGGGGGGTGTAGTCAGATCTATTTAAACCGAGGGGGTGTTGTCAGATCGATGGTAATTAGGGGGTGCAGTCAGTACTATGTAAACATTGGGGGGTGTTGTCAGTACTATGTAAACCTAGGGGGGTGTAGTCAGATCTATGTAAACCTGGGGGGTGTAGTCATTTCTATGGTACCTTGGGCGGTGTTGTCAGATCTATGTAAACCTAGGGGGGTGTTGTCAGATCTATGTAAACCTAGGGTGTGTAGTCAGATCTCTGTCAACCCTGGGGGGTGTTGTCAGGTATATGTAAACCTTGGGGGGTGAAGTCAGATCTATGTAAACCTAGGGGGGTGTAGTCAGATCTATGTAAACCTAGGGGAGTGTAGTCAGATCTATGTAAACTGGGGGGGGGTGTAGTCAGATCTATGTAAACCTAGGGGGGTGTAGTCAGATCTATGTAAGCCTTGGGGGGTGTTGTCAGATCTATGTAAACCTAGGGGGGTGTAGTCAGATCTATTTAAACCTAGTGGGTGTTGTCAGATCTATGGTAGCTAGGGGGGTGTTGTCAGATCTATGTAAACCTAGGGGGTGTTGTCAGATCTATGGTACCTAGGGGGTGTAGTCTGTACTATGTAAACCTAGGGGGTTGTTGTCAGTACTATGTAAACCTAGGGGGGTGTAGTCAGGTATATGTAAACCTAGGGGGTGTAATCAGATCTATGTAAACCTAGGGGGGTGTAGTCAGATCTATGTAAACTAGGGGGGTGTAGTCAGATCTATGTAAACCTTGGGGGTGTAGTCAGATCTATGTAAACCTTGGGGGGTGTTGTCAGATCTATGTAAACCTGGGGGGTTGTTGTCAGATCTATTTAAACCTAGGGGGTGTTGTCAGATCTATGTAAACCTAGGGGGGTGTAGTCAGATCTATGTAAACCTAGGGGGGTGTAGTCAGATCTATGTAAATCTGGGGGGTGTAGTCAGTTCTATGGTACCTAGGGCGGTGTTGTCAGATCTATGTAAACCTAGTGGGGTGTTGTCAGATCTATGGTACCAAGGGAGGTGTTGTCAGATCTATGGTACCTAGGGGGGTTTTGTCAGATCTATGTAAACCTAGGAGGGTGTAGTTAGATCTATGGTACTTAGGGGGGTGTTGTCAGATCTATGTAAACCTAGGGGTTGTTGTGCGATCTATGTAAACCTAGGGGGTGTAGTTAGATCTATGTCAACCTAGGTCTTGTAGTTAGTACTATGTAAACCTAGGGGGGTGTTGTCAGATCGATGTAAACCTAGGGGGTGTTGTCAGATCTATGGTACCTCGGCGGGTGTTGTCAGATCTATGTAAACCTAGGGGGTGTTGTCAGATCTATGGTAGCTAGGGGGGTGTTGTCAGATCTATGTAAACCTAGGGGGTGTTGTCAGATCTATGTAAACCTAGGGGGGTGTTGTCAAATCTATGTCAACCTAGGGGGTGTAGTCAGATCTATGTAAACCTAGGGGGGTGTAGTCAGATCTATTTAAACCTAGGGGGTGTTGTCAGATCTATGGTAGCTAGGGGGGTGAAGTCAGATCTATGTAAACCTAGGGGGTGTTGTCAGATCTATGGTACCTAGGGGGTGTAGTCAGTACTATGTAAACCTAGGGGGTTGTTGTCAGTACTATGTAAACCTAGGGGGGTGTAGTCAGATCTATGTAAACCTGGGGGTGGAGTCAGTTCTATGGTACCTTGGGCGGTGTTGTCAGATCTATGTAAACCTAGGGGGGTGTTGTCAGTACTATGTAAACCTAGGGGGGTGCAGTCAGATCTCTTTAAACCTAGGGGGGTGTTGTCAGGTATATGTAAACCAAGGGGGGTGTAGTCAGATCTATGTAAACCTAGGGGGGTATTGTCAGATCTATGTAAACCTAGGGGGGTGTAGTCAGATCTATGTAAACTAGGGGGGTGTAGTCAGATCTATGTAAACCTTGGGGGTGTAGTCAGATCTATGTAAACCTTGGGGGGTGTTGTCAGATCTATGTAAACCTGGGGGGTTTTTGTCAGATCTATTTAAACCTAGGGGGGTGTAGTCAGATCTATTTAAACCTAGGGGGGTGTTGTCAGATCTATGTAAACCTGGGGGGGTGTAGTCAGATCTATGTAAACCTAGGGGGGTGTAGTCAGATCTATGTAAATCTGGGGGGTATAGTCAGTTCTATGGTACCTAGGGCGGTGTTGTCAGATCTATGTAAACCTAGTAGGGTGTAGTTAGATCTATGGTACTTAGGGGGGTGTTGTCAGATCTATGTAAACCTAGGGGTTGTTGTCCGATCTATGTAAACCTAGGGGGTGTAGTTAGATCTATGTAAACCTAGGGGGGTGTTGTCAGATCTATGTAAACCTAGGGGTTGTTGTCCGATCTATGTAAACCTAGGGGGTGTAGTTAGTACTATGTAAACCTAGGGGGGTGTTGTCAGATCTATGTAAACCTAGGGGGTGTTGTCAGATCTATGGTACCTCGGCGGGTGTTGTCAGATCTATGTAAACCTAGGGGGTGTTGTCAGATCTATGGTAGCTAGGGGGTGTTGTCAGATCTATGTAAACCTAGGGGGTGTTGTCAGATCTATGTAAACCTTGGGGGTGTCGTCAGTACTATGTAAACCTGGGGGTGTGGTCAGTACTATGTAAACCTAGGGGGGTGTTGTCAGATCTATGTAAACCTGGGGGTGTTGTCAGTTCTATGGTACCTTGGGCGGTGTTGTCAGATCTATGTAAACCTAGGGGGGTGTTGTCAAATCTATGTAAACCTAGGGGGTGTAGTCAGATCTCTTTAAACCTTGGGGGGTGTTGTCAGATCTATGTAAACCTAGGGGGGTGTAGTCAGATCTATGTAAACCTGGGGGGTGTTGTCAGATCTATGTAAACCTTGGGGGTGTCGTCAGTACTATGTAAACCTAGGGGGGTGTTGTCAGATCTATGTAAACCAAGGGGGGTGTTGTCAGATCTATGTAAACCTAGGGGGGTGTAGTCAGATCTATGGTACCTAGGGGGTGTGTCAGATCTATGTAAACCTTGGGGGTGTTGTCAGATCTATGTAAACCTAGGGGGGTGTTGTCAGATCTATGGTACCTAGGGGGGTGTGTCAGATCTATGTAAACCTTGGGGGTGTTGTCAGATCTATGTAAACCTAGGGGGTGTAGTCAGTACTATGTAAACCTAGGGGGGTGTTGTCAGTACTATGTAAACCTAGGGGGGTGTTGTCAGATCTATGTAAACCTAGGGGGGTGTAGTCAGATCTATGTAAACCTAGGGGGTGTAGTCAGATCTATGTAAACCTGGGGGGGTTTAGTCAGATCTATGGTACCTAGGGGGCTGTTGTCAGATCTATAGTACCTAGGGGGATGTTGTCAGATCTATGTAAACCTAGGAGGGTGTAGTCAGATCTATGTAAACCTTGGGGGTGTCGTCAGTACTATGTAAACCTTGGGGGTGTTGTCAGATCTATGTAAACCTAGGGGGGTGTTGTCAGATCTATGTAAACCTAGGGGGGTGTAGTCAGATCTATGGTACCTAGGGGGGGTGTCAGATCTATGTAAACCTTGGGGGTGTTGTCAGATCTATGTAAACCTAGGGGGGTGTTGTCAGATCTATGGTACCTAGGGGGGTGTGTCAGATCTATGTAAACCTTGGGGGTGTTGTCAGATCTATGTAAACCTAGGGGGTGTAGTCAGTACTATGTAAACCTAGGGGGGTGTTGTCAGTACTATGTAAACCTAGGGGGGTGTTGTCAGATCTATGTAAACCTAGGGGGTGTAGTCAGATCTATGTAAACCTAGGGGGGTGTAGTCAGATCTATGTAAACCTGGGGGGGTTTAGTCAGATCTATAGTACCTAGGGGGATGTTGTCAGATCTATGTAAACCTCGGAGGGTGTAGTCAGATCTATGGTACCTAGGGGGGTGTTGTCAGATCTATGTAAATCTAGGAGGGTGTAGTCAGATCTATGGTACCTAGGGGGGTGTTGTCAGATCTATGTAAACCTAGGGGGGTGTTGTCAGATCTATGTAAACCAAGGGGGGTGTTGTCAGATCTATGTAAACCTAGGGGGGTGTAGTCAGATCTATGTAAACCTGGGGGGGTGTAGTCAGTTCTATGGTACCTAGGGCGGTGTTGTCAGATCTATGTAAACTTAGGGGGGTGTTGTCAGATCTATGTAAACCTCTGGGCTGTAGTCAGATCGATGTAAACCTAAAGGGTGTCGTCAGATCTCTGTAAACCTAGGGGGGTGTTGTCATAGGGGGGGTGGGGGCACGCTTTTTGTCCAGTGTAAAATGCCTCAAACCTGGCGTTCGGTTTCCTTGCACTGCTCGTTAGTATTCAGAACACTCACCGGCAGATTACAGAATTTACATATGAAAAGCAGAGCAGGACTTTAGCGACACAACAGACACTTTGTGGTGGTTTGGCCATACTGTTAAATAACAGACTTGCTACCGTGAGGGGTTCAATTGAAGCTGCTGCAACAAGTCATCTTTATTACAGACCGAGTAGTCGACATACCAGTAGACCTGCCCAAACGTTTACACGTTTATAAACTATTTGTGTCCAGTGCTGCTTCTTTAGTGTCCAGTTCCCAAACAGTTTCCAAACTCTCCTAATTCAATCAATCATTATTATTCTCCACACGGATAATACTGTTATAGAGCCAGTTTAGTGTTTAGGAAGGAATATTGTGTTAAGATGGAGAAGATGGTGTAGTAGGCTAAGAGAAGGATGGATAGAGGAGTCAGTGAGGTGTGTCCTCGAAGGTCTTACCAGGCGCCAGGCGGACCAGACAGGGCAAGCGGACCTTACTGACCACAGCATCTAATGGAACCGACACGGAGCTCCAAGACACCTCCGACAGGCTGGTCCAAAGCTTCTCCATCATATCTCATACTGGCACTACGTCATCACACCCCACACCGGGAGAGGTCCGGGATGGTGCAGCTCTTCGCTCAGTCTCACCATTTTTTGGAGAGCGAGAGAAAGTTGATTTGAGAGAAAGTGCACGGAGTGTGGGCGGGGGAACTAGCGAGCTCTGTTCCTGTTCTTCTTGCGGACATCTCTACTCCTCCTCCCATCTCTCTCTAAGCGTCACTCCCTCCCCTCGAATAGCCAATCATCAGCGGATTCTCCAGGCTGGTTGTTTACTGAATGAGCTCCGCCGGGAGAATTGACAGGCTCAAACCAACTGCCTCGCGAGGAAGCGGGCTGAAACCGGTGCGACGGTGAATGACTCTAATGGAATCTAAATATCAATCTTGGTTTCTATTACACACCTTAATGAACACTTTTAAATTATACAGTATTTGAGCTAAACAAAAATGACATTTTCCTTCAAGTATATTTTTTACGATTGGTAATTGTACTATTACAACAAAAAGAGTTAAATACACGTCATTTTCTCCTTGAAACATTTTATTGAAAAACGGTAGAATTGCATTCATTCCCATGGAGGACTGCTCCTACTATGTCCAACCGGTGGCATCAAAGCCTCTCAATGGCCAACACACAGTGATCCAGGGTTTATATAGGTAATTGGTTTCTGAGTTCTACTGCAGACCTGTTTCTACATAGTTGTACTTCACTACAGAGAAGTAATGTTGTTTTCACTCCAGCCAATCACAAAGTAAATTACCCAGCCATCACCTTTGTCTTGAGACATGCAATGGAGACATCTCAAGATACTTACATTCAAGACATGTCTCAAAACACATCTTGAAGAGATTTCCAGAGACAGCCTGTCAAGACACTCATGCCATGTCTTAAGACATTTTATGTACAGTGCATTCAGAAAGTATTCAGACCCCCCTTGATTTTTTCCACATTTTGGTACGTTACAGCCTTATTCTAAAATGGATTCAATATTATTTTCCCCTCATCAATCTACACACAATACCCCATAATGACATCACAATACCCCATAATGACATCACAATAACCCATAATGACATCACAATACCGCATAATGACAAAGTGAAAAAAGGTTGAAACATTTTTGCAAATGTATTACAAATAAAAACAGAAATACCTTATTTAGTATTCAGACCCTTTACTATGAGACTTGAAATTGAGCTCAGGTGCATCCTGTTTCCATTGATCATCCTTGAGATGTTTCTACAACTTGATTGGAGTCCAACTGTGATAAATTCAATTGATTGGACATGATTTGGAAAGGCACTCACCTGTCTATATAAGGTCCCACAGTTGACAGGGCATGTCAGAGCAAAAACCAAGCCTTGAGGTCGAAGGAATTTTTGGGGCGAGGTACAGATCTGGGGAAGGGTACCAAAACATTTCTGCAGCATTGAAGGTCCCCAAGAACACAGTGGCCTCCATCATTATTAAATGGAAGAAGTTTGGAACCACTAAGACTCTTCTTAGAGCTGGCTGCCCAGTCAAACTGAGCAATCGGGGGAGAAGGTCCTTGGTCAGAGAGGTGACCAAGAACCAGACGGTCACTCTGACAGAGCTCTAGAGTTCCTCTGTAGGGATGGGAGAACCTTCCAGAAGGACAGCCATCTCTACAGCCCTCCACCAATCAGGCCTTTATGGTAGTCTGATGAGGGAAGTTGACTGCATGATAAGAGCTGTTTGTTTTTACATGTGCGATTGCTCCCTTTTGTCAGGATAAGAGGATGGAAGACATGTTAGCAACTCAAAGTAACTTAAGGCATTGTTAAAAAGAACATAACACCTGCCAAGTTTCCTTTCTTCCAATGAGAACAGACTGATTCATTGTATTTTCAGACTCAACATAAATAAAGCTGGGTCCTATCTGGTGCCAAACAGTAAGCCCTCATGGGCGGTTGAGATATCTACTTCAACATAGAATAAAGCTGGGTCCTATCTGGTGCCAAACAGTAAGCCCTCATGGGTGGTTGGGATATCTACTTCAACATAGAACAAAGCTGGGTCCTATCTGGTGCCAAACAGTAAGCCCTCATGGGCGGTTGGGATATCTACTTCAACATAGAATAAAGCTGGGTCCTATCTGGTGCCAAACAGTAAGCCCTCATGGGCGGTTGGGATATCTACTTCAACATAGAATAAAGCTGGGTCCTATCTGGTGCCAAACAGTAAGCCCTCATGGGCGGTTGGGATATCTACTTCAACATAGAATAAAGCTGGGTCCTATCTGGTGCCAAACAGTAAGCCCTCATGGGCGGTTGGGATATCTACTTCAACATAGAATAAAGCTGGGTCCTATCTGGTGCCAAACAGTAAGCCCTCATGGGCGGTTGGGATATCTACTTCAGCATAGAAACAGTAAGCCCTCATGGGCGGTTGGGATATCTACTTCAGCATAGAAACAGTAAGCCCTCATGGGCGGTTGGGATATCTACTTCAGCTGGGCTATTCAGAATTAGAGGACATGAAAATGGCAAGGTGTGTTTCTTTTAAAAATGTAACCCTTATTTTACCAGGCAAGTCAGTTAAGAACAAATTCTTAGTATATATGATGTTATTGCTGTATATATGATACATGTTATTGCTGCATATATGTTATTGCTGTATATATGTGATATGTTATTGCTGTATATATGATATGTTATTGCATATACATACATACATTACATTTACATTTAAGTCATTTAGCAGACGCTCTTATCCAGAGCGACTTACAAATTGGTGCATACACCTTATGACATCCAGTGGAACAGCCACTTTACAATAGTGCATCTAGATCTTTTAGGGGGGGTGAGAAGGATTACTTATCCTATCCTAGGTATTCCTTAAAGAGGTGGGGTTTGGGTTTCAGGTGTCTCCGGAAGGTGGTGATTGACTCCGCTGTCCTGGCGTCGTGAGGGAGTTTGTTCCACCATTGGGGGGCCAGAGCAGCGAACAGTTTTGACTGGGCTGAGCGGGAACTGTACTTCCTCAGTGGTAGGGAGGCGAGCAGGCCAGAGGTGGATGAACGCAGTGCCCTTGTTTGGGTGTAGGGCCTGATCAGAGCCTGGAGGTACTGAGGTGCCGTTCCCCTCACAGCTCCGTAGGCAAGCACCATGGTCTTGTAGCGGATGCGAGCTTCAACTGGAAGCCAGTGGAGAGAGCGGAGGAGCGGGGTGACGTGAGAGAACTTGGGAAGGTTGAACACCAGACGGGCTGCGGCGTTCTGGATGAGTTGTAGGGTTTAATGGCACAGGCAGGGAGCCCAGCCAACAGCGAGTTGCAGTAATCCAGACGGGAGATGACAAGTGCCTGGATTAGGACCTGCGCCGCTTCCTGTGTGAGGCAGGGTCGTACTCTGCGGATGTTGTAGAGCATGAACCTACAGGAACGGGCCACCGCCTTGATGTTAGTTGAGAACGACAGGGTGTTGTCCAGGATCACGCCAAGGTTCTTAGCGCTCTGGGAGGAGGACACAATGGAGTTGTCAACCGTGATGGCGAGATCATGGAACGGGCAGTCCTTCCCCGGGAGGAAGAGGAGCTCCGTCTTGCCGAGGTTCAGCTTGAGGTGGTGATCCGTCATCCACACTGATATGTCTGCCAGACATGCAGAGATGCGATTCGCCACCTGGTCATCAGAAGGGGGAAAGGAGAAGATTAATTGTGTGTCGTCTGCATAGCAATGATAGGAGAGACCATGTGAGGTTATGACAGAGCCAAGTGACTTGGTGTATAGCGAGAATAGGAGAGGGCCTAGAACAGAGCCCTGGGGGACACCAGTGGTGAGAGCGCGTGGTGAGGAGACAGATTCTCGCCACGCCACCTGGTAGGAGCGACCTGTCAGGTAGGACGCAATCCAAGCGTGGGCCGCGCCGGAGATGCCCGACTCGGAGAGGGTGGAGAGGAGGATCTGATGGTTCACAGTATCGAAGGCAGCCGATAGGTCTAGAAGGATGAGAGCAGAGGAGAGAGAGTTAGCTTTAGCAGTGCGGAGCGCCTCCGTGATGCAGAGAAGAGCAGTCTCAGTTGAATGACTAGTCTTGAAACCTGACTGATTTGGATCAAGAAGGTCATTCTGAGAAAAATAGCGGTAGAGCTGGCCAAGGACGGCACGCTCAAGAGTTTTGGAGAGAAAAGAGAGAAGGGATACTGGTCTGTAGTTGTTGACATCGGAGGGATCGAGTGTAGGTTTTTTCAGAAGGGGTGCAACTCTCGCTATATTGCTGTATATATGATACATGTTATTGCTGCATATATGATATTGCTGTATATATGATATGTTATTGCTGTATATATGATATGTTATTGCTGTATATATGTGATATGTTATTGCTGTATATATGTTATGTTATTGCTGTATATATGTGATTGCTGTATATGTGTGATATGTTATTGCTGTATATATGTTATTGCTGTATATATGATATGTTATTGCTGCATATATGATATGTTATTGCTGTATATATGTGATTGCTGTATATATGTGATATGTTATTGCTGTATATATGTTATTGCTATATATATGATATGTTATTGCTGTATATATGTTATTGCTGTATATATGATATGTTATATGCTGTATATATGATATGTTATTGCTGTATATATGTTATATGTTATATGTTATATATGTGATATATGATATATATGTTATTGCTGTATATATGATATGTTATTGCTGTATATATGTGATATGTTATTGCTGTATATATGTTATTGCTGTATATATGATATGTTATTGCTGTATATATGTGATATGTTATTGCTGTATATATGTTATTGCTGTATATATGTTATTGCTGTATATATGTGATATGTTATTGCTGTATATATGTGATATGTTATTGCTGTATATATGTGATATGTTATTGCTGTATATATGTGATATGTTATTGCTGTATATATGTTATTGCTGTATATATGTGATATGTTATTGCTGTATATATGTGATATGTTATTGCTGTATATATGTGATATGTTATTGCTGTATATATGTGATATGTTATTGCTGTATATATGTTATTGCTGTATATATGTGATATGTTATTGCTGTATATATGTTATTGCTGTATATATGTGATTGCTGTATATATGTTATTGATGTATATATGTGATATGTTATTGCTGTATATATGTTATTGCTGTATATATGTGATATGTGATTGCTGTATATATGTGATTGCTATATATATATGTTATTGCTGTATATATGTTATTACTGTATATATGTGATATGTTATTGCTGTATATATGTGATATGTTATTGCTGTATATATGTGATATGTTATTGCTGTATATATGTTATTGCTGTATATATGTGATATGTTATTGCTATATATATGTTATTGCTGTATATATGTGATTGCTGTATATATGTGATTGCTGTATATATGTGATTGCTGTATATATGTGATTGCTGTATATATGATATGTTATTGCTGTATATATGTGATATGTGATTGCTGTATATATGTTATTGCTATATATATGTTATTGCTGTATATATGATATTGCTGTATATATGATATGTTATTGCTGTATATATGATATGTTATTGCTGTATATATGTTATTTCTGTATATATGATATGTTATTGCTGTATATATATATATATTATATGTTATTGCTGTATATATGATATGTTATTGCGGTATATATGTGATATGTTATTGCTGTATATATGATATATGATATATGATATTGCTGTATATATGATATGTTATTGCTGTATATATGATATGTTATTGCTGTATATATGATATGTTATTGCTGTATATATGTTATTGCTGTATATATGTTATTGCTGTATATATGATATGTTATTGCTGTATATATGATATGTTATTGCGGTATATATGTGATATGTTATTGCTGTATATATGTGATATGTTATTGCTGTATATATGTGATATGTTATTGCTGTATATATGATATATGTGATTTCTGTATATATGATATGTCATTGCTGTATATATGTGATATGTTATTGCTGTATATATGATATGTTATTGCTGTATATATGTGATATATTATTGCTGTATATATGATATGTGATTGCTGTATATATGTTATTGCTGTATATATGTTATTGCTGTATATATATATATATGTTATTGCTGTATATATGATATGTTATTGCTGTATATATGTGATATGTTATTGCTGTATATATGTGATATATGTTATTGCTGTATATATGATATATGTGATTTCTGTATATATGATATGATATTGCTGTATATATGTGATATGTTATTGCTGTATATATGTGATATATTTATTGCTGTATATGTTATTGCTGTATATATGTTATTGCTGTATATATGTTATTGCTGTATATATGTGATATGTTATTGCTGTATATATGTGATATGTTATTGCTGTATATATGTGATATGTTATTGCTGTATATATGTGATATGTTATTGCTGTATATATGTGATATGTTATTGCTGTATATATGTTATTGCTGTATATATGTTATTGCTGTATATATGTGATTGCTGTATATATGATATGTTATTGCTGTATATATGTGATATGTTATTGCTGTATATATGTTATTGCTGTATATATGATATGTTATTGCTGTATATATGATATGTTATTGCTGTATATATGATATGTTATTGCTGTATATATGATATGTTATTGCTGTATATATGTTATTGCTGTTTATATGTTATTGCTGTATATATGTGATATGTTATTGCTGTATATATGTTATTGCTGTATATATGTGATATGTTATAACTGTATATATGATACATGTTATTGCTGTATATATGATACATGTTATTGCTGTATATATGTTATTGCTGTATATATGTGATATGTTATTGCTGTATATATGATATGTTATTGCTGTATATATGTGATATGTTATTGCTGTATATATGTGATATGTTATAACTGTATATATGATACATGTTATTGCTGTATATATGATACATGTTATTGCTGTATATATGATATTGCTGTATATATGTTATTGCTGTATATATGATATGTGATTGCTGTATATATGTGATATGTTATTGCTGTATATATGTTATTGCTGTATATATGATATGTTATTGCTGTATATATGATATGTGATTGCTGTATATATGTTATTGCTGTATATATGATATGTTATTGCTGTATATATGATATGTGATTGCTGTATATATGTTATTGCTATATATATGTTATTGCTGTATATATGATATTGCTGTATATATGATATGTTATTGCTGTATATATGATATGTTATTGCTGTATATATGTTATTGCTGTATATATGATATGTTATTGCTGTATATATGTTATTGCTGTATATATGTTATTGCTGTATATATGTTATTGCTGTATATATGTTATTGCTGTATATATGTTATTGCTGTATATATGTGATATGTGTTATTGCTGTATATATGTGATATGTTATTGCTGTATATATGATATATGATATATGTGATTTCTGTATATATGATATGTTATTGCTGTATATATGTGATATGTTATTGCTGTATATATGTGATATGTTATTGCTGTATATATGTTATTGCTGTATATATGTGATATGTTATTGCTGTATATATGCGATTGCTATATATATGATATGTTATTGCTGTATATATGTGATATGTGATTGCTGTATATATGTTATTGCTGTATATATGTTATTGCTGTATATATGATATGTTATTGCTGTATATATGATATGTTATTGCTGTATATATGTGATTGCTGTATATATGTTATTGCTGTATATATGATATGTTATTGCTGTATATATGTGATATATGTTATTGCTGTATATGATACATGTTATTGCTGTATATATGTGATATATGTTATTGCTGTATATATGTTATTGCTGTATATATGTGATATGTTATTGCTGTATATATGATATGTTATTGCTGTATATATGTGATATGTTATTGCTGTATATATGTGATATGTTATATGTTATATGATATGTTATTGCTGTATATATGATATGTTATTGCTGTATATATGATATTGCTGTATATATGTTATTGCTGTATATATGATATGTGATTGCTGTATATATGTGATATGTTATTGCTGTATATATGTTATTGCTGTATATATGATATGTTATTGCTGTATATATGTTATATGTTATTGCTGTATATATGATATGTGATTGCTGTATATATGTTATTGCTGTATATATGATATTGCTGTATATATGATATGTTATTGCTGTATATATGATATGTTATTGCTGTATATATGATATATTATTGCTGTATATGTGATATGTTATTGCTATATATATGTTATTGCTGTATATATGATACATGTTATTGCTGTATATATGATATGTTATTGCTGTATATATGATATGTGATTGCTGTATATATGATACATGTTATTGCTGTATATATGTTATGTTATTGCTGTATATATGATATGTGATTGCTGTATATATGATATTGCTGTATATATGTGATATGTTATTGCTGTATATATGATATGTTATTGCTGTATATATGTTATTGCTGTATATATGTGATATGTTATTGCTGTATATATGATATGTTATTGCTGTATATATGATATTGCTGTATATATGTTATTGCTGTATATATGTTATTGCTGTATATATGTTATTGCTGTATATATGATACATGTTATTGCTGTATATATGTTATTGCTGTATATATGTTATTGCTGTATATATGATATTGCTGTATATATGATACATGTTATTGCTGTATATATGATATGTTATTGCTGTATATATGATATATTATTGCTGTATATGTGATATGTTATTGCTATATATATGTTATTGCTGTATATATGATACATGTTATTGCTGTATATATGATATGTTATTGCTGTATATATGATATGTGATTGCTGTATATATGATACATGTTATTGCTGTATATATGTTATTGCTGTATATATGATATGTTATTGCTGTATATGATATGTGATTGCTGTATATATGATATTGCTGTATATATGTGATATGTTATTGCTGTATATATGATATGTTATTGCTGTATATATGTTATTGCTGTATATATGTGATATGTTATTGCTGTATATATGATATGTTATTGCTGTAAATATGATATTGCTGTATATATGTTATTGCTGTATATATGTTATTGCTGTATATATGTTATTGCTGTATATATGATATTGCTGTATATATGTTATTGCTGTATATATGTTATTGCTGTATATATGATATTGCTGTATATATGATATGTTATTGCTGTATATATGTTATTGCTGTATATATGATATTGCTGTATATATGTTATTGCTGTATATATGTTATTGCTGTATATATGTGATATGTTATTGCTGTATATATGTTATGTTATTGCTGTATATATGTTATTGCTGTATATATGATATGTTATTGCTGTATATATGTTATTGCTGTATATATGATATTGCTGTATATATGTTATTGCTGTATATATGATATGTTATTGCTGTAAATATGATATTGCTGTATATATGTTATTGCTGTATATATGATATGTTATTGCTGTATATATGATATGTTATTGCTGTATATATGATATATTATTGCTGTATATGTGATATGTTATTGCTATATATATGTTATTGCTGTATATATGATACATGTTATTGCTGTATATATGATATGTTATTGCTGTATATATGATATGTGATTGCTGTATATATGATACATGTTATGCTGTATATATGTTATTGCTGTATATATGATATGTTATTGCTGTATATATGATATGTGATTGCTGTATATATGATATTGCTGTATATATGTGATATGTTATTGCTGTATATATGATATGTTATTGCTGTATATATGTTATTGCTGTATATATGTGATATGTTATTGCTGTATATATGATATGTTATTGCTGTATATATGATATTGCTGTATATATGTGATTGCTGTATATATGTTATATATGTATATATGTTATTGCTGTATATATGATACATGTTATTGCTGTATATATGTTATGTGCTGTATATATGTTATTGCTGTATATATGATATTGCTGTATATATGATACATGTTATTGCTGTATATATGTTATTGCTGTATATATGATATTGCTGTATATATGTTATTGCTGTATATATGATATTGCTGTATATATGTGATATGTTATTGCTGTATATATGTTATTGCTGTATATATGTTATTGCTGTATATATGATATTGCTGTATATATGTGATATGTTATTGCTGTATATATGTTATTGCTGTATATATGATACATGTTATTGCTGTATATATGTTATTGCTGTATATATGATATGTGATTGCTGTATATATGATATTGCTGTATATATGTGATATGTTATTGCTGTATATATGATATGTTATTGCTGTATATATGTTATTGCTGTATATATGTGATATGTTATTGTATATATGATATGTTATTGCTGTATATATGTGATATGTTATTGCTGTATATATATGATATGTTATTGCTGTATATGTGATATGTTATTGCTGTATATATGATACATGTTATTGCTGTATATATGATATTGCTGTATATATGTTATTGATGTATATATGATATGTTATTGCTGTATATATGTGATATGTTATTGCTGTATATATGTGATATGTTATTGCTGTATATATGTTATTGCTGTATATATGTGATATATGTTATTGCTGTATATATGTTATTGCTGTATATATGATATGTTATTGCTGTGTATATGATATGTTATTGCTGTATATATGTTATTGCTGTATATATGTTATTGCTGTATATATGTTATTGCTGTATATATGTTATTGCTGTATATATGTTATTGCTGTATATATGTTATTGCTGTATATATGATATGTTATTGCTGTATATATGATATGTTATTGCTGTATATGTGATATGTTATTGCTGTATATATGTGATATGTTATTGCTGTATATATGTGATATGTTATTGCTGTATATATGTGATATGTTATTGCTGTATATATGTGATATGTTATTGCTGTATATATGATATGTGATTGCTGTATATATGTTATTGCTGTATATATGATATGTTATTGCTGTATATATGTGATATGTTATTGCTGTATATATGTGATATGTTATTGCTGTATATATGTTATTGCTGTATATATGTTATTGCTGTATATATGATATGTTATTGCTGTATATATGTTATTGCTGTATATATGTTATTGCTGTATATATGTTATTGCTGTATATATGATATGTTATTGCTGTATATATGATATTGCTGTATATATGTTATTGCTGTATATATGTTATTGCTGTATATATGTTATTGCTGTATATATGATATTGCTGTATATATGTTATTGCTGTATATATGTGATATGTTATTGCTGTATATATGATATGTTATTGCTGTATATATGTTATTGCTGTATATATGTGATATGTTATTGTATATATGATATGTTATTGCTGTATATATGTGATATGTTATTGCTGTATATATGATATGTTATTGCTGTATATGTGATATGTTATTGCTGTATATATAATACATGTTATTGCTGTATATATGATATTGCTGTATATATGTTATTGCTGTATATATGATATGTGATTGCTGTATATATGTGATATGTTATTGCTGTATATATGTGATATGTTATTGCTGTATATATGTGATATGTTATTGCTGTATATATGTGATATGTTATTGCTGTATATGTGATATGTTATTGCTGTATATGTGATATGTTATTGCTGTATATATGTGATATGTTATTGCTGTATATATGATATGTTATTGCTGTATATATGTTATTGCTATATATATGTGATTGCTGTATATATGTTATTGCTGTATATGTGATATGTTATTGCTGTATATATGTTATTGCTGTATATATGTTATTGCTGTATATATGTGATTGCTGTATATATGATATGTTATTGCTGTATATATGTGATATGTTATTGCTGTATATATGTTATTGCTGTATATATGTTATTGCTGTATATATGATATGTTATTGCTGTATATATGATATGTTATTGCTGTATATATGTTATTGCTGTATATATGTTATTGCTGTATATATGTTATTGCTGTATATATGTGATTGCTGTATATATGATATGTTATTGCTGTATATATGTGATATGTTATTGCTGTATATATGTTATTGCTGTATATATGTTATTGCTGTATATATGTGATATGTTATTGTATATATGATATGTTATTGCTGTATATATGTGATATGTTATTGCTGTATATATATGATATGTTATTGCTGTATATGTGATATGTTATTGCTGTATATATGATATGTTATTGCTGTATATATGATATATGTTATTGCTGTATATATGTTATTGCTGTATATATGATATGTGATTGCTATATATATGTGATATGTTATTGCTGTATATATGTGATATGTTATTGCTGTATATATGTGATATGTTATTGCTGTATATATGTGATATATGTTATTGCTGTATATATGTTATTGCTGTATATATGTTATGTTATTGCTGTGTATATGATATGTTATTGCTGTATATATGTGATATGTTATTGCTGTATATATGTTATTGCTGTATATATGTTATTGCTGTATACATGTTATTGCTGTATATATGTTATGTTATTGCTGTATATGATATGTTATTGCTGTATATATGTGATATGTTATTGCTGTATATATGTTATTGCTGTATATATGTTATTGCTGTATATATGATATGTTATTGCTGTATATATGATATGTTATTGCTGTATATGTGATATGTTATTGCTGTATATATGTGATATGTTATTGCTGTATATATGTGATATGTTATTGCTGTATATATGTGATATGTTATTGCTGTATATATGTGATATGTTATTGCTGTATATATGTGATATGTTATTGCTGTATATATGATATGTGATTGCTGTATATATGTTATTGCTGTATATATGATATGTTATTGCTGTATATATGTGATATGTTATTGCTGTATATGTGATATGTTATTGCTGTATATATGTGATATGTTATTGCTGTATATATGTGATATGTTATTGCTGTATATATGTTATTGCTGTATATATGTGATATGTTATTGCTGTATATATGTGATTGCTGTATATATGATATGTTATTGCTGTATATATGTGATATGTGATTGCTGTATATATGTTATTGCTGTATATATGTTATTGCTGTATATATGATATGTTATTGCTGTATATATGATATGTTATTGCTGTATATATGTGATTGCTGTATATATGTTATTGCTGTATATATGATATGTTATTGCTGTATATGTGATATGTTATTGCTGTATATGTGATATGTTATTGCTGTATATATGTGATATGTTATTGCTGTATATATGTGATATGTTATTGCTGTATATATGTGATATGTTATTGCTGTATATATGATATGTGATTGCTGTATATATGTTATTGCTGTATATATGATATGTTATTGCTGTATATATGTGATATGTTATTGCTGTATATGTGATATGTTATTGCTGTATATATGTGATATGTTATTGCTGTATATATGTGATATGTTATTGCTGTATATATGTGATATGTTATTGCTGTATATATGTGATATGTTATTGCTGTATATATGTGATATGTTATTGCTGTATATATGTGATATGTTATTGCTGTATATATGTTATTGCTGTATATATGTGATATGTTATTGCTGTATATATGTGATTGCTGTATATATGATATGTTATTGCTGTATATATGTGATATGTGATTGCTGTATATATGTTATTGCTGTATATATGTTATTGCTGTATATATGTGATATGTTATTGCTGTATATATGTGATATGTTATTGCTGTATATATGATATGTTATTGCTGTATATATGTGATATGTTATTGCTGTATATATGTTATTGCTGTATATATGTTATTGCTGTATATATGATATGTTATTGCTGTATATATGTGATATGTTATTGCTGTATATATGTTATTGCTGTATATATGTGATATGTTATTGCTGTATATATGTGATATGTTATTGCTGTATATATGTGATATGTTATTGCTGTATATATGTGATATGTTATTGCTGTATATATGTTATTGCTGTATATATGTTATTGCTGTATATATGTTATTGCTGTATATATGTGATTGCTGTATATATGATATGTTATTGCTGTATATATGTGATATGTTATTGCTGTATATATGTTATTGCTGTATATATGTGATATGTTATTGCTGTATATATGTTATTGCTGTATATATGTGATATGTTATTGCTGTATATATGTGATTGCTGTATATATGTGATATGTTATTGCTGTATATATGTGATATGTTATTGCTGTATATATGATATGTTATTGCTGTATATATGTTATTGCTGTATATATGTTATTGCTGTATATATGTTATTGCTGTATATATGATATGTTATTGCTGTATATATGATATGTTATTGCTGTATATATGTGATATGTTATTGCTGTATATATGTTATTGCTGTATATATGATATGTTATTGCTGTATATATGTGATATGTTATTGCTGTATATATGTGATATGTTATTGCTGTATATATGTTATTGCTGTATATATGTGATATGTTATTGCTGTATATATGTTATTGCTGTATATATGTTATTGCTGTATATATGATATGTTATTGCTGTATATATGTGATATGTTATTGCTGTATATATGTTATTGCTGTATATATGTGATATGTTATTGCTGTATATATGTGATATGTTATTGCTGTATATATGTTATTGCTGTATATATGTGATATGTGTTATTGCTGTATATATGTGATATGTGATTGCTGTATATATGTTATTGCTGTATATATGTTATTGCTGTATATATGATATGTTATTGCTGTATATATGATATGTTATTGCTGTATATATGTGATATGTTATTGCTGTATATATGTGATATGTGTTATTGCTGTATATATGTTATTGCTGTATATATGTGATATGTTATTGCTGTATATATGTGATATGTTATTGCTGTATATATGATATGTTATTGCTGTATATATGTGATATGTTATTGCTGTATATATGTGATATGTTATTGCTGTATATATGATATGTTATTGCTGTATATATGTGATATGTTATTGCTGTATATATGTGATATATGTTATTGCTGTATATATGTTATTGCTGTATATATGATATATGTTATTGCTGTATATATGTTATTGCTGTATATATTATATGTTATTGCTGTATATATGATATGTTATTGCTGTATATATGTTATTGCTGTATATATGATATGTTATTGCTGTATATATGTGATATGTTATTGCTGTATATATGTGATATGTTATTGCTGTATATATGTGATATGTTATTGCTGTATATATGTGATATGTTATTGCTGTATATATGTGATATGTTATTGCTGTATATATGTTATTGCTGTATATATGTGATATGTTATTGCTGTATATATGTGATTGCTGTATATATGATATGTTATTGCTGTATATATGTGATATGTGATTGCTGTATATATGTTATTGCTGTATATATGTTATTGCTGTATATATGTGATATGTTATTGCTGTATATATGATATGTTATTGCTGTATATATGTGATATGTTATTGCTGTATATATGTTATTGCTGTATATATGTTATTGCTGTATATATGATATGTTATTGCTGTATATATGTTATTGCTGTATATATGTTATTGCTGTATATATGATATGTTATTGCTGTATATATGTGATATGTGTTATTGCTGTATATATGTGATATGTGATTGCTGTATATATGTTATTGCTGTATATATGTGATATGTTATTGCTGTATATATGTGATATGTTATTGCTGTATATATGATATGTTATTGCTGTATATATGTTATTGCTGTATATGTTATTGCGGTATATATGTGATATGTTATTGCTGTATATATGTGATATGTTATTGCTGTATATATGTTATTGCTGTATATATGATATGTTATTGCTGTATATATGTGATATGTTATTGCTGTATATATGATATGTTATTGCTGTATACATGTTATTGCTGTATATATGTGATATGTTATTGCTGTATATATGTTATTGCTGTATACATGTTATTGCTGTATACATGTTATTGCTGTATACATGTTATTGCTGTATACATGTGATATGTTATTGCTGTATACATGTTATTGCTGTATACATGTTATTGCTGTATACATGTTATTGCTGTATACATGTTATTGCTGTATACATGTGATATGTTATTGCTGTATACATGTTATTGCTGTATACATGTTATTGCTGTATATGTTATGCTGTATATGTTATTGCTGTATACATGTTATTGCTGTATACATGTGATATGTTATTGCTGTATACATGTTATTGCTGTATACATGTTATTGCTGTATACATGTTATTGCTGTATACATGTGATATGTTATTGCTGTATACATGTTATTGCTGTATATATGTTATTGCTGTATACATGTTATTGCTGTATACATGTTATTGCTGTATACATGTTATTGCTGTATATATGATATGTTATTGCTGTATATATGTTATTGCTGTATATATGTGATATGTTATTGCTGTATATATATGTTATTGCTGTATATATGTGATATGTTATTGCTGTATATATGTTATTGCTGTATATATGATATGTTATTGCTGTATATATGTGATATGTTATTGCTGTATATATGTTATTGCTGTATATATGTTATTGCTGTATATATGTGATATGTTATTGCTGTATATATGTGATATGTTATTGCTGTATATATGATATGTTATTGCTGTATATATGATATGTTATTGCTGTATATATGTGATATGTTATTGCTGTATATATGTTATTGCTGTATATATGTTATTGCTGTATATATGTGATATGTTATTGCTGTATATATGTGATTGCTGTATATATGTGATATGTGTTATTGCTGTATATATGTTATTGCTGTATATATGATATGTTATTGCTGTATATATGTGATATGTTATTGCTGTATATATGTGATATGTGTTATTGCTGTATATATGTGATATGTGTTATTGCTGTATATATGTTATTGCTGTATATATGATATGTTATTGCTGTATATATGTGATATGTGTTATTGCTGTATATATATGATATGTTATTGCTGTATATATGTGATATGTTATTGCTGTATATATGTGATATGTTATTGCTGTATACATGTTATTGCTGTATATATGTTATTGCTGTATATATGATATGTTATTGCTGTATATATGTGATATGTGTTATTGCTGTATATATGTGATATGTGATTGCTGTATATATGTTATTGCTGTATATATGATATGTTATTGCTGTATATATGTGATATGTTATTGCTGTATATATGTGATATGTTATTGCTGTATATATGTGATATGTTATTGCTGTATATATGTGATATGTGTTATTGCTGTATATATGTGATATGTGATTGCTGTATATATGTTATTGCTGTATATATGATATGTTATTGCTGTATATATATGATATGTTATTGCTGTATATATGTGATATGTTATTGCTGTATATATGTGATATGTTATTGCTGTATACATATGATATGTTATTGCTGTATATATGTGATATGTTATTGCTGTATATATGTTATTGCTGTATATATGTTATTGCGGTATATATGTTATTGCTGTATATATGATATGTTATTGCTGTATATATGTGATATGTTATTGCTGTATATATGTGATATGTTATTGCTGTATATATGTGATATGTTATTGCGGTATATATGTTATTGCGGTATATATGTGATATGTTATTGCTGTATATATGTTATTGCGGTATATATGTGATATGTTATTGCGGTATATATGTTATTGCTGTATATATGTGATATGTTATTGCGGTATATATGTGATATGTTATTGCTGTATATATGTGATATGTTATTGCTGTATATATGTGATATGTTATTGCTGTATATATGTTATTGCTGTATATATGTTATTGCTGTATATATGTGATATGTTATTGCTGTATATATGTGATATGTTATTGCTGTATATATGTGATATGTTATTGCGGTATATATGTGATATGTTATTGCTGTATATATGTGATATGTTATTGCTGTATATATGTGATATGTTATTGCTGTATATATGTGATATGTTATTGCTGTATATATGTTATTGCTGTATATATGTGATATGTTATTGCTGTATATATGTGATTGCTGTATATATGATATGTTATTGCTGTATATATGTGATATGTTATTGCTGTATATATGTTATTGCTGTATATATGTTATTGCTGTATATATGTGATATGTTATTGCTGTATATATGTGATTGCTGTATATATGTGATATGTTATTGCTGTATATATGTGATATGTTATTGCTGTATATATGTGATATGTTATTGCTGTATATATGTGATATGTTATTGCTGTATATATGTGATATGTTATTGCTGTATATATGTGATATGTTATTGCTGTATATATGTTATTGCTGTATATATGTGATATGTTATTGCTGTATATATGTGATATGTTATTGCTGTATATATGATATGTTATTGCGTATATATGTGATATGTTATTGCTGGTATATATGTTATTGCGGTATATATGTGATATGTTATTGCGGTATATATGTGATATGTTATTGCTGTATATATGTGATATGTTATTGCTGTATATATGTGATATGTTATTGCGGTATATATGTGATATGTTATTGCTGTATATATGATATGTTATTGCTGTATATATGTGATATGTTATTGCTGTATATATGTGATATGTTATTGCTGTATATATGTGATATGTTATTGCTGTATATATGTTATTGCTGTATATATGTGATATGTTATTGCTGTATATATGTGATATGTTATTGCTGTATATATGTTATTGCTGTATATATGTGATATGTTATTGCTGTATATATGTTATTGCTGTATATATGTGATATGTTATTGCTGTATATATGTGATATGTTATTGCTGTATATATGTTATTGCTGTATATATGTGATATATGTTATTGCTGTATATATGTGATATGTTATTGCTGTATATATGTGATATGTTATTGCTGTATATATGATATGTTATTGCTGTATATATGTGATATGTTATTGCTGTATATATGTTATTGCTGTATATATGTTATTGCTGTATATATGTTATTGCTGTATATATGTTATTGCTGTATATATGATATGTTATTGCTGTATATATGTGATATGTTATTGCTGTATATATGTTATTGCTGTATATATGTGATATGTTATTGCTGTATATATATGATATGTTATTGCTGTATATATGTGATATGTTATTGCTGTATATATGTGATATATGTATATTGCTGTATACATGTTATTGCTGTATATATGTTATTGCTGTATATATGATATGTTATTGCTGTATATATGTGATATGTGTTATTGCTGTATATATGTGATATGTGATTGCTGTATATATGTTATTGCTGTATATATGATATGTTATTGCTGTATATATGATATGTTATTGCTGTATATATGTGATATGTTATTGCTGTATATATGTTATTGCTGTATATATGTGATTGCTGTATATATGATATGTTATTGCTGTATATATGTGATATGTTATTGCTGTATATATGTTATTGCTGTATATATGTTATTGCTGTATATATGTGATATGTTATTGCTGTATATATGTGATATGTTATTGCTGTATATATGTGATATGTTATTGCTGTATATATGTGATATGTTATTGCTGTATATATGTTATTGCTGTATATATGTGATATGTTATTGCTGTATATATGTGATTGCTGTATATATGTTATTGCTGTATATATGTTATTGCTGTATATATGTGATTGCTGTATATATGATATGTTATTGCTGTATATATGTGATATGTTATTGCTGTATATATGTTATTGCTGTATATATGTTATTGCTGTATATATGTTATTGCTGTATATATGATATGTTATTGCTGTATATATGTGATATGTTATTGCTGTATATATGTGATATGTTATTGCTGTATATATGTGATATGTTATTGCTGTATATATGATATGTTATTGCTGTATATATGATATGTATTGCTGTATATATGTTATTGCTGTATATATGTGATTGCTGTATATATGATATGTTATTGCTGTATATATGTGATATGTTATTGCTGTATATATGTTATTGCTGTATATATGTTATTGCTGTATATATGTGATATGTTATTGCTGTATATATGTGATTGCTGTATATATGTGATATGTTATTGCTGTATATATGTGATATGTTATTGCTGTATATATGATATGTTATTGCTGTATATATGATATGTTATTGCTGTATATATGTTATTGCTGTATATATGTTATTGCTGTATATATGTTATTGCTGTATATATGTTATTGCTGTATATATGTGATATGTTATTGCTGTATATATGTGATATGTTATTGCTGTATATATGTGATATGTTATTGCTGTATATATGTTATTGCTGTATATATGTGATATGTTATTGCTGTATATATGTGATTGCTGTATATATATGATATGTTATTGCTGTATATATATGATATGTTATATGCTGTATATATGTGATATGTTATTGCTGTATACATGTTATTGCTGTATATATGTTATTGCTGTATATATGATATGTTATTGCTGTATATATGTGATATGTGTTATTGCTGTATATATGTGATATGTGATTGCTGTATATATGTTATTGCTGTATATATGATATGTTATTGCTGTATATATGTGATATGTTATTGCTGTATATATGTGATATGTTATTGCTGTATATATGTTATTGCTGTATATATGTTATTGCTGTATATATGATATGTTATTGCTGTATATATGTGATATGTGTTATTGCTGTATATATGTGATATGTGATTGCTGTATATATGTTATTGCTGTATATATGTTATTGCTGTATATATGTGATATGTTATTGCGGTATATATGTGATATGTTATTGCTGTATATATGTTATTGCTGTATATATATGATATGTTATTGCTGTATATATGTGATATGTTATTGCGGTATATATGTGATATGTGTTATTGCTGTATATATGTTATTGCTGTATATATGTGATATGTTATTGCTGTATATATGTGATATGTTATTGCTGTATATATGTGATATGTTATTGCTGTATATATGTTATTGCTGTATATATGTGATATGTTATTGCTGTATATATGTGATATGTTATTGCTGTATATATGTGATATGTTATTGCTGTATATATGTTATTGCTGTATATATGTGATATGTTATTGCTGTATATATGTGATATGTTATTGCTGTATATATGTGATATGTTATTGCTGTATATATGAAATGTTATTGCTGTATATATGTGATATGTTATTGCTGTATATATGTGATATGTTATTGCTGTATATATGTGATATGTTATTGCTGTATATATGTGATATGTTATTGCTGTATATATGTGATATGTTATTGCTGTATATATGTGATATGTTATTGCTGTATATATGTGATATGTTATTGCTGTATATATGTGATATGTTATTGCTGTATATATGTGATATGTTATTGCTGTATATATGATATGTTATTGCTGTATATATGTTATTGCTGTATATATGTTATTGCTGTATATATGTTATTGCTGTATATATGTTATTGCTGTATATATGTGATATGTGTTATTGCTGTATATATGATATGTTATTGCTGTATATATGTGATATGTTATTGCTGTATATATGTGATATGTTATTGCTGTATATATGTGATATGTTATTGCTGTATATATGTGATATGTTATTGCTGTATATATGTGATATGTTATTGCTGTATATATGTGATATGTTATTGCTGTATATATGTGATATGTTATTGCTGTATACATGTTATTGCTGTATATATGTTATTGCTGTATATATGATATGTTATTGCTGTATATATGTGATATGTGTTATTGCTGTATATATGTGATATGTGATTGCTGTATATATGTTATTGCTGTATATATGATATGTTATTGCTGTATATATGTGATATGTTATTGCTGTATATATGTGATATGTTATTGCTGTATACATGTTATTGCTGTATATATGTTATTGCTGTATATATGATATGTTATTGCTGTATATATGTGATATGTGTTATTGCTGTATATATGTGATATGTGATTGCTGTATATATGTTATTGCTGTATATATGTTATTGCTGTATATATGTGATATGTTATTGCTGTATATATGTGATATGTTATTGCTGTATATATGTGATATGTTATTGCTGTATATATGTGATATGTTATTGCTGTATATATGTGATATGTTATTGCTGTATATATGTGATATGTTATTGCTGTATATATGTTATTGCTGTATATATGTGATATGTTATTGCTGTATATATGTTATTGCTGTATATATGTGATATGTTATTGCTGTATATATGTGATTGCTGTATATATGTGATATGTTATTGCTGTATATATGTGATATGTTATTGCTGTATATATGTTATTGCTGTATATATGTGATATGTTATTGCTGTATATATGTGATATGTTATTGCTGTATATATGTGATATGTTATTGCTGTATATATGTGATATGTTATTGCTGTATATATGTGATATGTTATTGCTGTATATATGTGATATGTTATTGCTGTATATATGTGATATGTTATTGCTGTATATATGTGATATATTATTGCTGTATATATGTGATATGTGATTGCTGTATATATGATATGTTATTGCTGTATATATGTGATATGTTATTGCTGTATATATGTGATATGTGATTGCTGTATATATGATATGTTATTGCTGTATATATGTGATATATTATTGCTGTATATATGTGATATGTGATTGCTGTATATATGATATGTTATTGCTGTATATATGTGATATATTATTGCTGTATATATGTGATATGTGATTGCTGTATATATGATATGTTATTGCTGTATATATGTGATATGTTATTGCTGTATATATGTGATATATGTTATTGCTGTATATATGATATGTTATTGCTGTATATATGTTATATAATAATAATATATGTTATTGCTGTATATATGTGATATGTTATTGCTGTATATATGATATGTTATTGCTGTATATATGTGATATGTTATTGCTGTATATATGTGATATATGTTATTGCTGTATATATGATATGTTATTGCTGTATATATGTTATTGCTGTATATATGATATGTTATTGCTGTATATATGATATGTTATTGCTGTATATATGATATTGCTGTATATATGATATGTTATTGCTGTATATATGTTATTGCTGTATATATGATATTGCTGTATATATGTTATTGCTGTATATATGATATGTTATTGCTGTATATATGATATTGCTGTATATATGTTATTGCTGTACATATATATGTTATTGCTGTATATATGTTATTGCTGTATATATGTTATTGCTGTATATATGTGATGTTATTGCTGTATATATGTGATATGTTATTGCTGTATATATGTGATATGTTATTGCTGTATATATGTGATATGTTATTGCTGTATATATGTTATTGCTGTATATATGTGATATGTTATTGCTGTATATATGTGATATGTTATTGCTGTATATATGTTATTGCTGTATATATGTTATTGCTGTATAGTGATATTTTATTACCCAGCAGAAAGTGGAACAGCTCGGAGATCCCAACAAGAGATGACCGTCTCTGACCTCTAAAGAGATGAAGACGGTGGTTTGGAGTGCCTTTACCGCAAGTTATTTTGGTCAATAAATCTTGTCTTTTGATGTGTGTGCAGTACTTGGTGCTATGGCTGTGCACAAGTTCTAGTCAATGATTAGTTTGACAAATGAATAAAACATGAAAACAAACACTCTGAACACAGAATTTCCAAGACATCTTCATTTTTGTCTCAAGACAAGGTGATGGCTTGGTATGAACATTCATTGGGTTGCAGGGAGGAGAAAAATGACAGCATGGATACTGAACAAAAATATCAAGGCAACATGCAAAGTGTTGGTCCCATGAGCTGAAATTCAAAATCCCAGGATTTGTCTGTTAAAGCCATTGTGGGGAAAACCTCATTCTGATTGAGTGGGCCTATGGCTGCACCCCTGTCCAGTAATTAGTCTAATGAATTGATTTCTATTGACTGATTTCCTTATATGAACTATATACATCAACAGCTCCCTCTGCTGGCCACACACACTAAGGAGCATGGTAAAGGGCTCCCTCTGCTGGCCACACACACTAAGGAGCGTGGTAAAGGGCTCCCTCTGCTGGCCACACACACTAAGGAGCATGGTAAAGGGCTCCCTCTGCTGGCCACACACTAAGGAGCATGGTAAAGGGCTCCCTCTGCTGGCCACACACTAAGGAGCATGGTAAAGGGCTCCCTCTGCTGGCCACACACACTAAGGAGCATGGTAAAGGGCTCCCTCTGCTGGCCACACACTAAGGAGCATGGTAAAGGGCTCCCTCTGCTGGCCACACACTAAGGAGCATGGTAAAGGGCTCCCTCTGCTGGCCACACACACTAAGGAGCGTGGTAAAGGGCTCCCTCTGCTGGCCACACACACTAAGGAGCATGGTAAAGGGCTCCCTCTGCTGGCCACACACTAAGGAGCGTGGTAAAGGGCTCCCTCTGCTGGCCACACACACTAAGGAGCATGGTAAAGGGCTCCCTCTGCTGGCCACACACACTAAGGAGCATGGTAAAGGGCTCCCTCTGCTGGCCACACACACTAAGGAGCATGGTAAAGGGCTCCCTCTGCTGGCCACACACACTAAGGAGCATGGTAAAGGGCTCCCTCTGCTGGCCACACACACTAAGGAGCATGGTAAAGGGCTCCCTCTGCTGGCCACACACTAAGGAGCGTGGTAAAGGGCTCCCTCTGCTGGCCACACACACTAAGGAGCGTGGTAAAGGGCTCCCTCTGCTGGCCACACACACTAAGGAGCATGGTAAAGGGCTCCCTCTGCTGGCCACACACACTAAGGAGCGTGGTAAAGGGCTCCCTCTGCTGGCCACACACACTAAGGAGCATGGTAAAGGGCTCCCTCTGCTGGCCACACACACTAAGGAGCGTGGTAAAGGGCTCCCTCTGCTGGCCACACACACTAAGGAGCGTGGTAAAGGGCTCCCTCTGCTGGCCACACACACTAAGGAGCATGGTAAAGGGCTCCCTCTGCTGGCCACACACACTAAGGAGCATGGTAAAGGGCTCCCTCTGCTGGCCACACACACTAAGGAGCATGGTAAAGGGCTCCCTCTGCTGGCCACACACACTAAGGAGCATGGTAAAGGGCTCCCTCTGCTGGCCACACACACTAAGGAGCATGGTAAAGGGCTCCCTCTGCTGGCCACACACACTAAGGAGCATGGTAAAGGGCTCCCTCTGCTGGCCACACACTAAGGAGCGTGGTAAAGGGCTCCCTCTGCTGGCCACACACACTAAGAAGCATGGTAAAGGGCTCCCTCTGCTGGCCACACACTAAGAAGTGTGGTAAAGGGCTCCCTCTGCTGGCCACACACTAAGGAGCGTGGTAAAGGGCTCCCTCTGCTGGCCACACACTAAGGAGTGTGGTAAAGGGCTCCCTCTGCTGGCCACACACACTAAGAAGCGTGGTAAAGGGCTCCCTCTGCTGGCCACACACACTAAGGAGCGTGGTAAAGGGCTCCCTCTGCTGGCCACACACTAAGGAGCATGGTAAAGGGCTCCCTCTGCTGGCCACACACACTAAGGAGCGTGGTAAAGGGCTCCCTCTGCTGGCCACACACTAAGGAGCATGGTAAAGGGCTCCTCTGCTGGCCACACACACTAAGGAGCGTGGTAAAGGGCTCCTCTGCTGGCCACACACACTAAGGAGCATGGTAAAGGGCTCCCTCTGCTGGCCACACACACTAAGGAGCATGGTAAAGGGCTCCCTCTGCTGGCCACACACACTAAGGAGCATGGTAAAGGGCTCCCTCTGCTGGCCACACACACTAAGGAGCATGGTAAAGGGCTCCCTCTGCTGGCCACACACACTAAGGAGCATGGTAAAGGGCTCCCTCTGCTGGCCACACACACTAAGGAGCATGGTAAAGGGCTCCCTCTGCTGGCCACACACACTAAGGAGCATGGTAAAGGGCTCCCTCTGCTGGCCACACACTAAGGAGCGTGGTAAAGGGCTCCCTCTGCTGGCCACACTAAGAAGCATGGTAAAGGGCTCCCTCTGCTGGCCACACACTAAGAAGTGTGGTAAAGGGCTCCCTCTGCTGGCCACACACTAAGGAGCGTGGTAAAGGGCTCCCTCTGCTGGCCACACACTGACTAGGAGTGTGGTAAAGGGCTCCCTCTGCTGGCCACACACACTAAGGAGCGTGGTAAAGGGCTCCCTCTGCTGGCCACACACACTAAGGAGCGTGGTAAAGGGCTCCCTCTGCTGGCCACACACTAAGGAGCGTGGTAAAGGGCTCCCTCTGCTGGCCATACACACTAAGGAGCGTGGTAAGGGCTCCCTCTGCTGGCCACACACTAAGGAGCATGGTAAAGGGCTCCCTCTGCTGGCCACACACTAAGGAGCATGGTAAAGGGCTCCCTCTGCTGGCCACACACACTAAGGAGCATGGTATAAAGGGCTCCCTCTGCTGGCCACACACTAAGGAGCGTGGTAAAGGGCTCCCTCTGCTGGCCACACACACTAAGAAGCATGGTAAAGGGCTCCTCTGCTGGCCACACACTAAGAAGTGTGGTAAAGGGCTCCCTCTGCTGGCCACACACTAAGAAGTGTGGTAAAGGGCTCCCTCTGCTGGCCACACACTAAGAAGTGTGGTAAAGGGCTCCCTCTGCTGGCCACACACTAAGAAGCGTGGTAAAGGGCTCCCTCTGCTGGCCACACACTAAGGAGTGTGGTAAAGGGCTCCCTCTGCTGGCCACACACACTAAGAAGCGTGGTAAAGGGCTCCCTCTGCTGGCCACACACACTAAGGAGCGTGGTAAAGGGCTCCCTCTGCTGGCCACACACACTAAGGAGCGTGGTAAAGGGCTCCCTCTGCTGGCCATACACACTAAGAAGCATGGTAAAGGGCTCCCTCTGCTGGCCATACACACTAAGAAGCATGGTAAAGGGCTCCCTCTGCTGGCCACACACACTAAGGAGCGTGGTAAAGGGCTCCCTCTGCTGGCCACACACACTAAGGAGCGTGGCAAAGGGCTCCCTCTGCTGGCCACACACACTAAGGAGCGTGGTAAAGGGCTCCCTCTGCTGGCCACACTAAGGAGCATGGTAAAGGGCTCCCTCTGCTGGCCACACACTAAGGAGCATGGTAAAGGGCTCCCTCTGCTGGCCACACACTAAGGAGCATGGTAAAGGGCTCCCTCTGCTGGCCACACTAAGGAGCATGGTAAAGGGCTCCCTCTGCTGGCCACACACTAAGGAGCATGGTAAAGAACAGAAGACACCGGGGATATGACTTAAACAAGCTTATTTTTAATGGAGCTGCAAAACTGTTTGAATTTCCTTGAGAACATTCTCTTACATACAGGGGCGGCAGGTAGCCTAGCGGTTAACAGTGTTGGGCCAGTAACCGAACGGTCGCTGGTTCAAATCCCCGAGCTGACTAGGTGAAAAATCTGTCAATGTGCCATTGAGCAAGGCACTTAACCCTAATTGCTCCTATAAGTCACTCTGGATAAGAGCGTCTGCTAAATGAAAACAGAGTGAAAGTTTCAACGGTACAGAAACATGGCATCACAAATGCTCCCAACCCAAACAAACCCCCATCATTAAGCAGACATCCTAACAAGATCTGGTTGGTGGGGAAATTCAAACCTTTCTGCTAAGCTCCGTCGTGGGAGGAGCCAGAATACCAAACTTTTAATTTAATTGGGTGGGTGAGGTTCCACCCGTCTTCCATATAAGGCACAAGACTAAATAAACCCCATCTCCGTTACTTGTTTACAAATGTCAAAATGTCAAAATACGGCACCTTGACAATATAACCCACTAGTGTACAAAATGTTAATCCTACATTTTTTTTCTTATTTGTTTTTTCTTTGACCAATGGTGAGGGGACCAGGAAGCCTCAGCCAAAGGAAAAATTAAAAAGTTTACTGACTTTCACTCTCATTTTGCAAATAAACAGGAAACATGATTTATCTTTTTATCAGAAACAAACTGATCTTTAGAAAGCTAAGAAGATAGAGATTGTGTGGGGGGACCAGACAAGTGGTATATTTCCAGAGGAAGATGGAGAGAGAGGGGACAAGAGAGAGAGAGAGAGAGGGGACAAGAGAGAGAGAGGGGACAAGAGAGAGAGAGGGGACAAGAGAGAGAGAGGGGACAAGAGAGAGATAGGGGACAAGAGAGAGATAGGGGACAAGAGAGAGAGAGGGACAAGAGAGAGATAGGGGACAGGGGACAAGAGAGAGATAGGGGACAGGGGACAAGAGAGAGATAGGGGACAAGAGAGAGATAGGGGACAGGGGACAAGAGAGAGATAGGGGACAGGGGACAAGAGAGAATTGGTCAAGAAAATTGATGACAAAAGATCGAGGGGATGAGTGTTAGAGAGTTAGCTACTAGAGATAAAGAGTGTGCATGTCAGTGTGTGTGAGGGAGGGACAGAGGGCTGTTCTAACTGCAGCACTTGCTCTTCCATCCTGTGACTCCACTCCCACCGCTGATGTCCACGTTTTCACTGTTGGGCTCTTTGACCGGCGTCTGCAACACACACCCACGTTACACACACATTATACATACAAACATTGCTTACACCACCATCATCACATTTACAGTACCAGTCAAAGGTTTGGACATACTGATTCATTTGGACTATTTTCTACATTGTAGAATAATAGTGAAAACATCAACACTATGAAACAACACATATGGAACCATGTTGTAACCACAAATCTGCCAAAGGGGGCGGAGTCGCAGTCTACTGCAGAGATAGATAGAACAAATGTGTTAAACAAATCTAAATATATTTTAGATTTGAGATTCTTCAAAGTAGCCACCCTTTACCTTGACAGCTTTGCACACTCTTGAATTCTCTCAACCAACTTCATGAGGAATGCTTTTCCAACAGTCTTGAAGGAGTTCCCACATATGCTGAGCACTTGTTCGCTGCGTTTTCTTCAATCCGAGGTCCAACTCATCCCAAACCATCCAAATTGAGTGGATGTTGGGTGATTGTGGAGGCCAGGTCATCTGATACAGCACTCCATCACTCTCCTTCTTGGTAAAATAGCCCTTAAACAACAAGGTGTGTTGGTTGGGTCATGGTCCTGTTGAAAAACAAATAATAGTGGAACTAAGGCCAAACCAGATGGTTTAGCGCATCGCTGCAGAATGCTTAACTATGCTGGTTAAGTGTGCCTTCCCTCTTAAATAAATCACGACAGTGTCAACAGCAAAGCACCTCCTCCTCCATGCTTCACGGTGGGAACCAAACATGTGGAGATGATCCATTCACCTACTCTACGTCTCACAAAGACACAGACATCATTAAAGCACCATCACACCTCCTCCTCCATGCTTCACGGTGGGAACCAAACATGTGGAGATGATCCATTCACCTACTCTACGTCTCACAAAGACACAGACATCATTAAAGCACCATCACACCTCCTCCTCCATGCTTCACGGTGGGAACCAAACATGTGGAGATGATCCATTCACCTACTCTACGTCTCACAAAGACACAGACATCATTAAAGCACCATCACACCTCCTCCTCCATGCTTCACGGTGGGAACCAAACATGTGGAGATGATCCATTCACCTACTCTACGTCTCACAAAGACACAGACATCATTAAAGCACCATCACACCTCCTCCTCCATGCTTCACGGTGGGAACCAAACATGTGGAGATGATCCATTCACCTACTCTACGTCTCACAAAGACACAGACATCATTAAAGCACCATCACACCTCCTCCTCCATGCTTCACGGTGGGAACCAAACATGTGGAGATGATCCATTCACCTACTCTACGTCTCACAAAGACACAGACATCATTAAAGCACCATCACACCTCCTCCTCCATGCTTCACGGTGGGAACCAAACATGCGGAGATGATCCATTCACCTACTCTATGTCTCACAAAGACACAGACATCATTAGAGCACCATCACACCTCCTCCATGCTTCACGGTGGGAACCAAACATGTGGAGATGATCCATTCACCTACTCTACGTCTCACAAAGACACAGACATCATTAAAGCACCATCACACCTCCTCCTCCATGCTTCACGGTGGGAACCAAACATGTGGAGATGATCCATTCACCTACTCTGCGTCTCACAAAAACACAGACATCATTAAAGCACCATCACACCTCCTCCTCCATGCTTCACGGTGGGAACCACACATGTGGAGATGATCCATTCACCTACTCTACGTCTCACAAACACGTCGACTGGAAGCAAAAATAGCACATTTGGACTCATCAGACCAAAGGACAGATCTCCACTGGTCTAATGTCCATTGCTCGTGTTTCTTGGCCCAAGCAAGTCTCTTCTTCTTATTGGTGTCCTTTAGTCGTGGTTTCTTTGAAGCAATTCGACCATGAAGTCCTGATTCATGTAGACTCCTTGAACTTGAACTCCGTGAAGCATTTATTTGGACTGCAAATCAACAAATTAACTTTTAGCAAGGTGCACCTATTCCAGGTGAATACCTCCTGAAGCTGGTTGAGAGAATGCCAAGAGTGTGCCAAGCTGTCATCAAGGCAAAGGGTGGCTACTTTGAAGAATCTCAAATATGTTTAATACTTTTTTGGTTCCAACATGATTCCATATGTGTTATTCCATAGTTTTGATGTCTTCACTATTATTCTACAATGTAGAGAATAGTTCAAATAAAGAAAAACACCGGAATGAGTCGGTGTGTCCAGACTTTTGACTGGTAGTGTCCATACACACATGCTACAGATACTAACACCCCACACCTTCCTGAGGATGTCTTCTGCTAGCGTGAGGAAAGCCTTCTCGATGCTGATGTTGGCCTTGGCACTCGTCTCAAAAAACCTAATACCATGTTCTCTGGCAATCTGAGAGAGAGAGAGGACATGACTGATTATTTACTATAACTCTATAACAAATGTACTGTAAGGGAAACAAACACATGCTACGTGTTGCAGTAGTAGAACAATAGAATAATGCAAAACATATCCTTGACTATCCAGCGAAGAAAACGATGCCCACTGAATGAATGACAAATGGACGGAATGGCCGATAATTGTGCAAGTTTGCTTCACTGAATGATAAGGTTGATTTAATTTAGAACAACAATAGTGTAATGAGGTTTGACAGCTCGCCTTGCAGAATGATAACATTATCTTATACGTTTTGACAGCTCGCCTTGCAGAATGATAACATTATCTCATACGTTTTGACAGCTCGCCTTGCAGAATGATAACATTATCTTATACGTTTTGACAGCTCGCCTTGCAGAATGATAACATTATCTTATACGTTTTGACAGCTCGCCTTGCAGAATGATAACATTATCTTATACGTTTTGACAGCTCGCCTTGCAGAATGATAACATTATCTTATACGTTTTGACAGCTCGCCTTGCAGAATGATAACATTATCTTTTACGTTTTGACAGCTCGCCTTGCAGAATGATAACATTATCTTATACGTTTTGACAGCTCGCCTTGCAGAATGATAACATTATCTTATACGTTTTGACAGCTCGCCTTGCAGAATGATAACATTATCTTACACGTTTTGACAGCTCGCCTTGCAGAATGATAACATTATCTTTTACGTTTTGACAGCTCGCCTTGCAGAATGATAACATTATCTCATACGTTTTGACAGCTCGCCTTGCAGAATGATAACATTATCTTATACGTTTTGACAGCTCGCCTTGCAGAATGATAACATTATCTTATACGTTTTGACAGCTCGCCTGGCAGAATGATAACATTATCTTATACGTTTTAAAAGAGGTCGCCTGGCAGAATGATAACATTATCTTATACGTTTTGACAGCTCGCCTTGCAGAATGATAACATTATCTTATACGTTTTGACAGCAAAACTCGCCTTGCAGAATGATAACATTATCTTATACGTTTGACAGCTCGCCTTGCAGAATGATAACATTATCTTATACGTTTTGACAGCTCGCCTTGCAGAATGATAACATTATCTTATACGTTTTGACAGCTCGCCTTGCAGAATGATAACATTATCTTATACGTTTTGACAGCTCGCCTTGCAGAATGATAACATTATCTTATACGTTTTGACAGCTCGCCTTGCAGAATGATAACATTATCTCATACGTTTTGACAGCTGCCTTGCAGAATGATAACATTATCTCATACGTTTTGACAGCTCGCCTTGCAGAATGATAACATTATCTTATACGTTTTGACAGCTCGCCTTGCAGAATGATAACATTATCTTATACGTTTTGACAGCTCGCCTGGCAGAATGATAACATTATCTTATACGTTTTGAAAGCTCGCCTTGCAGAATGATAACATTATCTTATACGTTTTGACAGCTCGCCTTGCAGAATGATAACATTATCTTATACGTTTTGACAGCTCGCCTGGCAGAATGATAACATTATCTTATACGTTTTAAAACTCGCCTGGCAGAATGATAACATTATCTTATACGTTTTAAAACTCGCCTGGCAGAATGATAACATTATCTTATACGTTTTGACAGCTCGCCTTGCAGAATGATAACATTATCTTATACGTTTTGACAGCTCGCCTTGCAGAATGATAACATTATCTTATACGTTTTGACAGCTCGCCTTGCAGAATGATAACATTATCTTATACGTTTTGACAGCTCGCCTTGCAGAATGATAACATTATCTCATACGTTTTGACAGCTCGCAAAGCAGAATGATAACATTATCTTATACGTTTTGACAGCTCGCCTTGCAGAATGATAACATTATCTTATACGTTTTGACAGCTCACCTTGCAGAATGATAACATTATCTTATACATTTTGACAGCTCGCCTTGCAGAATGATAACATTATCTTATACGTTTTGACAGCTCGCCTTGCAGAATGATAACATTATCTCATACGTTTTGACAGCTCGCCTTGCAGAATGATAACATTATCTCATACGTTTTGACAGCTCGCCTTGCAGAATGATAACATTATCTTATACGTTTTGACAGCTCGCCTTGCAGAATGATAACATTATCTTATACGTTTTGACAGCTCGCCTTGCAGAATGATAACATTATCTTTTACGTTTTGACAGCTCGCCTTGCAGAATGATAACATTATCTTATACGTTTTGACAGCTCGCCTTGCAGAATGATAACATTATCTTATACGTTTTGACAGCTCGCCTTGCAGAATGATAACATTATCTTATACGTTTTGACAGCTCGCCTTGCAGAATGATAACATTATCTTATACGTTTTGACAGCTCGCCTTGCAGAATGATAACATTATCTTATACGTTTTGACAGCTCGCCTTGCAGAATGATAACATTATCTTATACGTTTTGACAGCTCGCCTTGCAGAATGATAACATTATCTTATACGTTTTGACAGCTCGCCTTGCAGAATGATAACATTATCTCATACGTTTTGACAGCTCGCCTTGCAGAATGATAACATTATCTTATACGTTTTGACAGCTCGCCTTGCAGAATGATAACATTATCTTATACGTTTTGACAGCTCGCCTGGCAGAATGATAACATTATCTTATACGTTTTAAAACTCGCCTGGCAGAATGATAACATTATCTTATACGTTTTGACAGCTCGCCTTGCAGAATGATAACATTATCTTATACGTTTTGACAGCTCGCCTTGCAGAATGATAACATTATCTTATACGTTTGACAGCTCGCCTTGCAGAATGATAACATTATCTTATACGTTTTGACAGCTCGCCTTGCAGAATGATAACATTATCTTATACGTTTTGACAGCTCGCCTTGCAGAATGATAACATTATCTTATACGTTTTGACAGCTCGCCTTGCAGAATGATAACATTATCTTATACGTTTTAAAACTCGCCTTGCAGAATGATAACATTATCTTATACGTTTTGACAGCTCGCCTTGCAGAATGATAACATTATCTTATACGTTTTGACAGCTCGCCTTGCAGAATGATAACATTATCTTATACGTTTTGACAGCTCGCCTTGCAGAATGATAACATTATCTTTTACGTTTTGACAGCTCGCCTTGCAGAATGATAACATTATCTTTCACGTTTTGACAGCTCGCCTTGCAGAATGATAACATTATCTTTTACGTTTTGACAGCTCGCCTTGCAGAATGATAACATTATCTTTCACGTTTTGACAGCTCGCCTTGCAGAATGATAACATTATCTTTTACGTTTTACTTTGTAAAAAGAAGCCGTTTCTTTGCTGCTTGGTTTACTGTAATTCCTCTACTAATCTCATTCGTAAGGGGAAAAACAGGCTACTTGTTGCAGAAGGCCTTCAGAATAATGCAAAACATATCCTTGACTTTATCCAAGTTGAAACGATGCCAGTCAGCAAATCAAAACTACACCGAAAACAATTTCACACATAAAAAGAACCTTATGACAAGATTAAATGGACATTAATCTGATGACTGACAATATTATCAGTTGTCAAATTGTAGATGAAGAGGTGGATGCATCGTATAAGGTGCAACACAGTATCAAATCCTCCTTCAAAGTCACATTGCAGATAAAACATTGTGATTTCTATATAGAATCTGAAAGAGTCTTTTTTAAAACACGTACCTTTGTCAAATAACTCATAATTCAATAGGTGCAGCTCTATTTCCTAGAATATCCCTGCATTCGGCACATTACCACTCCCGCAGCGGCAGTGCTTTGGCTACTAAGCAAACATTTGTAACATAATAACATATATAAGCTTTTTTGTAACATAATAAACGTAAAATATACTACTTCTTTATGCAATTATTTCTTTACAGTTCTTGCAAAACATTGCACTAACCTGGACGGTTATATTATAATCTTTTTTATTTCTACTTTGTCAAACGAAAGTAGTTCCCTGAATGCCTATCATATCTTGTATTCATGGCAGATAATATTCCTATTTTTGGTGATTTTAATATTCACATGGAAAAGTCCACAGATCCACTCCAAAAGGTTTTCGGAGCCATCATCAACTCAGTGGTTTTGTCCAACATGTCTCTGGACCAACTCACTGTCACAGTCATACTCTGGACCTAGTTTTGTCCCGTGGAATAAATGTTGTGGATCTTAATGTTTTTCCTCATAATCCTGGACTATCGGACAACCATTTTATCACATTTGCAAATCGCAACAAATAATCTGCTCAGACCCCAACCAAGGAGCATCAAAAGCTGTGCTATAAATTCTCTGAGATGCTTGTTCTTGGTCCCAAGAAACAAAGAGATCTTCTGTTGAATCTGACAATTAATCTTGATGGTTGTACAGTCATCTGAAATAAAACTGTGAAGGACCTCGGCGTTACTCTGAACCCTGATCTCTCTTTTGAAGAACATATCAAGACTGTTTCAAGGACAGCTTTTTTCCATCTACGTAACATTGCAAAAATCTGAAACTTTGTCCAAAAATGATGCCGAAAAATGTATCCATACTTTTGTCACTTCTAGGTTAGACTACTGCAATGCTCTACTTTCCGCCTACCTGGATAAAGCACTAAATACATTTCAGTTAGTGCTAAATACGTCTGCTAGAATCCTGAATAGAACCAAAACATATTAGTGAGTGAGACTCGGTCTCAACCTTTAAGTCTTTACTGAAGACTCATCTCTTCAGTGGGTCATATGATTGAGTGTAGTCTGGCCCAGAAGTGTGAAGGTGAACGGAAAGGCACTGGAGCGACGAACCTCCCTTGCTGTCTCTGCCTGGCCGGTTCCCCCCTCTCCACTGGGATTTGCTATTACAGGGGCTGAGTCACTGGCACTCTTCCAAGCTGTCCCTAGAAGGGGTGCATCACTTGAGTGGGTTGAGTCACTGACGTGGTCTTCCTGTCTGGGTTGCCCACCCCCCTCGGGTTTGTGGCGGAGATCTTTGTGGCCTATACTCGGCATTGTCTCAGGATGGTGAGTTGGTGGTTGAAGATATCCCTCTAGTGGTGTGGGGGGCTGTGTTTTGGCAAAGTGGGTGGGGTTATATCCTGACTGTTTGGCCCCGTCTGGCGGTATCGTCAGACGGGGCCACAGTGTTTCCTGACCCCTCCTGTCTCAGCCTCCAGTATTTATGCTACAATAGTTTGTGTCGGGGGGCTAGGGTCAGTTTGTTATATCTGGAGTATTTCTCCTGTCCTATCCGGTGTCCTGTGTGAATTTAAGACGGCACTCTCTAATTCTCTCTTTTTCTCTTTCTCTCGCTCGGAGGACCTGAGCTCTAGGACCATGCCTCAGGACTACCTGGCATGATGACTCCTTGCTGTCCCCAGTCCACCTGGCCATGCTGCTGCTCCAGTTTCAACTGTTCTGCCTGCGGCTATGGAACCCTGACCTGTTCACCGGACGTGCTACCTGTCCCAGACCTGCTGTTTTCAACTCTCTAGAGACAGCAGGAGCGGTAGAGATACTCTGAATGATGGGCTATGAAAAGCCAACTGACATTTACTCCTGAGGTGCTGACCTGTTGCACCCTCGACAACTACTGTGATTATTATTATTTGACCCTGCTGGTCATCTATGAACATTTGAACATCTTGGCCATGTTCTGTTATAATCTCCACCTGGCACAGCTAGAAGAGGACTGGCCACCCCTCATAGCCTGGTTCCTCTCTAGGTTTCTTCCTAGGTTCTGGCCTTTCTAGGGAGTTTTTCCTAGCCACCGTGCTTCTACACCTGCATTGCTTGCTGTTTGGGCTTTTAGGCTTGATTTCTGTACAGCACTTTGAGATATCAGCAGATATAAGAAGGGCTTTATAAATACATTTGATTGATAGAATAATACAAAACATATAATTGATTATCTAAACAAATAACTATTGTTGTTATTCTGTTTAAATATATATATTTCCACAAATATTTCTTCAAGCAATGAATCCTAGATAATAGTTACTGCACCATTTATCATATCTATATATCAACGTTTGCTGCTTGCAGGTTGACATTGATGCTAAAGGCGACGCCTGGCAACGTTCTGACAGGCTGAAAGTCTAGTGTTAATACAACATGGAGCCTATTGAAATGATAGTGTCTCACCTGCTCTCCCTTGGCTTTTGGTACCACCCTCTTGTCCTCCATGTCACACTTGTTGCCTAGCAGCATTCTCTCCACGTCCTCGTTGGCATGCTGAAAAACATCATATTACAGACTAACTCGAACCCCAACACATCACACAACACCCCGACGCGTCGTCGTACAGACTGACCATGGCGCATAATCGTACAGACTAACTAACCCCAACAGTCTGCACTGTGTGTTGGGGTTAGTTAGTCTGTACGATGATGGGGTTAGTCTGTACTAACTAACCCCATCACAGTACAGACTAACGCCATCACAGTACAGACTAACCCCATCACAGTAGACTAACCCCATCACAGTACAGACTAACCCCATCACAGTACAGACTAACCCCATCACAGTACAGACTAACCCCATCACAGTACAGACTAACCCCATCACAGTAGACTAACCCCATCACAGTACAGACTAACCCCATCACAGTAGACTAACCCCATCACAGTACAGACTAACCCCATCACAGTACAGACTAACCCCATCACAGTACAGACTAACCCCATCACAGTAGACTAACCCCATCACATCACAGTAGACTAACCCCATCACAGTACAGACTAACCCCATCACAGTACAGACTAACCCCATCACAGTAGACTAACCCCATCACAGTAGACTAACCCCATCACAGACTAACCCCAGACTAACCCCATCACAGTACAGACTAACCCCATCACAGTAGACTAACCCCATCACAGTAGACTAACCCCATCACAGTAGACTAACCCCATCACAGTACAGACTAACCCCATCACAGTAGACTAACCCCATCACAGTAGACTAACCCCATCACAGTAGACTAACCCCACCACTAACCCCATCACAGTACAGACTAACCCCACCACTAACCCCATCACAGTACAGACTAACCCCACCACTAACCCCATCACAGTACAGACTAACCCCACCACTAACCCCATCACAGTACAGACTAACCCCATCTGGCCCTCTGAATGAGGCAGTGAACGCTTTAGCAAGATTCTCTCTCCACAACTATATAACGTGTGTGTGAGATAGATAGAGATGACATATATATATATATAAAGAGAGAGAGAGAGAGATATATTAGTGTGTGTGTGTACACACTACCATTCAACAGTTTGGAATCACTTAGAAATGTCCTTGTTATTGAGAGAAAAGCACTTTTTTTCTTCCTTTAAAATAACATCAAATTGATCAGAAACAGTGTAGATATTGTCAATGTTGTAAATTACTATTGTAGCTGGAAACTGCTGATGTTTTATATTTTGTACACACACACACACACACCACACTTGAAGTCAGAAGTTTACATACACTTAGGTTGGAGTAACTAAATCTCGTTTTTCAAACACTCCACAAATGCCTTAGGACATGAGCTACTCGGTTAGGACATCTACTTAGTGCATGACACAAGTCATTTTTACAACAATTGTGTACAGACAGATTATTTCACTGTATCACAATTCCAGTGGGTCAGAAGTTTACAGACACTAAGTTGACTGCCTTTAAGCAGCTTGGAAAATTCCAGAAAATGATGCCATGGCTTTAGAAGCTTCTGATAGGCTAATTTACATCATTTGAGTCGATTGGAGGAGTACCTGTGGATGTATTTCAAGGCCTACCTTCAAACTCAGTGCCTCTTTGCTTGACATCATGGGAAAATCAAAAGAAAATCATCCAGAAAAATAATTGTAGATCTCCACAAGTCTGGTTTATCCTTGGGAGCAATTTCCAACACCTGAAGGTACCACGTTCATCTGTACAAACAATAGTACACAAGTATAAACACCATGGGACCACGCAGCTGTCATACCGCTCAGGAAGGAGACGCGTTCTGTCTCCTAGAGATGAACTTACTTTGTTGTGAAAAGTACAAATCAATACCAGAACAACAGCAAAGGACCTTGTGAAGATGCTGGAGGAAACAGGTACAAAAGTATCTATATCCACAGTAAAACAAGTCCTATATCGACAACCTGAAAGGCGCTCAGCAAGGAAGAAACCACTGCTCCAAAACCGCCATAAAAAGCCAGACTATGGTTTACAACTGCACATGGGACAAAGATGGTACTTTTTGGATAAATGTCCTCTGGTCTGATGAACCAAAAATAGAACTGTTTGGCCATAATGACCATCATTATAATTGGAGGAAAAAGGGGGATGCTTGCAAGCCGAAGAACACCATCCCAACCGTGAAGCACAGGGGTGACAGCATCATGTTGTGGGGGTATTTTGCTGCAGGAGGGACTGGTGCACTTCACAAAAGAGGTGGCATCATGAGGATGAAAATTATGTGGATATATAGAAGCAACAACTCAAGATATCAAATGAAAGTTTATTTGTCATGTGCACCGAATACAACAGGTGTAGTAGACCTCACAGTGAAATGCTGAATACAACAGGTGTAGTAGACCTCACAGTGAAATGCTGAATACAACAGGTGTAGTAGACCTCACAGTGAAATGCTGAATACAACAGGTGTAGTAGACCTCACAGTGAAATGCTGAATTACAACAGGTGTAGTAGACCTCACAGTGAAATGCTGAATACAACAGGTGTAGTAGACCTCACAGTGAAATGCTGAATACAACAGGTGTAGTAGACCTCACAGTGAAATGCTGAATGCAACAGGTGTAGTAGACCTAGACCTCCTTACAGTGAAATGCTTTGTAGTAGACCTCATGAAATGCAGGCTCTAACCAATAGTGCAAAAAAGGTATTAGGTGACCAATAGGTAGGTAAAGAAATAAAAACAACAGTAAAAAGACAGTCAGAAAGTTCAATCTTGGTCGCAAATGGGTCTTCCAAATGGGTCTTCCAAATGGACAATGACCCCAAGTATACTTCCAAATGGGTCTTCCAAATGGACAATGACCCCAAGCATACTTCCAGATGGGTCTTCCAAATGGACAATGACCCCAAGCATACTTCCAAATGGGTCTTCCAAATGGACAATGACCCCAAGCATACTTCCAAATGGGTCTTCCAAATGGACAATGACCCCAAGTATACTTCCAAATGGGTCTTCCAAATGGACAATGATCCCAAGCATACTTCCAAATGGGTCTTCCAGATGGACAATGACCCCAAGCATACTTCCAAATGGGTCTTCCAAATGGACAATGACCCCAAGCATACTTCCAAATGGGTCTTCCAAATGGACAATGACCCCAGGCATACTTCCAAATGGGTCTTCCAAATGGACAATGACCCCAAGCATACTTCCAAATGGGTCTTCCAAATGGACAATGACCCCAAGCATACTTCCAAATGGGTCTTCCAAATGGACAATGACCCCAAGCGTACTTCCAAAGTTGTGGAAAAATGGCATAAGGACAACAAAGTCAAGGTGTTGGAGTGGCCATCACAAAGCCCTGACCTCAATCCTAAAGAAAATGTGTTGGCAGAACTGAAAATGCATGTGTGAGCAAGGCCTACAAACCTGACTCAGTTACATCAGCTCTGTCAGGAGGAATGGGCCAAAATTCACCCAACTTAATGTGGGAAGCTTGTGGAAGGCTACCCAACATATTTGACCCAAGTTAAACAATTTAAAGGCAATGCTACCAAATACTAATTGAGTGTGTGTAAACTTCTGACGCACTGGGAATATGATGAAATAAAAGCAAGCTGAAATAAATAATTCTCTCTTCTATTATTCTGACATTTCACATTCTTAACTGTATCTCTATCTATATGTGTGTGGGAATGTGTGCGTGTGTATAATGTCTGTGTGTGTACCTCGTCGATGTTGCGGAGCCACTTGCTGATGTTCTCGAAGCTCTTGGCGTTGGTGATGTCATAGACCAGCATGATGCCCATGGCGCCTCGGTAGTAGGACGTGGTGATGGTGTGGAACCTCTCCTGACCAGCTGTGTCCCTGTTAAACACATTATATATAAACCTCTCCTGACCAGCAGTATCCCTGATAAACACATTATATATAAACCTCTCCTGACCAGCAGTGTCCCTGTTAAACACATTATATATAAACCTCTCCTGACCAGCAGTGTCCCTGTTAAACACATTATATATAAACCTCTCCTGACCAGCAGTGTCCCTGTTAAACACATTATATATAAACCTCTCCTGACCAGCAGTGTCCCTGTTAAACACATTATATATAAACCTCTCCTGACCAGCAGTGTCCCTGTTAAACACATTATATATAAACCTCTCCTGACCAGCAGTGTCCCTGTTAAACACATTATATATATAAACCTCTCCTGACCAGCAGTGTCCCTGTTAAACACATTATATATAAACCTCTCCTGACCAGCAGTGTCCCTGTTAAACACATTATATATAAACCTCTCCTGACCAGCAGTGTCCCTGTTAAACACATTATATATAAACCTCTCCTGACCAGCAGTGTCCCTGTTAAACACATTATATATAAACCTCTCCTGACCAGCAGTGTCCCTGTTAAACACATTATATATAAACCTCTCCTGACCAGCAGTGTCCCTGTTAAACCCAGTTATATATAAACCTCTCCTGACCAGCAGTGTCCCTGTTAAACACATTATATATAAACCTCTCCTGACCGGCAGTGTCCCTGTTAAACACATATATAAACCTCTCCTGACCAGCAGTGTCCCTGTTAAACACATTATATATAAACCTCTCCTGACCAGCAGTGTCCCTGTTAAACACATTATATATAAACCTCTCCTGACCAGCAGTGTCCCTGTTAAACACATTATATATAAACCTCTCCTGACCAGCAGTGTCCCTGTTAAACACATTATATATAAACCTCTCCTGACCAGCAGTGTCCCTGTTAAACACATTATATATAAACCTCTCCTGACCAGCAGTGTCCCTGTTAAACACATTATATATAAACCTCTCCTGACCAGCAGTGTCCCTGTTAAACACATTATATATAGAAACCTCTCCTGACCAGCAGTGTCCCTGTTAAACACATTATATATAAACCTCTCCTGACCAGCAGTGTCCCTGTTAAACACATTATATATAAACCTCTCCTGACCAGCAGTGTCCCTGTTAAACACATTATATATAAACCTCTCCTGACCAGCAGTGTCCCTGTTAAACACATTATATAGAAACCTCTCCTGACCAGCAGTGTCCCTGTTAAACACATTATATATAAACCTCTCCTGACCAGCAGTGTCCCTGTTAAACCCAGTATATATAAACCTCTCCTGACCAGTGTCCCTGTTAAACACAGTATATATAAACCTCTCCTGACCAGCAGTATCCCTGATAAACACATTATATATAAACCTCTCCTGACCAGCAGTGTCCCTGTTAAACACATTATATATAAACCTCTCCTGACCAGCAGTGTCCCTGTTAAACACATTATATATAAACCTCTCCTGACCAGCAGTGTCCCTGTTAAACACATTATATATAAACCTCTCCTGACCAGTGTCCCTGTTAAACACATTATATATAAACCTCTCCTGACCAGCAGTGTCCCTGTTAAACACATTATATATAAACCTCTCCTGACCAGCAGTGTCCCTGTTAAACACATTATATATAAACCTCTCCTGACCAGCAGTGTCCCTGTTAAACACATTATATATAAACCTCTCCTGACCAGCAGTGTCCCTGTTAAACACATATATAAACCTCTCCTGACCAGCAGTGTCCCTGTTAAACACATTATATATAAACCTCTCCTGACCAGCAGTGTCCCTGTTAAACACATTATATATAAACCTCTCCTGACCAGCAGTGTCCCTGTTAAACACATTATATATAAACCTCTCCTGACCAGCAGTGTCCCTGTTAAACACAGTATATATAAACCTCTCCTGACCAGCAGTGTCCCTGTTAAACACATTATATATAAACCTCTCCTGACCAGCAGTGTCCCTGTTAAACACATTATATATAAACCTCTCCTGACCAGCAGTGTCCCTGTTAAACACATTATATATAAACCTCTCCTGACCAGCAGTGTCCCTGTTAAACACATTATATATAAACCTCTCCTGACCAGCAGTGTCCCTGTTAAACACATTATATATAAACCTCTCCTGACCAGCAGTGTCCCTGTTAAACACATTATATACAGTTGAAGTCAGAAGTTTACATAAACTGAGTTTAATTGTATTTGGCTAAGGTGTTTCACAATTGCTGACATTTAATCCTAGTAGAAATTCCCTGTCAGTTAGGATCACCACTTCATTTTAAGAATGAAATGTCAGAATAATAGTAGAGAATGATTTATTTCAGCTTTTATTTCTTTCATCACATTCCCAGTGGTTCAGAAGTTAACATACGCTCAAATAGTATTTGGTAGCATTGCCTTTAAATTGTTTAATTTGGGTCAAATATTTCAGGTAGCCTTCCACAAGCTTCCCACAATAAGTTGGGTGAATTGTGGCCCATTCCTCCTGACAGAGCTGGTGTAACTGAGTCAGGTTTGTAGGTCTCCTTGCTCACACATGTTTTTTCAGTTCTGCCAACAAATTTTCTTTAGGATTGAGGTCAGGGCTTTGTGATGGCCACTCCAATACCTTGACTTTGTTGTCTTTAAGTAATTTTTCCACAACTTTGGAAGTATGCTTGGGGTCATTGTCCATTTGGAAGATCCATTTGCGACAAAGCATTAAGTTCCTGACTGATGTCTTAAGATGTTGCTTCAATATATCCACATAAATTTTCCTCCTCATGACGCCATCTATTTTGTGAAGTGCACCAGTCCCTCCTGCAGCAAAGCACCCCCACAACATGATGCTGCCACCCCCGTGCTTCACCGTTGGGATGGTGTAGTTGCAAACCGTAGTCTGGCTTTTTTATGGCGGTTTTGGAACAGAGGCTTCTTCCTTGCTGAGCGCCTTTCAGGTGATGACGATATAGGACTCGTTTTACTGTGGATATAGATACTTTTGTACCTGTTTCATCCAGCATCTTCACAAGGTCCTTTGCTGTTGTTCTGGGATTGATTTGCACTTTTCACAAAGTAAGTTCATCTCTAGGAGACAGAACGCGTCTCCTTCCTGAGCCGTACGACGGCTGTGTGGTCCCATGGTGTTTATACTTGCGTACTATTGTTTGTACAGACGAACATGGTACCTTCAGGTGTTTGGAAATTGCTCCTGAGGATGAACCAGACTTGGAAGTCTTCAATTAATAAATAAAAGCTGAAATAAATCACTCTACTATTATTCTGACATTTCACATTCTTAAAATAAAGTGGTGATCCTAACTGACCTAAGACAGGAATTGTTTTTTTAAATGCATTTGGCTAAGGTGTATGTGAACTTCTGACTTCCAACTGTATATACAGATACACACTGTTGACAACCGACTCATTCAAGGTTTTTTAATTTGACTATTTTCTACATTGTAGAATAATAGTGAAGACATCAAAACTATGAAATAACACATATGGAATCATGTAGTAACCAAAAAACATTATTCAAAGTAGCCACCCTTTGCCTTGACAGCTTTGCACACCTTTTAAACTCCTGGCATTCTGTCATCCAGCTTCATGAGGAATGCTTTTCCACCGTCTTGAAGGAGTTCCCACATATGTTGAGCACTTGTTGGCTGCTTGTCCTTCACTCTGCGGTCCAACTCATCCAAATTGATTCGAGGTCGGGTGATTGTGGAGGCCAAGTCATCTGATGCAGCACTCCATCACTCTCCTTCTTGGTAAAATAGTCCTTAAACAACCTTGAGGTGTTTTGGGTCATTGTCCTGTTGAAAAACAAATGACAGTCCCACTCAGCCCAAACCAGATGGCATGACTTTTCGCTGCAGAATGCTGTGGTAGCCATGCTGGTGAATTCTAAACGAATCACTGAGTGTCACCAGCAAAGCACCATCACACCACCTCCTCCATGCTTCATGGTGGGAACCACACACGTGGAGCTCATCCATTCACCCACTCTGCGTCTCACATAGACACAGTGCTTGGAACCAAAAATCTCAAATTTGGACTTAGACTAAAGAACAGATTTCCACCTGTCTAATGTCCATTGCTTGTGTTCCTTGGCCCAAGCAAGTCTCTTCTTATTGGTGTCCTTTAGTAGTGGTTTCCTTGCAGCAGCAGCTTCGACCATGAAGGCCTGATTCACAAAGTCTCCTCTGAACAGTTGATGTTGAGATGTGTCTTACCTTAACTCTGTGAAGCATTTATTTGGGCTGCAATCTGAGGCTGGTAACTCTAATGAACTTATCCTCTGCAGCAGAGGTAACTCTGGGTCTTCCTTTCCTGTGGCGGTCCTCATGAGAGACAGTTTCATTATATCTCCTGATGGTTTTTGCGACTGCACTTGAAGAAATTTCAAAGTTCCTGAAATGTTCCGTATTGACTGACCTTCATGTCTTGAAGTAATGATGGACTGTCATTTCTCTTTGCTTATTTGAGCTGTTCTTGCCATAATATGGACTTGGTATTTTACCAAATCGGGCCATCTTCTGTATACCACCCCTACCTTGTCACAACACAACTGATTGGCTCAAACGCCATAAGGAAAGAAATTCCACAAATTAACTTTTAACAAGCACACCTGTTCATTGAAATGCATTCCAGGTGACTACCTCATGAAGCTGGTTGAGAGAATTCCAAGAGTGTGCAAAGCTGACATGGAGGCAAAGGGTGGCTACTAAAATATATTTTGATTTGTTTAACCCTTTTGTGGTAACAAAATTATTTCATATGTGTTATTTCATAGTTTTGATGTCTTCACGATTATTCTACAATGTAGAAAATAGTAAAAAATAAAGAAACCCTTGAACGAGTAGGTGTCCAAACGTTTGACTGTTACTGAATATATAAACATAACTAATAATATAATAATATAATAATAATATAACTAAATACACATTACTTGTGTGTTAATGAGAAAAAGGACAAGGGGCCTAAATGCTTTCTGTGTATAGTGGGTGTGTGTCACGAGGACAGGGCTCCAGAGTTCCTCTGTGGAGAACCTTCAAGAAGGTCAACCATCTCTGCAGCACTCTACCAATCAGGCCTTTATGAGAGGCCAGACGGAAGCCAAAATGTACCTAAAAAAGACTCTCAGACAATGGGGGAAAAAACAAGATTCTCTGAACTGAAACCAAGATTGAACTCTTTGGCCTGAATGCCAAGCGTCACGTCAGGTCCTTCTGTGGCTCAGTTGGTAGAGCATGGCGCTTGTAACGCCAGGGTAGTGGGTTCGATTCCCGGGACCACCCATACGTAGAATGTATGCACACATGACTGTAAGTCGCTTTGGATAAAAGCGTCAGCTAAATGGCATATATTATTATTATTATTATATATTAGGAGGAAACCTGACACCATCCCTACGGTGAAGCATGGTGGTGGTAGCATCATGCTGTGGGGATGTTTTTCAGCGGCAGGGACTGGGAGACTAGGCAAGATTAAGGGAAAGATGAACGGAGCAAAGTACAGAGAGATCCTTGATGAAAACCTGCTCCAGAGCGATTAGAACCTCAGAATGGTGCGACGGTTCACCTTCCAGCAGGACAAAGACCCCAAGCACATAGCAAAGACAACGTGTGAGTGGCTTTTGGGACACGTTTCTGAAAGTCCTTGAGTGGCCCAGCCAGAGCCTGGACTTGAACCCGATCGAACAACTCTGGAGAGACCTGAAAATAGCTGTGTAGTGACGCTCCCCATCCAACCTGACAGAGCTTGAGAGGATCTGCAGAGAAGAATGGGAGAAACTCCTCAAATACAGGTGTGCCAAGCTTGTAGCATCATACATAAAAAGACTCAAAGCTATAATCGCTGCCAAAGGTTGACTTCTTGGATATAGGGGGCGCTCTTTTAATTTATGGATTAAAAAAACGTTCCCGTTTTAAACAAGATATTTTGCCACGAAAAGACGCTCGACTATGCATATAATTGACAGCTTTGGAAAGAAAACACTGACGGTTCCAAAACTGCAAAGATATTATCTGTGAGTGCCACAGAACTGATGCTACAGGCGAAACCAAGATGAAATTTCACACAGGAAGTCACACAGATTTTGAATGCGCTGTGTTCCAATGTCTCCTTATATGGCTGTGTATGGGTCACGAATGAGCTTAGACGACTTTCTGTCGTTTCCCCAAGGTGTCGACAGCATTGTGACGTATTTGTAGGCAAATCATTCGAAGATTGACCTTAAGAGACTACATCTACCAGGTGGCCGCTTGGTGTCCTCCGTTGCAATTATTGCGTAATCTCCAGCTGCGTGTATTTTTCGTTTGCTTCGAGGAGAAACACAGCTGCCACGAATGATTTATCATCGAATAGATATGTGAAAAACACCTTGACGATTGTTTCTAAACAACGTTTGCCATGTTTCTGTCGATATTATGGAGTTAATTTGGTAAAAAGTTTGGTGTTGTAGAGACTGCATTTTCTGATTTTTTTTCTTAGCCAAACATGATGAACAAAACGGAGCGATTTCTCCTACACAAGTAGTCTTTTTGGAAAAACTGAACATTTGCTATCTAACTGAGAGTCTCCTGATTGAAAACATCCGAAGTTCTTCAAAGGTAAATGATTTTATTTGAATGCTTTTCTTGTTTTTGTGAAAATGTTGCCTGCTGAATACTTGGCTTAATGCTATGCTAGCTATCAATACTCTTACACAAATGCTTGTGTAGCTATGGTTGAAAAGCATATTTTGAAAATCTGAAATGACAGTGTTGTTAACAAAAGGCTAAGCTTGTGAGTGAATATATTTCTTTCATTTAATTTGCGATTTTCATGAATAGTTAACGTTGCGTTATGGTAATGAGCTTGAGGCTATAATTAAGCTCCCGGATATGGGATTGCTCGACGCTAGAGGTTAAAGTACTGAGTAAAAGGTCTGAATACTTATGTAAATGTATTATTATTATTTATTTATTTTTGCCCCCAGAACAACCTCAATTCATCAGGGCATGGACTCAACAAGGTGTTGAAAGCGTTCCACAGAGATGCTGGCCCATGTTGACTCCATTGCTTCCCACAGTTGTGTCAAGTTGGTTGGATGTCCTTTGGGTGGTGGACCATTCTTGAGCACGGAAAACCCAGCAGCGTTGCAGCTCTCGACACAAACCGGTGCGCCTGGCACCTACTACCATACGCCATTCAAAGGCACCTAAATCTTGTCTTGCCCATTCACCCTCTGAATGACACACAGACACAATCCATGTCTCAAGGTTTAAAAGCCTTCTTTAACCTGTCTCCTCCCCTTCATCTACACTGATTGAAGTGGATTTAACAAGTGACGTCAATAAGGGATCATAGATTTCACCTGGATTCACCTGGTCAGTCTGTCATGGAAAGAGGTGTTCCTAATGTTTTAGTGTAGCAGGTGGTGACGGCGTTGAACCACTCCGATGCGTCACCGTTACACCTCCTCCACTCACCATATCTGTAGTTTGATCTTCTTTCCTTGGAGTTCAACAGTTTTGATCTTGAAGTCTATTCCTGGAAAACACACAGAAACAAAGAAACGCACATTAATATAGAGCAGAGCCCCTTAAAAAGGTCTGTTACAGACCCAACTCATTTCAGAAAGAAATGTAAATAATAGATCTGTCACTCACCGCAAACCAGACTGATAAGCATTATCCATTCTATGTGCCATTTTTCTATGCTTCCCCTTCAGAAGTTTCATTTTGGTTTCTTTTTTACTTTCAGTTTTGTACATCATGTGAAAAAATGTAACAATTTTAGAAACCAGGAAATTAGGTATTTAATATATGCATCCTTTAAAAGCAGGAATGTCAACAGTAGGGCTGTCCAACCCAAGTCTTTTGCGCAAAATGTGTATTTTTCATATATACACCTATGTGTTTGAATTAAAATCAACTATAGGAGATTGTCAGATGCTTTAAGCACACTGTTTGACAAAATCATTCAGACACAAATGACTCAAAGAGACCTGCTACCGACCCGACCACTCCTGAAGGTGCCAGTAATACGGCACAACCAGAGGACAGCAAACTGTTTCAGCCGAGCGCCATTTCTACTGATCTGCCAGTTAGGGCATGTTTTCATAGAACAGTTTCATTTATAATAACGTCCTTGAATCTCAAGATCTTTGTTATGTGGTTAATATTCTAAATGAGAATTAAGCAAATATAAAACTTATATCGCCAACTCTGTAAAAACAGCCTACATAAAACAAATAAATAAAAACATTGCAGCCTGCAAGTAAAACATATTCTGATGTATAAATGTGGTATAAATCACATGTGGATCTGTTGGGGCGGATTGCGTATAAAGGTTTCCGGGATGATGGTGTTGATGTAGTCATTTAGGCAGGTTACCTTCACATTCTTGGGCACAGGGACTACGGTGGTCTGCTTGAAACATGGAGGCATTACAGACTCGGTCAGGGAGAGGTTGAAAATATCAGTGTAGACACTTGACTCTCACTCTTCCACCAAGGCACCTGCAAGTTTCCCAGACATTTCTGGGGGGGGGGCCCTCAACCTCCGATCCAACAGGTCCCAAACGATCCGGGCTCCTCACTGGCAATGGCAGAACACTGACATCCCGGTCTTGCAGGAAATCAGCCATACTGCTCATTCTGTGTGTGGTGGCATTGTCATGCTGGAGGGTCATGTCAGGATGAGCCTGCAGGAAGGGCACCACAGGATGTCTTCCATGTAATGCACAGCGTTGATATGATAAACATGGCTCACTCTAGACACGCTATCAGAGTCGGTACGGCCACCTGGTTTCTTCACGCATCGCACAGACAGAAACAAACATCTCTCTGGTAAGAAGGGCGGGGCTAAATGCCTTATGATTAACAAGTCGTGGTGTGATCATAACAACATACAGGAACTCAAGTCTTTTTGTTCACCTGACCTAGAATTCCTTACAATCAAATGCCGACTGCCAAGAGAATTCTCTTCGATTATAATCACAGCGGTGTATATCCCCCCCAGATTAACAAGGCCAATCTGAAAACAAGGCTCCCTAAACTTTATCAGCATATCAAATACCCGGGATGGAAAATTTCTGGATCATTGTTACTCTAACTTCAGCAACGCATACAAAGCCCTCCCTCATCCTCCTTTTGGCAAATCTGACCCCGACTCCCCGACTCCATTTTGTTGCTCCCAGCCTATAGACAGAAACTTAAACAGGAAACGCCCGTGCTCAGGTCTGTTCAACGCTGGTCCGACCAATCTCGATCACGTGGACTGGGATGTGTTCCAGATAGCATCAGACAACAATATTCATGAATACGCTGATTTGGTGAGCGAGTTAATTAGCAAGTGCATCGGTGATGTTGTACTCACGGAGACAATTAAAATCTTCCCCAACCAGAAACCGTGAATTGACAGCAGCATTTGCGCGAAACTGAAAGCGTGAACCACTGCTTTTAACCAGGGCAAGGCGACCGGAAACATGACCGAATACAAACAGTGCAGCTATTCCCTCCGCAAGGCTATCAAACAAGCTAAGTGTCAGTATAGAGACAAAGTAGAGTCGTAATTCAACGGCTCAGACACGAGATGTATGTGGCAGGGTCTACAGTCAATCACGGACTACAAAAAGAAAACCAGCCCCGCAGCGGACCAGGATGTCTTGCTCCCAGACAAACTAAACAACTTCTTTGCTCGCTTTGAGGACAGTATAGTGCCCCTGACACAGCCCGCTACCAAAACCTGCGGACTCTCCTTCACCGCAGCGAACGTGAGTAAAACATTTGAACGTGTTAACCCTCGCAAAACTGCCGTCCAAGACGGCATCCCCGTGTCCTCAGAGCATTCGCAGATTGGTGTGTTTACGGACATATTCAATCAATCCCTATCCCAGTCTGCTGTCCCCACATGCCTCAAGAGGGCCACCATTGTTCCTGTTCCCAAGAAAGCTAAGATAACTGAGCTAAATTACTACCGCCCCATAGCACTCACTTCCGTCATCATGAAGTGCTTTGAGAGACTAGTCAAGGACCATATCACCTCCACCCTACCTGACACCCTAGACTCACTCCAATGTGCTTACCACCCCAACAGGTCCACAGATGACACAATCGCAATAACACTGCCCTAACCCATCGGGACAAGAGGAATACCTATGTGACCATGCTGTTCATCGACTACAGCTCAGCATTTAGCAACATAGTACCCTCCAAACTCGTCATTAAGCTGGGTCTCAACCCCGCCCTGTGCAACTGGGTACTGGACTTCCTGACGGGACACGCCCAGGTGGTGAGGGTAGGTAACAACATCTCCACCCCGCCGATCCTCAACACTGGGGCCCCACAAGGGTGCGGATCTCAGCCCTCTCCTGTACTCCCTGTTCACCCACGACTGCATGGTCGTGCACGCCTCCAACTCAATCATCAAGTTTGCAGACGGCACTACAGTGGTAGGCTTGATTACCAATAACGACGAGGCGGCCTACAGGGAGGAGGTGAGGGCCCTCGGAGTGTGGTGTCAGGAAAATAACCTCACACTCAACGTCAACAAGACAAAGGAGATGATCATGGACTTCAGGAAACAGCAGAGGGAGCACCCCACTATCCACATCAACTGGACAAGAGTGGAGAAGGTGGAAAGTTAAGTTCCTCGGCGTACACATCACGGACAAACTGAATTGGTCCACCCACACAGACAGCGTTGGGAAGAAGGCGCAGCAGCGCCTCTTCAACCTCAGGAGGCTGAAGAAATGTGGCTTGTCACCAAAAGCACTCAAACTTTTACCGATGCACAATTGAGAGCATCCTGTCAAGCTGTATCACCGCCTGGTACGGCAACTGCTCCACCCACAACTGTAAGGCTCTCCAGAGGGTAGTGAGGTCTGCACAACGCATCACCGGGGTCAAACTACCTACCCTACAGGACACCTACACCACCCGATGTCAGAGGAAGGCCAAAAAGATCATCAAGGACAACAACCACCCGAACCACTGCCTGTTCACCCCGCTATCATCCAGAAAGCGAGGTCAGTACAGGTGCATTAAAGCAGGGAACGAGAGACTGAAAAACAGCTTCTATCTCAAGGCCATCAGACTGTTAACCAGCCATCACTAACATTGAGTGGCTGCTGCCTACATACTGACACAACTCCAGCCACTTTAATAATAAAAAATGTGATGTAATAAATGTTTCACTAGTCACTTTAAACAATGCCACTTTACATAATGTTTACATACCCTACATTACTCATCTCATATGTATATACTGTACTCTATACCATCTACTGCATCTTGCCTATGCCGTTCGGCCATCGCTCATCCATATATTTATATATTCTTATTCATTCCTTTACACCTATGTGTATAAGGTAGTTGTTGTGAAATTGTTAGATTACTTGTTAGATATTACTGCATGGTCGGAACTAGAAGCACAAGCATTTCGATACACTCGTATTAACATCTGCTAACCATGTGTATGTGACCAATAAAATCTGATTTGAATCCGACCATCACCCCTAGTGAAACAAAACTGTGACTCGTCAGTGAAGAGCACTTTTTGCCAGTCTTGTCTGGTCCAGCGATGATGGGTTTGTGCCCATAGGCAATGTTGTTGCCAGTGATGTCTGGTGAGGACCTGCCTTACAACAGGCCTACAAGCCCTCAATCCAGCCTCCCTCAGCCTATTGAGGACAGTCTGAGTACTGATGGAGGGATTGTGTGTTCCTGGTGTAACTCAGGCAGTTGTTGTTGCCATCCTGTACCTGTCCCGCAGGTGTGATGTTCGGATGTACCGATCCTGTGCAGGTGTTGTTACACGTGGTCTGCCACTGTGAGGATGATCAGCTGTCCATTCTGTGACCCTGTAGCGCTGTATTAGGCGTCTCACAGTATGGACATTGCAGTTTATTGCCCTGGTCACATCTGTCGTCCTCATGCCTCCTTGCAGCATGCCTAAGGCACGTTCACGCAGAGGAGCAGGGACCCTGGGAATTTTTCTTTTTGTGTTTTTCAGAGTCAGTAGAAAGGCCTCTTCAGTGTCCTACGTTTTCGTAACTGTGACCTTAATTGCCTACCGTCTGTAAGCTGTTAGTGTCTTAACGACCGTTCCACACTGAAAGTCACTGAGCTTCTCAGTACCGGCCATTCTACTGCCGTTTTCCATGGAGATTGCATGCCTGCGTACTCAATTTTATACACCCATCAGCAACAGGGGTGTCCACATACTTTTGTAGTGTATATGTTTAGTGTAGTGTGTGTATATGTTTGAATTTTCAAACTAGTTTTCATTGGGAAGGCAGTCACTTTTGCATGCGAAAACACAGAATCATACTCATTACTCCACGTGCTTAATTACATCAGTTTTGTTTTGAGCTGACATTGTTGTGGGCTTCTAACGGGCACCTGGCTCACTGTCCGGTTGGCAACCGCCAAAACGTTCACCCGCTGCAAAACACGTCTACCCGGGAGCACAGGCCAGATTAATCGAATTCCCTCGGCTCAACCCTGCCCATCTCTGCAATTTCTCCTCTTAAAATCTGATTTTAAACCTAACCATAATCTAAACCACACGGTTAACATTATGCCGAACCCCAACCTTAAATTAATTCCAAAAATAAATGTTTGCATGATTGATTTTTTACGACATTTGACTTTGTGGCTGTGGTAATTAGTGCCAACCCTGATGCCGGCATTTCTAGATACATAGTTACACCAGTTTAGCTACATGGTATGAAAAACAAGGAGGTTTACAATAGTCAAAAGGCAGCTAAATGTCTTTAAATCTCGACTAGTTAGTTGGCAGCATGGCTAGACCAAGCATGTAGACACACAAATTGCTTAAGTGAAACTTTAGCAATAACTGACTTTAATTCAGGGATAATGCACCTGAAACAAACGGGCTAACTTGACTGGCATTGTGTCATCATAACGTTTAACTATCCATTTAGTACACTCAAAGTTTAGTTAACAGCTGTGGCCCCGGGAGGGTCGAACCCCTCCGGTCCCGGTACCTCACCTATGGTGGAGATGAAGGTGGTGTTGAAGGCGTCGTCTGAGAAGCGGAACAGCACGCAGGTCTTCCCCACGCCCGAGTCCCCGATCAGCAGGAGCTTGAAGAGCAGGTCGTAGGTCTTCTTCGCCATCGAGAAACCAGACGTGTTCACCGGACAGACGAGAAACTATCTCCCGCAGGTCTAGAGAGCCAGCGCGAGTTACGAGCAGAGAGGTGGAATATCAGCGTGTGATTATGATATTGTTGATGTCCAAGTTAGTTTGGATAAGTTAACTAAATATCGCAGAGGGTAGAGTGTCGCAACCGTATCCGATGTGTAACTAATGTTATTTCCAAAAACAGAACCGTTTCTCTTACAGCATGTGAATAAAAAATATATATTCTCCCGTGTGATTCCCCTTTTCTTTCTCTCACCCTGCCGAGACAAAATGGCTCCCCGACTTACTCTTTCTTCAAACTACCACCGAGCTCATTAAACTGATCGGCATACCCCGTTATTCCAAACATTTTGGGACTCTCGATCAAGAAGAATTATAAATTTTTGGAGGTCAAATTACCGATCTTATCACATTATTTGTTTTGTCAAATGATTAGCCGAATAGACTGTCGCCTTCGAATACAGCCACCTCGGCGACACCCTAGTTTACATACACGCCTACTCTCTGACACTATTGTCAAAAAATTACTCTCGGCGATTGGCTCTGGGAACTGCTTGTCAAATATCCAGCTGAACCCGATTGGTCAGATTGTCAACTGTCAATGGGTGGTTGACATGTAGGGACGTCAAATGTTTTTGCATGGCCATTCCGGATCTTTTCCAGACTCAGACTCAGTTCATTTGACTGGTGGAACGTAACTGTTTGATCCAAAATGGCCGCGGATTTTCGTCTTGGCTGGCCGTGGCAGATATCTGTATGTAATGACGAGATGCCAATGTCTCCATCCTAACAATGGGAGTTGTTGTCGGGTAGGCATGCGACAAGTTTAGGTCCAAAATAAGCCCATAGAAACACCTTGGACTTCTTTTAGACCGATTCTGGCCAGAGTGAAACCTCTCGCTTTGCCTCTTCCTCTCTGGGCAGGGTGTGTTGGCTGTTTGGTGGCTGGCCAGACTTTGAGGTTGAGTCAGAGGTTTGACATCCCATCTGCTAGTCAAGCTGAGTGATGTCATAAATTATCCTGTAAATGGCACAGTCATTTTCCGTAACTTTAAATTCTGCTACCATAGTACAGTTTCAGTACTTTCCACAGGGCACAGCCTTTTATTATTCAGACCCATCAAACATAACAGGGATATTTTTCATTTCCATCTTTTCTGGGGTGTCCTATTAAAAAAAACAGAAGTGTCTTTCTGGGTTTGTCCAAACATGCACAACTCATCAGTCTGACAACAGGAAGTATAGGATTAACGTCAGTTGTTCACTGACCAACCGTGTGTGTAGATAATAGGTCCTGTCCCTGTCCGGCCCTGTGTCCCTGTCCTGCCCTGTGTACAAGACTGTTCATTGAGCAATCAATCAATAATTTGGTCAATTAATCAATCAGTCACTAATCAGAGAGAGAAACATGTCTGTCAGTCTTGCTCTGACACACTCTTAACCAACCCTGTTACACCAGGAGGAGTGTATGTTTCCACTTGCCTCTAAAGAAATGTGTATTTAATGTTCAAGCATTCTTATTGGTTAGTTCAACTCTGATGACAATAAGGTGTGTTGTGATTGGCCCCGTTTGCAGATAGGGGGAGATAGCAAACATCAGGTCTTCCCAGTATGAAAATGTGATGCAAGGGGTAGGTCACGTTCTGAATACTATTTTACAATGCCAGTGAGGTAGTCTCCATTTTGAAGTAGTCACAATTGGCTGATCCCTCCTGATGTCTGGGTTGGACATGACTCCAACAGGGTCAACAGGAGGGAGGAGCTAAAGAAGTTGGAAGTCCCACCCAGTTGACTACATTCAGATGGTAGAAGCACTCAATGGCTCTGTCTTTTAAATTCCTACCTGATCCCGACAGGGTCCAGTTTTCTTTTATTTTAATCAATATCCGATACGGATACGAGGTGGATGAGATCCAACCCAAAACTTGTCAGATTTGAGAGAGAATCAGATCCAAAATTGGGTCGGGTCTATATCCTACCCGAATGGATCCAAAGGATTAACAATGCAGCTTTATTGCTGTGCAGCACATTTAACCAGGTAGGCTAGTTGAGAACACCTTTATTTAACCAGGTAGGCTAGTTGAGAACACCTTTATTTAACCAGGTAGGCTAGTTGAGAACACCTTTATTTAACCAGGTAGGCTAGTTGAGAACACCTTTATTTAACCAGGTAGGCTAGTTGAGAACACCTTTATTTAACCAGGTAGGCTAGTTGAGAACACCTTTATTTAACCAGGTAGGCTAGTTGAGAACACCTTTATTTAACCAGGTAGGCTAGTTGAGAACACCTTTATTTAACCAGGTAGGCTAGTTGAGAACACCTTTATTTAACCAGGTAGGCTAGTTGAGAACACATTTATTTAACCAGGTAGGCTAGTTGAGAACACCTTTATTTAACCAGGTAGGCTAGTTGAGAACACCTTTATTTAACCAGGTAGGCTATTTAAACCAGGTAGGCTAGTTGAGAACACCTTTATTTAACCAGGTAGGCTAGTTGAGAACACCTTTATTTAACCAGGTAGGCTAGTTGAGAACACATTTATTTAACCAGGTAGGCTAGTTGAGAACACATTTATTTAACCAGGTAGGCTAGTTGAGAACACCTTTATTTAACCAGGTAGGCTAGTTGAGAACACCTTTATTTAACCAGGTAGGCTAGTTGAGAACACCTTTATTTAACCAGGTAGGCCAGTTGAGAACACCTTTATTTAACCAGGTAGGCCAGTTGAGAACACCTTTATTTAACCAGGTAGGCTAGTTGAGAACACCTTTATTTAACCAGGTAGGCTAGTTGAGAACACCTTTATTTAACCAGGTAGGCTAGTTGAGAACACCTTTATTTAACCAGGTAGGCTAGTTGAGAACACCTTTATTTAACCAGGTAGGCTAGTTGAGAACACCTTTATTTAACCAGGTAGGCTAGTTGAGAACACCTTTATTTAACCAGGTAGGCTAGTTGAGAACACCTTTATTTAACCAGGTAGGCCAGTTGAGAACACCTTTATTTAACCAGGTAGACTAGTTGAGAACACCTTTATTTAACCAGGTAGGCTAGTTGAGAACACCTTTATTTAACCAGGTAGGCTAGTTGAGAACACCTTTATTTAACCAGGTAGGCTAGTTGAGAACAAGTTCTCATTTACAACTGCAACCTGGCAAAGATAAAGCAAAGCAGTTTGACACAAACAACAACACAGTTACACATGGAATAAACATACATACAATCAATAATACAGTAGAAAAATCTATATACAGCATGTGCAAATTAGGTAGGACAAGAGAGGTAAAGGCAATAAATAGGCCATGGTGGAGAAGTAATTACAATATAGCAATTAAACACTGGAATGGTAGAATGTGCAGAAGATTAATGTGTAAGTTGAGATACTGGGGTTCAAAGGAGCAAGATAAATAAATAAATACAGTATGGGGATGAGGAAGATTGGATGGGCTATTTACAGATGAGCTATGTGCAGTAACCTGTGAGCTGCACTGACAGCTGGTGCTTAAAGCTAGTGAGGGAGAAATGAGTCTCCAGCTTCAGAGATTTTTGCAGTTCGTTCCAGTCATTGGCAGCAGAGAACTGGAAGGAGGCGGCCAAAGGAAGAATTGGCTTTGGGGGTGACCAGTGAAATATACCTGCTGGAGCGCGTGCTACGGGTGGATGCAGATATGGTGACCAGTGAGCTGAGATAAGGCAGGGCTTTACCTAGCAGAGACTTGTAGATGACCTGGAGCCAGTGGCTTTGGTGACGAGTATGAAGCGACGGCCAGCCAACGAGATCATACAGGTCGCAGTGGTGGGTAGTATATGGGGCTTTGGAGACAAAACGGATGTCACTGTGACAGACTGCTATTTTGTAAATGACATCACCGAAGTCATCGGTAGGATGGTCAGTTTTACAAGGGTATGTTTGGCAGCATGAGTGAAGGATGCTTTGTTGCGAAATAGGAAGCCGATTCTAGATTTAAATTTGGATTGGAGATGTTGAATGTGAGTCTGGAAGGAGAGTTTACAGTCTAACAACAACACAGAGTTACACATGGAATAAACAAACATACAAGGTATTTGCAGTTGTCCACATATTCTAAGTCATAAATGGCCAGAGTAGTGATGCTGGGCGGGCAACGATGAGTTGAAGAGCATGTATTTAGTTTTACTTGCATTTAAGAGCAGTTGGAAGGAGAGTTGTATGGCATTGAAGCTCATCTGGAGGTTAGTTAACACAGTGTACCACGAAGGGCCAGATGTATACAGAATGGTGTTGTCTGCGTAGAGGTGGATCAGAGAATCACCAGCAGCAACAGCGACATCATTGATATATACAGAGAAAAGAGTCGGCCCAAGAATTGAACCCTGTGGCACCCCCATAGAGACTGCCAGAGGTCAGGACAACAGGCCCTCCGATTTGACATACTGAACTCTATCAGAGAAGTAGTTGGTGAACCAAGCGAGGCTATCATTTGAGAAACCAAGGCTGTTGAGTCTGCCAATAAGAATGTTTTGATTGACAGAGTCGAAAGCCTTGGCCAGGTCGATGAATACGGCTGCACAGTAATGTCTCTTATCGATGGCAGGTATGATGTCATTTAGGACCTTGACCTGGTCTGAGGTGCACCTATGACCAGCTTGGAAACCAGATTGCAGAGTGGAGAAGGTACGGTGAGATTCGAAATGGTTGGTAATCTGTTTGTTAACTTGGCTTTCAAAGACCTTAGAAAGGCAGGGTAGAATAGATATAGGTCTGTAGTAGTTTGGGTCGAGAGTGTCTCCCCCTTTGAAGAGGGGGATAGCCCCGGCAGCTTTCCAATCTATGGGAATCTCAGACGATACGAAAGAGAGGTTGAACAGGCTAGTAATAGGGTTTGCAATCATTTTGGCAGATAATTCTAGTAAGAGAGGGTACAGATTGTTTTGCCCTGCTGATCTGTAGGGGTCCAGATTTTGCAGCTTTTTCAGAACATCAGCTATCTGGATTTGGGTGAAGGAGAAGTGGGGGAGGTTTGGGCGAGTTGCTGTGGGGAGCGCAGGACTGTTGACCGGGGTAGGGGTAGCCAGGTGGAAAGCATGGCCAGCCGTAGAAAAATGCTTGTTGAAATAATCAATTATTGTGGATTTATTGGTAGCGACAGTGTTTCCTAGCCTCAGTGCAGTGGGCAGCTGGGAGGAGGTGCTCTTATTCTCCATGGAGTCAGTGTCCCAGAACTTTTTTGAGTTTGTACTACAGGATGCACATTTCTGTTTGAAAAAGCTAGCCTTAGCTTTCCTAACTTCCCTAAAAATGTGCATATCACGGGGGCTATTCGATGCTAATGCAGAACGCCACAGGATGTTTTTGTTCTGGCCAAGGGCAGACAGGTCTGGAGTGAACCAAGGGCTATATTTATTCCTGCTTCTGAAATGTTTGAATGGAGCATGCTTATTTAAGATGGTGAGGAAGGCACTTTTAAAGAATAACCAGGCATCCTCTACGGACAGGATGAGGTCAATGTCATTCCAGGATACCCCGGCCAAGTCAATTAGAAAGGCCTGTTCTCAGAAGTGTTTTAGGGAGCATTTGACAGTGATGAGGGGTGGTCGTTTGACCGCAGACCCATTACGGATGCAGGCAATGAGGCAGTGATCACTGAGATCTTGGTTGAAAACAGCAGAGGTGTATTTGGAGGGCGAGTTAGTTAGGATGACATCTATGAGGGTGCCAATGTTTACGGATTTTGGGTTGTACCTGGTCAGTTCATTGATAATTTGTGTGAGATTGAGGGCATCAAGCTTAGATTGTAGGATGGCCGGGGTGTTAAGCATGTCCCAGTTTAGATCAACTAGCAGCACGAGCTCAGAAGATAGATGGGGGGGAAATCAATTCACATATGGGTTCAGATGGTGGTCTATAACAAGCTGCAATGGTGAGAGACTTGTTTCTGGAAAGGTGGATTTTTAAAAGTAGAAACTTGAACTTTTTGGGCACAGACCTGGATAGTATGACAGAACTCTGCTGACTATCTCTGCAGTAGATTGCAACACCGCCCCCTTTAGCAGTTCTGTCTTGGTGGAAAATGTTATAGTTAGGGTTGGAAATTTCAGGGGTTTTGGTGGTTTTCCTAAGCCAGGATTCAGATACGGCTAAGACATCCGGGTTGGCAGAATGTGCTAAAGCAGTGAGTAAAACAAACTTAGGTAGTAGGCTTCTAATGTTAACATGCATGAAACCAAGGCTTTTACGGTGTTGGGGAATAATCTGAATTAGTTGGTAACATAGGTAAGATGTTTTATATTCATCATATGTTTGTAAGTTACTTCTCATCAGAATGTTGTTTTTGTATAATACTGTGGCGGGGTTGCAGTATCTGTTCTATATCAAGACTAAGTTGTTTGGGCCGGAGAGAGGAGAGAGGTCAAGCGTGTATCTCTTGGCTCCACAATGTCTGTCTGCCAGTCAGTGTGTCTCTGTGATCTTGTCAAGATAGGATGGATTTGGTATATGCTTGTTGATATGGAGGATGTGTTTATGGTTCTGAGTTTGAGAAGAGAGCAAAACTGAACGATAAATTATGCCTATGCTGTCGGGCTATGTGTGTCTTTTGCTATTAAAGGATCTCAGCTGCAATGTGTGAGGGACTCTCAGAGAATTCATTGATAGACACTGAATTGATCTGAGAGTCACAGGGTTGTGATAGAGCTCATATAATTAAAGATGGACTTTGATTAAAAAAACTCTGACTTCTGTGTGGTTTGCGCTCATGATTTGGTAAATAGAGGAAATTTCCATGACAACGGTTACAGAAGTCAACAAATGAGAGCACCTGGGGAGTAGGAGTGGAGCTAGGCACTGCAGGTCCTGGATTAACCTCTACATCACCAGAGGAGAAGTGGGATAAGGGTACGGCTGAAGACTATACAAACTGGCCGTCTAGCACGTTCAGAACAGAGAGTAAAAGGAGCAGGTTTCTGGGCACGATAGCGTAGATTCAAGGCATAATGTACAGACAAAGGTATGGTAGGATGTGAGTACATTGGAGGTAAACCTAGGCATTGAGTAATGATGAGAGAGATATAGTCTCTAGAGACGTTTAAACCAGGTGATGTCACCGCATATTGGTAAATAGCCCACCCATTTTCACCTACCTCATCCCCATACTGTTTTTATTTATTTACTTTTCTGCTCTTTTGCACACCAATATCTCTACCTGTACATGACCATCTGATCATTTATCACTCCAGTGTTAATCTGCTAAATTGTATTATTCGCCTACCTCCTCATGCCTTTTGCACACATTGTATATAGACTCCCCCTTTTTTCTACTGTGTTATTGACTTGTTAATTGTTTACTCCATGTGTAACTCTGTGTTGTCTGTTCACACTGCTATGCTTTATCTTGGCCAGGTCGCAGTTGCAAATGAGAACTTGTTCTCAACTAGCCTACCTGGTTAAATAAAGGTGAAATAAAAAATAAAATAAAATATGTGGGAGGTGGTACAACATGGTTGGTTAAGGCATATTGAGCAGGGCTAGAGGCTCTACAGTGAAATAAGACAATCACTAACCAGAACAGTAATGGAAGAGGCATATTCATATTAGGGAGAGGCATAGCCAAGTGATCAGTCGGCGATTCAGTCAGTTAGCAGGCCGGGGCTAGCAAAGTAGTAGTTAGTAGACCGGGGCTTGCAAGTTAGCCTTTGGGGGACGTCGCCATGGGGGTAAGTCTGTTTTTGCCTCCTCGTGCGATGACGTTGATAGACCAGTCATGGAATAAGTAGGGTTCCAAGTAGCAGAGGGGTCCAAGTCCAATTGGCAAAATGGGTATAGTGGTCCAAGAAACTGGCCGGTGGATCAGCTAACAGTCCAATATGCTATAGATAGCTAGCAGGCCGCGGTAAGCAGAATGGGCCTTCAGTCGTGAAGGATCGGCGGGGTTCCGTGCCCCATACAGGCAGTAGAAGGGGTCCGGATATTGTAGCCGAGGAGTGGACTTCAGCAGTAGTCCAGGAGCCCTAGCCGGGAGATGGGCCAGCCCCAGGCTAGTTGGTGCTTGCACCAGGATGGAAATGTTAGCCAGGAGTGGTCAACCTGGGTTGCGGTTAGCTAGCTGTGACGATCCAGATGAAAAGGTTCAGAGTTTTGCAGTAGGAATCCGGGGATATGGAGATAAAAATTGCTCTGGTTTGAAACGCGTTGTACGAACTGGCGAGAGCTTTCCGAGCTAAAGGTTAGCTGATGACCGCTAGCAGTGGTTAGCTGACTGATAGCTGGTAGCTAGTTAGCTGACTAGCTTCAGTTGAGGCATTCCAGTTCGGAGGTAAATAGAAATACTTTAGGAAGAAAACAAACAGATCCACACCACATTGGGTGAGGCAGGTTCCAGGAGAGTATTTTGAAGTTGAGGTTTAGGAAAAATATTTTTTTTAAATGCGAAGAAAAATATCTAAAAAGATATATACATGGGACACAACAAGACAGAGACAAGGACTGCTTCGCCATCTTGGAATGAAAAGGTTTACTTGCCTGTCAGTGAACTTTAAAGTGCATTTTCAGTTGTATCTAAAATAGTTTATTTGTGGTCTACAGCTTACTATTTTCATAACCCTGGCCCTATAGTTAGAGAACATTATGAGGTTTTCAAATATGTTTTCCCTTGTTTCTGTTGACCCAATATTTGTGTAGGAGGATATTTTATGTGACGATCATCACGTGCCGTACTGAGAGCAGCAAATAGTTCACTTTTCTCTGTAACCTAATATTCTGTACGTCTATTATTTTACTGAGCAACATTTCAATAGACTATTTAACTGTTTTTTTTCTATACATTTACTGTGCTGCTGCTCCAGTTTCAACTGTTCTGCCTTGTTATTATTCGACCATGCTGGTCATTTATGAACATTTGAACATCTTGGCCATGTTCTGTTATAATCTCCACCCGGCACAGCCAGAAGAGGACTGGCCACCCCACATAGCCTGGTTCCTCTCTAGGTTTCTTCCTAGGTTTTGGCCTTTCTAGGGAGTTTTTCCTAGCCACCGTGCTTCTACACCTGCATTGCTTGCTGTTTGGGGTTTTAGGCTGGGTTTCTGTACAGCACTTTGAGATATCAGCTGATATACGAAGGGCTATATAAATTAAATTTGATTGATTGATTGATTTAGGCTAAATTCCAAATCAAATGTGAGTAGACTAGGGAAGGATGGAGTCTCCCATCTGCATTCCCTTGTCATTTCCAAACATTGTGATGTGTAGGTTAGTATTGCTGCTATGACAACACTGTAATGGGATGGAGAATATTTGGAGGTTTTCATGGATGTGTTTGTTTTGTTTCTGTTGACCACATCTTTGAGATTAGAGGATTTTTATGTGGTGATTTCAGGATGCTAAATAGTAAGCAAGTGCTGTGTGTTAGACATATTTTGGTAGACAATGTCTATAACTCAGGTCTAACCCATTATAATAGCCTGATATAGTTTGTTCTACATATAATCTTTTAGGGTTACATCCTTCAGCCTATACAGCCTGAAATTGGTTTGGATGTGGGTTTGATAGAAAAGTCATCCACTCCACAGCTGTGTAGGTCTACAGTCCTCCACTCCACAGCTGTGTAGGTCTACAGTCCTCCACTCCACAGCTGTGTAGGTCTAAAGTCCTCCACTCCACAGCTGTGTAGGTCTACAGTCCTCCACTCCACAGCTGTGTAGGTCTACAGTCCTCCACTCCACAGCTGTGTAGGTGCACAGTCCTCCACTCCACAGCTGTGTAGTGTGCCCCTGTGGGACGTAGATGTGGACAATCGCCAGACTCTGGAGAGGGAGCCCACACCCACTAAATGTCCTCCCGAGTGTATCTACGTTCCTGCAGGGATAAGGGACCAGCTACTGACCTGGGCACACAGCTCTCATCGCTGGACATCAGGTATTTCTCGCACTACCCAAACCATCTCTGAGAAATACTGGTGGCCCACCCTGGCACAGGATGTCACTACCCAATCCATCTCTGAGAAGTACTGGTGGCCCACCCTGGCACAGGATGTCACTACCCAATCCATCTCTGAGAAGTACCTCCCACCCCGTGCCTCAGTGTCCCTGGTCTTCTCTGAGAAGTACTCCCCACCCAGGCCTCAGGATGTCACTGGTCTTCCATCTCTGATCCTCCCCTTCCCGTGCCTCAGGATGTCCCTGGTCCATCTCTGATCCTCCCACCCAGTGCCTCAGTGTCAGTGGTCTTATCTATCCTCCCCTTCCCGTGCCTCAGTGTCCCTGGTCTTATCTATCCTCCCCTTCCCGTGCCTCAGTGTCCCTGGTCTTATCTATCCTCCCCTTCCCGTGCCTCAGTGTCCCTGGTCTTATCTATCCTCCCCTTCCCGTGCCTCAGTGTCCCTGGTCTTATCTATCCTCCCCTTCCCGTGCCTCAGTGTCCCTGGTCTTATCTATCCTCCCCTTCCCATGCCTCAGTGTCCCTGGTCTTATCTATCCTCCCCTTCCCGTGCCTCAGTGTCCCTGGTCTTATCTATCCTCCCCTTCCCGTGCCTCAGTGTCCCTGGTCTTATCTATCCATTGACTATGTTACTGATCTCCCCTCCTCTGAATGGTTTCGCCACCATGTCGTTTAATCCCTCTTTCTGCTCTCCAGGTCGTTGATTTAGTTTAGTTTATTAATTTGACCATTTTAAAAAACAAGCACACATACAACTTAAAAGCCATACATGCACATTAATGAAATCATGGAGGATAACCTCAATGTCCCTGGTCTTATTTCCATTGTGGTTCCTTGTGACAAGATGTCCCTGGTCAAGATCTAACCTCCCCTTAAACACAGTATGGCAGTGAAATAGTAAAACCAAAACAGAGAAGAAGAACATCTATCTTATCATTGCAGTTACATCATAGGGTTATTCATATGGGCACAGAAGACATCATCTAGCGGAATGGAACCCTATTTATTTGAGGTCTGGCTTATCTATCCTCCCCTTTTATGAGAGGTGCCTCAGTGTCCCTGGTTTATCTATCCTCCCCTTCCCGTGCCTCAGTGTCCTGGTCTTATCTATGGAACACCTATTTATGAGAGTGTCCCTGGTCTTATCTAATGGAACACCTTTTAGTGCTGGCTCAGTGTCACCTGGTTTATCTATCCTCCCCTTCCGGTGAACACCTCAGTGTCCTGGTCTTATCAGATCCTCACCTGTTTAGTGCCTCAGTGTCCTGGTCTTATCTAATGGAACACCTATTTAGGCCTCAGTGTCCTGGTCTTATCTATGGAACACCTTTTATGAGAGTGTGCTGGTCTTATCTAATGGAACACCTGTTTAGGCCTCAGGTGCTGGCTTCATCTATCCACCTTTTATGAGAGTGTCCCTGGCTAGCGGAGTAGAACACCTGTTTAGTCTAGAGGTCCTTCCCATGCCTCAGTGTCACCTATTTATCTATGCTGGCTTCCCATGCCTCAGTGTCCCTGGAACACCTATTTCCCCTTCCTGTGCTGGCTAGCGTGGAACACCTGGTTTATCTAGGTGCTGGCCCCTTGGAACACCTATTTAGGAGTGTCCCTAGGGAATGGAACACCTATTTAGGAGTGCTGGCTGGCAGAATGGAACACCTGTTTAGGAGAGGTGCTGGCTTCCGGCCTGGAACACCTGGTTTATGAGAGGTGCTGGCTGGCGTGCCTGGAACACCTGTTTAGGAGAGGTGCTGGCTTCCCGAATGCACCTGTTTAGTGTCCTGGTCTTAATGGAACACCTCCCCTATGAGAGGTGCTGGCTCAGTGAACACCTGTTTAGGAGAGGTGCTGTCTGGCCTCAGTGGAACACCTGTTTATGCTGGCCTGGAACACCTATTTAGGAGAGGTGCTGGCTAGCGGAATGGAACACCTATTTAGGAGAGGTGCTGGCAGGCGGAGTGGAACACCTATTTAGGAGATGGTTGGCTCGCCACCATGTGGAACACCTATTTATTAGAGGTGCTGGCTAGCGGAGTTTATTTATTAGATTTGCTTTTAAAATGGAACACCTATTTATTAGAAGTGCTGGCTACGGAATGGAACACCTATTTATGAGAGATGCTGGCTGGCGATGGAACACCTATTTATTAGAGTCTGGCTAGCAGAATGGAACACCTATTTATTAGAGGTGCTGGACAAGATGGCTAGAATGGAACACCTGTTTAACACAGTATGGCTAGTGAAATGGAACACCTGTTTAAACTGGCTAGAAGGAACACCTATTTATCAGAGTGCTGTCTAGGGGTTAACACCTATTTAGGCACAGGTGCTGGCTAGCAGAATGGAACACCTATTTATTAGAGGTGCTGGCTAGCGGAGTGGAACACCTATTTAGGAGAGGTGCTGGCTAGCGGAATGGAACACCTATTTATTAGAGGTGCTGGCTAGCGGAATGGAACACCTATTTAGGCGAGGTGCTGGCTAGCGGAATGGAACACCTATTTAGGAGAGGTGCTGGCTAGCAGAATGGAACACCTGATTTAGGCGAGGTGCTGGCTAGCGGAATGGAACACCTATTTAGGAGAGGTGCTGGCTAGCGGAATGGAACACCTATTTATGAGAGGTGCTGGCTGGCGGAGTGGAACACCTGTTTAGGAGAGGTGCTGGCTAGCGGAATGGAACACCTATTTATGAGAGGTGCTGGCTAGCAGAGTAGAACACCTGTTGAGGAGAGGTGCTGGCTAGCGGAATGGAACACCTATTTATGAGAGGTGCTGGCTAGCAGAATGGAACACCTATTTATTAGAGGTGCTGGCTAGCGGAATGGAACACCTATTTAGGAGAGGTGCTGGCTAGCGGAATGGAACACCTATTTATTAGAGGTGCTGGCTAGCGGAATGGAACACCTATTTATTAGAGGTGCTGGCTAGCGGAATGGAACACCTGTTTAGGAGAGGTGCTGGCTAGTGGAATGGAACACCTATTTATTAGAGGTGCTGGCTGGCGGAATGGAACACCTATTTATTAGAGGTGCTGGCTAGCGGAATGGAACACCTATTTATGAGAGGTGCTGGCTAGCGGAGTGGAACACCTATTTAGGAGAGGTGCTGGCTAGCGGAATGGAACACCTATTTAGGAGAGGTGCTGGCTAGCGGAATGGAACACCTATTTATTAGAGGTGCTGGCTAGCGGAATGGAACACCTGTTTAGGAGAGGTGCTGGCTAGCGGAATGGAACACCTATTTAGGAGAGGTGCTGGCTAGCGGAATGGAACACCTATTTATGAGAGGTGCTGGCTAGCGGAGTGGAACACCTGTTTAGGAGAGGTGCTGGCTAGCGGAATGGAACACCTATTTATGAGAGGTGCTGGCTAGCGGAGTGGAACACCTGTTTAGGAGAGGTGCTGGCTAGCGGAATGGAACACCTGTTTATGAGAGGTGCTGGCTAGTGGAATGGAACACCTGTTTATTAGAGGTGCTGTCTGGCGGAGTGCAACACCTGTTTAGGAGAGGTGCTGGCTAGCGGAATGGAACACCTATTTAGGAGAGGTGCTGGCTGGCGGAGTAGAACACCTGTTTTAGAGGTGCTGGCTGGCGGAGTGGAACACCTGTTTATTAGAGGTGCTGGCTAGCGGAATGGAACACCTATTTATTAGAGGTGCTGGCTAGCGGAATGGAACACCTATTTAGGAGAGGTGCTGGCTGGCGGAGTGGAACACCTATTTATTAGAGGTGCTGGCTAGCGGAATGGAACACCTATTTATTAGAGGTGCTGGCTAGCGGAATGGAACACCTATTTAGGAGAGGTGCTGGCTAGCGGAATGGAACACCTATTTATTAGAGGTGCTGGCTAGCGGAATGGAACACCTATTTATTAGAGGTGCTGGCTAGCGGAATGGAACACCTATTTATTAGAGGTGCTGGCTAGCGGAATGGAACACCTATTTATTAGAGGTGCTGGCTAGCGGAATGGAACACCTATTTAGGAGAGGTGCTGGCTGGCGGAGTGGAACACTTAAAAAATAAAGGAGAGCAGCACACTCTAGGAGCTCAAAATATTTATGTCCAACGTTTCAACAGACAAGCTGTCTTCTGCACGGTGTAATGACAAACACTGCAGGGTGACCCATTTATATAGTGTCAAAAGACACACACAGGTGTCTGTAATCATGGCCGGGTGTGGCCTGATATCATTGGTTAATTCTCATATTAAAATAGCATACAAAATACATAAATGGATAGCGTATACAATAAGCCCACAAACATTTACAATTGCAAAAACACAACAATCACAAGAATGGCCTCAGATCAAAGTCTATGTTAAGACCGAAGGGAGCAAGGGTCTGTAAATTAAAGATCCAGGCAGCCTCTCGTTTTAACAATAAATTCTCGAGGTCACCCCGTCTCCTACAGAGGGTGACATGTTCGATGCCAATATAACGTAGAGACGAAATCGAGTGGTTTTCTTCCAAAAAGTGAGCCTCAACTGGGTCCAGTTTTTGCACCTAATGGTGCTACGATCCTCCGAGATACGTACTTTTCATTCGCACTTTGTTTTACCCACATCATTCAAATCAAGTCAAAGTTTACCACAAGGACAAGTTATAAGATAAATAACTGTCTTAGTGGAGCAGGTGATAACACCTTTGATTGGGATCTGGTTCCCTGTTTGGGGGTGTTTGAAGGATCTACATTTATAAGTTCCATTGCATTGAGCACAGCCATTACATTTGTAATTTCCATCCAGTAGGGACGCAAATAGATGTTGTTCAGGAATATCTTGGGGTGGAAAATCAGAGTTTACCAGTTGATCTCTGAGGTTTCTGCCCCGTGAGAAAACGACCAAGGGAAGGTCCGAAAACACATTACCGAGACTGTCATCAGATCTTAGAATGTGCCAATGCTTGTGAAAGATTCTCTTAATTTGTTCAGAGCACTTTGAATAGCGGGTAGTTAGAATGCAAGAATCCTTGAAAAAGGTCATGTCTCATTTGGTTTGGAATTTTCTCAATGGCAGTATTAATCTGACCATTTTTGTACCCTCTCTCCTTGAATTTTCTCAGCCATATTGCTGTCGAAATCTGATTGTTTTTTCCAAATTCTTTTGATTCGACAGAATTGGCTGTAGGGCAAACTGTTTTTCAAGGGAAGTGGGTGACAACTATCGGCCCTCAACAAACTGTTACAATCAGTAGGTTTCCTGTAAAGATCAGTGTATAGAACATTATCTTCACACAAAATCAGAAGATCAAGGAAACTGATTTGACGTGTATCAGACTGCATAGTAAATCTCAGATGCTCAGAACAGGAGTTAAGAAAAGCATAAAACACCTGGAGCTGTTTGGCATCACTCCTCTATAGAACACAAATATCATCAATATACCGTTTCCACATAATGATGTGAGGCAAGAAAACATTTTTGAGAGGATGGAAAATAGACTGTTTCTCCACGTAACCCACATTACACATTAGCATAGTTAGGAGCCATGGGGGATTCCATAGCAGTCCCTTTAGTCTGAATAAAGAAATAATTTAGAAACATGAAGTAGTTATGCGTGAGTACTATTTCAGACAATGTTATAATGCAGGGACTGGAAGGTAGTTCATTAGGGTCACGTTGCAGAAGAAAATGTTCCATAGCTTCAATACCGCCCTCTTGTGGAATATTAGTGTATAACGACTCAACATCAAACGAAGCTAACAAAGTATCAAGAGATTCAATAATAGAGATCATACTGCTGGTGTCCTTTACAAAGGAGGGGAGCTGTTCTGATACCATACTGCTGGTGTCATTTAGGAGGGGAGCTGTTCTGAGACCATACTGCTGGTGTCCTTTAGGAGGGGAGCTGTTCTGAGACCATACTGCTGGTGTCCTTTACAAAGGAGGGGAGCTGTTCTGATACCATACTGCTGGTGTCATTTAGGAGGGGAGCTGTTCTGAGACCATACTGCTGGTGTCCTTTAGGAGGGGAGCTGTTCTGAGACCATACTGCTGGTGTCCTTTAGGAGGGGAGCTGTTCTGAGATCATACTGCTGGTGTCATTTAGGAGGGGAGCTGTTCTGAGACCATACTGCTGGTGTCCTTTAGGAGGGGAGCTGTTCTGAGACCATACTGCTGGTGTCCTTTAGGAGGGGAGCTGTTCTGAGACCATACTGCTGGTGTCCTTTAGGAGGGGAGCTGTTCTGAGACCATACTGCTGGTGTCCTTTAGGAGGGGAGCTGTTCTGAGACCATACTGCTGGTGTCCTTTAGGAGGGGAGCTGTTCTGAGACCATACTGCTGGTGTCCTTTAGGAGGGGAGCTGTTCTGAGATCATACTGCTGGTGTCCTTTAGGAGGGGAGCTGTTCTGAGACCAGACTGCTGGTGTCCTTTAGGAGGGGAGCTGTTCTGAGACCATACTGCTGGTGTCCTTTAGGAGGGGAGCTGTTCTGAGACCATACTGCTGGTGTCCTTTAGGAGGGGAGCTGTTCTGAGACCATACTGCTGGTGTCCTTTAGGAGGGGTTCTGAGCTGTTCTGAGGGACCATACTGCTGGTGTCCTTTAGGAGGGGAGCTGTTCTGATACCATACTGCTGGTGTCCTTTAGGAGGGAGCTGTTCTGAGATCATACTGCTGGTGTCCTTTAGGAGGGGAGCTGTTCTGAGACCATACTGCTGGTGTCCTTTGCTGGAGGGGAGCTGTTCTGAGACCATACTGCTGTTCTGTGTCCTTTAGGAGGGGAGCTGTTCTGAGACCATACTGCTGGTGTCCTTTAGGAGGGGAGCTGTTCTGAGACCAGACTGCTGGTGTCCTTTAGGAGGGGAGCTGTTCTGAGACCATACTGCTGGTGTCCTTTAGGAGGGGAGCTGTTCTGAGACCATACTGCTGGTGTCCTTTAGGAGGGGAGCTGTTCTGAGACCATACTGCTGGTGTCCTTTGGTGTCCTTTAGGAGGGGAGCTGTTCTGAGACCATACTGCTGGTGTCCTTTAGGAGGGGAGCTGTTCTGAGATCATACTGCTGGTGTCCTTTAGGAGGGAGCTGTTCTGAGACCATACTGCTGGTGTCCTTTAGGAGGGGAGCTGTTCTGAGACCATACTGCTGGTGTCCTTTAGGAGGGGAGCTGTTCTGAGACCATACTGCTGGTGTCCTTTAGGAGGAGCTGTTCTGAGACCAGACTGGAGGTGTCCTTTAGGAGGGGAGCTGTTCTGAGACCATACTGCTGGTGTCCTTTAGGAGGGGAGCTGTTCTGAGACCAGACTGCTGGTGTCCTTTAGGAGGGGAGCTGTTCTGAGACCAGACTGCTGGTGTCCTTTAGGAGGGGAGCTGTTCTGAGACCAGACTGCTGGTGTCCTTTAGGAGGGGAGCTGTTCTGAGACCAGACTGCTGGTGTCCTTTAGGAGGGTAGCTGTTCTGAGACCAGACTGCTGGTGTCCTTTAGGAGGGGAGCTGGTCTGAGATCATACTGCTGGTGTCCTTTAGGAGGGGAGCTGTTCTGAGACCATACTGCTGGTGTCCTTTAGGAGGGGAGCTGTTCTGAGACCATACTGCTGGTGTCCTTTAGGAGGGGAGCTGTTCTGAGACCATACTGCTGGTGTCCTTTAGGAGGGGAGCTGTTCTGAGACCATACTGCTGGTGTCCTTTAGGAGGGGAGCTGTTCTGAGACCATACTGCTGGTGTCCTTTAGGAGGGGAGCTGTTCTGAGACCATACTGCTGGTGTCCTTTAGGAGGGGATCTGTTCTGAGACCATACTGCTGGTGTCCTTTAGGAGGGGAGCTGTTCTGAGATCATACTGCTGGTGTCCTTTAGGAGGGAGCTGTTCTGCTGTTCTGAGACCAGACTGCTGGTGTCCTTTAGGAGGGGAGCTGTTCTGAGACCATACTGCTGGTGTCCTTTAGGAGGGGAGCTGTTCTGAGACCATACTGCTGGTGTCCTTTAGGAGGGGAGCTGTTCTGAGATCATACTGCTGGTGTCCTTTAGGAGGGGAGCTGTTCTGAGATCATACTGCTGGTGTCCTTTAGGAGGGGAGCTGTTCTGAGACCATACTGCTGGTGTCCTTTAGGAGGGGAGCTGTTCTGAGACCATACTGCTGGTGTCCTTTAGGAGGGGAGCTGTTCTGAGACCATACTGCTGGTGTCCTATAGGAGGGAGCTGTTCTGAGACCATACTGCTGGTGTCCTTTAGGAGGGGAGCTGTTCTGAAAGGAGGGGAGCTGTTCTGAGACCATACTGCTGGTGTCCTTTAGGAGGGGCTGTTCTGAGACCATACTGCTGGTGTCCTTTAGGAGGGGAGCTGTTCTGAGACCATACTGCTGGTGTCCTTTAGGAGGGGAGCTGTTCTGAGACCATACTGCTGGTGTCCTTTAGGAGGGAGCTGTTCTGAGACCATACTGCTGGTGTCCTTTAGGAGCTGTTCTGAGACCTGTGGTCTGGAGAGCTGTTCTGATACTGCTGGTGTCCTTTAGGAGGGGAGCTGTTCTGAGATCATACTGCTGGTGTCCTTTAGGAGGGGAGCTGTTCTGAGACCATACTGCTGGTGTCCTTTAGGAGGGGCTGTTCTGAGCTGTGGTGTCTTTAGGAGATGTTCTGAGACCATACTGCTGGTGTCCTTTAGGAGGGGAGCTGTTCTGAGACCATACTGCTGGTGTCCTTTAGGAGGGGAGCTGTTCTGAGACCATAGTGCTGGTGTCCTTTAGGAGGGGAGCTGTTCTGAGACCATACTGCTGGTGTCCTTTATAAAGGAGGGGAGCTGTTCTGAGACCATACTGCTGGTGTCCTTTAGGAGGGGAGCTGTTCTGAGACCATACTGCTGGTGTCCTTTAGGAGGAGCTGTTCTGAGACCATACTGCTGGTGTCCTTTAGGAGGGGAGCTGTTCCATGAGACCATACTGCTGGTGTCCTTTAGGAGGGGAGCTGTTCTGAGATCATACTGCTGGTGTCCTTTAGGAGGGGAGCTGTTCTGAGATCATACTGCTGGTGTCCTTTAGGAGGGGAGCTGTTCTGATACCATACTGCTGGTGTCCTTTAGGAGGGGAGCTGTTCTGAGACCATACTGCTGGTGTCCTTTAGGAGGTGAGCTGTTCTGAGACCAGACTGCTGGTGTCCTTTAGGGGGGGAGCTGTTCTGAGACCAGACTGCTGGTGTCCTTTAGGGAGGGAGCTGTTCTGAGACCAGACTGCTGGTGTCCTTTATAAAGGAGGGGAGCTGTTCTGAGACCATACTGCTGGTGTCCTTTAGGAGGGGAGCTGTTCTGAGACCATACTGCTGGTGTCCTTTAGGAGGGGAGCTGTTCTGAGACCATACTGCTGGTGTCCTTTAGGAGGGGAGCTGTTCTGAGACCATACTGCTGGTGTCCTTTAGGAGGGGAGCTGTTCTGAGATCATACTGCTGGTGTCCTTTAGGAGGGGAGCTGTTCTGAGACCAGACTGCTGGTGTTACAAAGCAAGGAGACATGGGCAGGGCTCAATATCTTGCTTGATAAATTAAAAACACTCAGTCCCGTGGGTTCTGGGACCGTGTGAACGGTCTCCTCTGGCTCTGGTAGTAGTTTCTTCTTACCACATCGGGTGTGGCATCTCGTCGGTGCCCGCGGCCACTTCCGCCCTTCAGTCGGCCCAGTCTCTCATTGGATAAAAAACTGCCACTGGAAGCGGATGAGGCGCTGGTTGTAGAGCGTTGGTCAGAAGTGGGGAATAGAAGTAAGTGCCATCCCTCCTGCGTCTGCCATGGAGAGGAGGAGCAGGACCTCTTTTGTCAGGGTTTCTCAAATCAAATCAAATCTAATTTTATTTGTCACATACACATGGTTAGCAGATGTTAATGCGAGTGTAGCGAAATGCTTGTGCTTCTAGTTCCGACAATGCAGTAATAACCAACAAGTAATCTAACTAACAATTCCAAAACTACTGTCTTATACACAGTGTAAGGGGATAAAGAATATGTACATAAGGATATATGAATGAGTGATGGTACAGGGCAGCATACAGTAGATGGTATCGAGTACAGTATATACATATGAGATGAGTATGTAGACAAAGTAAACAAAGTGGCATAGTTAAAGTGGCTAGTGATACATGTATTACATAAGGATGCAGTCGATGATATAGAGTACAGTATGTACGTATGCATATGAGATGAATAATGTAGGGTAAGTAACATTATATAAGGTAGCATTGTTTAAAGTGGCTATAGTGATAGTGATATATTTACATCATTTCCCATCAATTCCCATTATTAAAGTGGCTGGAGTGGTTGATGTCCTTGATGATCTTTTATGGCCTTCCTGTAACATCGGGTGGTGTATCGGGTGGTGTAGGTGTCCTGGAGGGCAGGTAGTTTGCCCCCGGTGATGCGTTGTGCAGACCTCACTACCCTCTGGAGAGCCTTACGGTTGAGGGCGGAGCAGTTGCCGTACCAGGCGGTGATACAGCCCGCCAGGATGCTCTCGATTGTGCATCTGTAGAAGTTTGTGAGTGCTTTTGGTGACAAGCCGAATATCTTCAGCCTCCTGAGGTTGAAGAGGCGCTGCTGCGCCTTCTTCACGACGCTGTCAGTGTGAGTGGACCAATTCAGTTTGTCTGTGATGTGTATGCCGAGGAACTTAAAACTTGCTACCCTCTCCACTACTGTTCCATCGATGTGGATAGGGGGGTGTTCCCTCTGCTGTTTCCTGAAGTCCACAATCATCTTCTTAGTTTTGTTGACGTTGAGTGTGAGGTTATTTTCCTGACACCACACTCCGAGGGCCCTCACCTCCTCTCTGTAGGCCGTCTCGTCGTTGTTGGTAATCAAGCCTACCACTGTTGTGTCGTCCGCAAACTTGATGATTGAGTTGGAGGCGTGCGTGGCCACGCAGTCGTGGGTGAATAGGGAGTACAGGAGAGGGCTCAGAACGCACCCTTGTGGGGCCCCGTGTTGAGAATCAGTGGGGAGGAGATGTTATTGCCTACCCTCATCACCTGGGGGCGGCCCGTCAGGAAGTCCAGTACCCAGTTGCACAGGGTGGGGTCGAGACCCAGGGTCTCGAGCTTGATGGCGAGCTTGGAGGGTACTATGGTGTTGAATGCCGAGCTGTAGTCGATGAACAGCATTCTCACATAGGTATTCTTCTTGTCCAGGTGGGTTAGGGCAGTGTGCAGTGTGGTTGAGATTGCGTCGTCTGTGGACCTATTTGGGCGGTAAGCAAATTGGAGTGGGTCTAGGGTGTCAGGTAGGGTGGAGGTGATATGGTCCTTGACTAGTCTCTCAAAGCACTTCATGATGACGGAAGTGAGTGCTACGGGGCGGTAGTCGTTTAGCTCAGTTACCTTAGCTTTCTTGGGAACAGGAACAATGGTGGCCCTCTTGAAGCATGTGGGAACAGCAGACTGGTATAGGGATTGATTGAATATGTCCATAAACACACCGGCCAGCTGGTCTGCGCATGCTCTGAGGGCGCGGCTGGGGATGCCGTCTGGGCCTGCAGCCTTGCGAGGGTTAACACGTTTAAATGTCTTACTCACCTCGGCTGCAGTGAAGGAGAGACCGCATGTTTTCGTTGCAGGCCGTGTCAGTGGCACTGTATTGTCCTCAAAGCGGGCAAAAAGTTATTTAGTCTGCCTAGGAGCAAGACATCCTGGTCCGTGACTGGGCTGGGTTTCTTCTTGTAGTCCGTGATTGACTGTAGACCCTGCCACATGCCTCTTGTGTCTGAGCCGTTGAATTGAGATTCTACTTTGTCTCTGTACTGACGCTTAGCTTGTTTCATAGCCTTGCAGAGGGAATAGCTGCATTGTTTATATTCGGTCATGTTACCAGACACCTTGCCCTGATTAAAAGCAGTGGTTCGCGCTTTCAGTTTCACGCGAATGCTGCCATTAATCCACGGTTTCTGGTTAGGGAATGTTTTTATCGTTGCTATGGGAACGACATCTTCAACGCACGTTCTAATGAACTCGCACACCGAATCAGCGTATTCGTCAATATTTTTATCTGACGCAATACGAAACATGTCCCAGTCCACGTGATGGAAGCAGTCTTGGAGTGTGGAGTCAGCTTGGTTGGACCAGCGTTGGACAGACCTCAGCGTGGGAGCCTCTTGTTTAAGTTTCTGTCTGTAGGCAGGGATCAACAAAATGGAGTCGTGGTCAGCTTTTCCGAAAGGGGGGCGGGGCAGGGCCTTATATGCGTCGCGGAAGTTAGAGTAACAATGATCAAAGGTTTTACCACCCCTGGTTGCGCAATCGATATGCTGATAAAATTTAGGGAGTCTTGTTTTCAGATTAGCTTTGTTGAAATCCCCAGCTACAATGAATGCAGCCTCCGGATAAATGGTTTCCAGTTTGCAAAGAGTTAAATAAAGTTCGTTCAGAGCCATCGATGTGTCTGCTTGGGGGGGATATATACGGCTGTGATTATAATCGAAGAGAATTCTCTTGGTAGATAATGCGGTCTACATTTGATTGTGAGGAATTCTAAATCACGTGAACAGAAGGATTTGAGTTCCTGTATGTTTCTTTCATCACACCATGTCTCGTTAGTCATGAGGCATACGCCCCCGCCACTCTTCTTACCAGAAAGATGTTTGTTTCTGTCGGCGCGATGCGTGGAGAAACCCGTTGGCTGCACCGCCCGGATAGCGTCTTCCCAGTGAGCCATGTTTCGGTGAAGCAGAGAACGTTACAGTCTCTGATGTCCTCTGGAATGCTACCCTTGCTCGGGTTTCATCAACCTTGTTGTCAAGAGACTGGACATTGGCAAGAAGAATGCTAGGTAGTGGTGCGCGATGTGCCCGTGTCCTGAGTCTGACCAGAAGAACGCTACGTTTCCCTCTTTTACGAAGTCGTTTTTTGGGGGGGTCGCTGCATGTGATCCATTCCGTTGACCTGTTTGTAAGGCAGAACACAGGATCCGCGTCGCGGAAAACATATTCTTGGTCGTACTGATGGTGAGTTGACGCTGATCTTATATTCAGTAGTTCTTCTCGACTGTATGTAATGAAACCTAAGATGACCTGGGCTACTAATGTAAGAAATAACACGTAAAAAAACAAAAAAACTGCATAGTTTCCTAGGAACGCGAAGCGAGGCGGCCATCTCTGTCGGCGCCGGAAGTACAGTATGTACAGTAGGTCTTTTCATAACCATCAAATCCAGAACAATTTTAAGAAAGCGTACAGTATCATATAGAACCATTATTGCATGGAAAACCCTTCCATCTTATATTGCTCAAATGAACAGCAAACCTGGTTTCAAAAAACAGATAAAGCCACAACTCACTCTCCCCTTTTGACCTAGATGTTTTGTGTGTATCTATTGATATGTAGGCAATGCGTTCCATTTTTTAAAATGATGTAGTTCTGTCCTTGTGCTGTTCTTGTCTATTTATTAAAAATATATATATTTCACCTCTACAAGGTAGGCTAGTTGAGAACAAGTTCTCATTTACAACTGCGACCTGGCCAAGATAAAGCATAGCAGTTCACCACATACAGTAACACAGAGTTACACATGGAATAAACAAAACATACAGTCAATAATACAGTAGAAAAAATAAAAATCTATATACAGTGTGTGCAAATGAGGTAAGATAAGGGAGGTAAGGCAATACATAGGCGAAGTAATTATAATATAGCAATTAGACACTGGAATGGTAGATGTACAGAAGATTAATGTGCAAGCACTGGGGTGCAAAGGAGTAAGATACATAAATAAATACAGTATGGGGATGAGGTAGTTGGAAGGGCTGTTTACAGATGGGCTATGTACAGGTGCAGTGATCTGTGAGCTGCTCTGACAGCTGGTGCTTAAAGCTAGTGATGGAGATATGAGTCTCCAGCTTCATTGATTTTTGCAGTTCGTTCCAGTCATTGGCAGCAGAGAACTGGAAGGAAAGGCGGCCAGATGAGGAATTGGCTTTGGGGATGACCAGTGAAATATATCCGCTGGAGCGCGTGCTACGGGTGGGTGCTGCTATGGTGACCAGTGAGCTGAGATCAGACGGGGCTTTACCTAGCAAAGACTTGTAGATGACCTGGAGCCAGTGGGTTTGGCGACGAGAATGAAGCGAGGGCCAGCCAACGAGAGTGTATAGGTCGCAATGGTGGGTAGTACATGGGGCTTTGGGGACAAAACAGATGGCACTGTGATAGACTGCATCCAAATCGTTGAGTAGAGTGTTGGAGGCTATTTTATAGATGACATCGCCAAAGGATGTCATTGAGGATCGGTAGGTTGGTCAGTTTTACGAGGGTATGTTTGGCAGCATGAGTGAGGGAGGTTTTGTTGTGAAATAGGAAGCCGATTCTAGATTTAATTTTGGATTGGAGATGCTTAATGTGAGTCTGGAAGGAGAGTTTACAGTCTAACCAGACACCTAAGTATTTCTAGTTGTCCACATAGTTTAATAAGTCAGACCCCGTCCAGAGTAGTGATGCTGGAGGGGCGGGCAGGTGCTGGTAGCGATTGGTTGAAGATCATGCACTAGGTTTTACTTGAATTTAAGAGCAGTTGGAGGCCATGGAAGGAGAGTTGTATGGCATTGAAGCTCGTCTGGAGGTTTGGTAACACAGTGTCCAAAGAAGGGCCAGAAGTATACAGAATGGTGTCGTCTGCGTAGAGGTGGATCAGAAAATCACCAGCAGCAAGAGCGACATCGTTGATATATACAGAGAAAAGAGTCGGCCCGAGAATTGAACCCTGTGGCACACCCATAGAGACTGCAAGAGGATCGGACATTAATGTTTAATATTGACGTTCTGTATTATGTAATGTTTCAAGTTTTGTGTGGACCCCAGGAAGAGTAGCTGCTGCTTTCGCAAAAGCTAATTGGTGTCACGCCCTGACCTTAGTATTCTTTGTTTTCTTTATTATTTTGGTCAGATCAGGGTGTGACGTATGTGTTTTTGTACGGTCTAGGGGTTTTGTATGTTTATGGGGTTGTTTACTATCTATGTGTTTATGTATGTCTATGGTTGCCTAGATTGGTTCTCAATTAGAGGCAGCTGTTTATCGTTGTCTCTGATTGGGAACCATATTCAGGCAGCCATCTTCTTTGGGTATTTCGTGGGTTATTATCTATGTGTTAGTTGCCTGTGTCAGCACCATATTTATAGCTTCACGTTTGTTTTTGTTGTTTTTGTAGTTTGTGTTTCTTCTTCGTCATTAAAATAAGATGTATTCATCTCACGCTGTGCCTTGTTCTCCCCCATTCAACGAACGTGACAGAATAACCCGCCGTAAAAGGACCAAGCAGCGTGATAAGGAGGAACAGCGCTTTGTGAAAGAATGGACCCGAGAGAAGGATGAGTGGGTAACAACCTGGGAGGAGATAGAGAGGTGGTCGATCGATCCAGAGAGAGTGCCAGTGCCGGCCTGGGATTCTATGGAACAGTGCGAGGAGGGATACAGGAAAATGGAGGCTAGCACGGAAGCCCGAGAGGCAGCCCCAATAAAAACATTTTGGGGGGGACACACGAGGAGATTGGCTAAATCAGGTAGGAGGCCTGAGCCAACTCCTCGTGTAACTGGTGCTTGTTATGCAGAGATGTGCACAGTGTCTCCAGTGCGCATTTCCAGCCCGGTGCGCTATATTCCAGCTACTCGCACTCGCACTGATATGCTACACCTGTCAGGTGGATGGATTACCTTGGCAAAGGAAAAATGCTCACTAATAGGAATGTAAACAAATTTTTCCACAAAATTTTAGAGAGATCAGCTTTTTGAGTGTATGTAACACTTCTGGGATCTTTATTTTCTGCTCATTAAACATGGGAACAAAACTTTACATGTTGACTTCATATTTTTGTTCAGTGTAGTTAGGGTACAATAGGGTATTAGAGGGGTGGGGCTTAGCTACTGTACATTAGGGTATTAGAGGGGTGGGGCTTAGCTACTGTACAATAGGGTATTAGAGGGGTGGGGCTTAGCTACTGTACAATAGGGTATTAGAGGGGTGGGGCTTAGCTACTGTACATTAGGGTATTAGAGGGGTGGAGCTTAGCTACTGTACATTAGGGTATTGAGGGGTGGGGCTTAGCTACTGTACAATAAGGTATTAGAGGGGTGGGGCTTAGCTACTGTACAATAGGGTATTAGAGGGGTGGGGCTTAGCTACTGTACAATAGGGTATTAGAGGGGTGGGGCTTAGCTACTGTACAATAGGGTATTAGAGGGGTGGGGCTTAGCTACTGTACAATAGGGTATTGGAGAAGAATGTGTCTTATTATTGATCTTTACATGAATGGGTGTAACATGGATCTATGATAATAATGTTAACACACTATTATAGTGTAGAACTCAATTTCCCATGGTCCCCTTGTTGCCTTCTGCAGTGATGTGGGGTGTGGTTGAATGAGGTAATTAGTGTGTGTGTTGGTATGTGTGTGTGTGTTGGTATGTGTGTGTGTGTGTGTGTGTGTGTGTGTGTGTGTGTGTGTGTGTGTGTGTGTGTGTGTGTGTGTGTGTGTGTGTGTGTGTGTGTGTGTGTGTGTGTTCTCTCCATCCCAGAGCTAGCTCTCAGTAGCACACATAGTATCTCCGCTCTGCAGCTCCAGACATGAGGAACAAGGATTATGGTAAAACCGTTGAAGAGTGTTTTGATTTACCGGGACGTGTGAAGGCGGAGCTTGCTTTGTTACGGATTGAACCCCCTACCGACTGACAGAATGCACCGGCAACGGAACCGTCACCTCGGCGCGGTGAGAGCTCGTGATTAGGCTATTTATCTCCGTACTGAGCGTCAGCTATGCTGATTACGGAGCTAATACCACCGGTTAACGCGATCCATTTTGTGGATTAAATTATTACTGTTGCCGGTGAGAAACACACGGATGGATTGGATTAAAAATGAGAGTAAGAAATATCATATAATAATCGATATGAGAAGGCCTGGGTGCCAGAGAGATTCTAGTTGAGAACAGACAGAGACTATTTGAGAAAATACATAAATAAATGTGTTTTAACTGAGAGACCAGCGACAGGTTATGCTTATTAATATTACTAATATGATTAATTAACCGGATAATGTAAACAGGCTAAATTAAGGTTAGGCCTTTTTGGTATACAGGTTCATTTACCCCACTAGGTCTGTAACAAGGAAGGACTTGAATAAGGCCTGTTGTAACATTATAGCCTGCCCGTTACTGTAGTCACATAGGGTGAGACTGAATTACTGTAGTCATATAGGGTTAGACTGAATTACTGTAGTCATATAGGGTTAGACTGAATTACTGTAGTCATATAGAGTTAGACTGAATTACTGTAGTCATATAGGGTTAGGGTTAGACTGAATTACTGTAGTCATATAGAGTTAGGGTTAGACTGAATTACTGTAGTCATATAGGGTTAGAATGAATTACTGTAGTCATATAGGGTTAGACTGAATTACTGTAGTCACATAGGGTTAGACTGAATTACTGTAGTCATATAGGGTTAGACTGAATTACTGTAGTCATATAGAGTTAGACTGAATTACTGTAGTCATATAGGGTTAGACTGAATTACTGTAGTCATATAGGGTTAGACTGAATTACTGTAGTCATATAGAGTTAGACTGAATTACTGTAGTCATATAGGGTTAGACTGAATTACTGTAGTCATATAGGGTTAGACTGAATTACTGTAGTCATATAGGGTTAGACTGAATTACTGTAGTCATATAGGGTTAGACTGAATTACTGTAGTCATATAGGGTTAGGGTTAGACTGAATTACTGTAGTCATATAGGGTTAGGGTTAGACTGAATTACTGTAGTCATATAGGGTTAGGGTTAGACTGAATTACTGTAGTCATATAGAGTTAGGGTTAGACTGAATTACTGTAGTCATATAGGGTTAGGGTTAGACTGAATTACTGTAGTCATATAGAGTTAGGGTTAGACTGAATTACTGTAGTCATATAGGGTTAGGGTTAGACTGAATTACTGTAGTCATATAGAGTTAGGGTTAGAATGAATTACTGTAGTCATATAGGGTTAGACTGAATTACTGTAGTCATATAGGGTTAGACTGAATTACTGTAGTCATATAGGGTTAGACTGAATTACTGTAGTCCCCATGGTCCCCTTGTTGCCTCTGCATGAGGGGGTGTGGTTGAACAGGTAATTAGGATATATGTGTGTGTGTGTGTGTGTATGTGTGTGTGTTGGTATGTGTGTGTGTGTGTGTGTGTGTGTGTGTATGTGTGTGTGTGTGTGTGTGTGTGTGTGTGTGTGTGTGTGTGTGTGTGTGTGTGTTCTCTCCATCCCAGAGCTTAAGTTACTGGTAAACCGTTGGGTTAGACTGAATTACTGTAGTCATATAGGGTTAGGGTTAGACTGAATTACTGTAGTCATATAGAGTTAGGGTTAGACTGAATTACTGTAGTCATATAGGGTTAGAATGAATTACTGTAGTCATATAGGGTTAGGACTGAATTACTGTAGTCATATAGGGTTAGACTGAATTACTGTAGTCATATAGGGTTAGACTGAATTACTGTAGTCATATAGGGTTAGACTGAATTACTGTAGTCATATAGGGTTAGACTGAATTACTGTAGTCATATAGGGTTAGGGTTAGACTGAATTACTGTAGTCATATAGAGTTAGGGTTAGACTGAATTACTGTAGTCATATAGGGTTAGAATGAATTACTGTAGTCATATAGGGTTAGACTGAATTACTGTAGTCATATAGGGTTAGACTGAATTACTGTAGTCATATAGGGTTAGACTGAATTACTGTAGTCATATAGGGTTAGACTGAATTACTGTAGTCATATAGGGTTAGACTGAATTACTGTAGTCATATAGGGTTAGGGTTAGACTGAATTACTGTAGTCATATAGAGTTAGGGTTAGACTGAATTACTGTAGTCATATAGGGTTAGAATGAATTACTGTAGTCATATAGGGTTAGACTGAATTACTGTAGTCATATAGGGTTAGACTGAATTACTGTAGTCATATAGGGTTAGACTGAATTACTGTAGTCATATAGGGTTAGGGTTAGACTGAATTACTGTAGTCATATAGAGTTAGGGTTAGACTGAATTACTGTAGTCATATAGGGTTAGAATGAATTACTGTAGTCATATAGGGTTAGACTGAATTACTGTAGTCCTGACAGTAATAGATAATAACTCATAGTCCTGACAGTAATAGATAATAACTCATAGTCCTGACAGTAATAGATAATAACTCATAGTCCTGACAGTAATAGATAATAACTCATAGTCCTGACAGTAATAGATAATAACTCATAGTCCTGACAGTAATAGATAATAACTCATAGTCCTGACAGTAATAGATAATAACTCATAGTCCTGATGTCTAAGGTGAAGAGTAGTGAGACGGTGAAGGTAGTAATCCGCTGTCGCCCGTTAAACCGGAATGAGGAGGCGTCAGCGGCTGGTGTTACCCGGACAACGGGAGGAGTGGGCGGGATCGTAGAAATGGACATGCGTCTGGGTCAGGTGGTCTTATGGAACCCTCAGGGTCCGCCCGGCGAGCCGCGTAAGACGTTTACATTCGACTCTGTGTACGACCCCTCGTCTAAACAGCGTGATCTTTATGATGAGACGGTGCGGCCGCTGATCGATTCCGTCCTAGACGGGTTTAACGGAACCATCTTCGCCTACGGCCAAACGGGTACCGGGAAGACCTACACCATGCAGGGGGTGTGGCTAGAGCCAGAGAGGCGGGGCGTCATCCCCAACGCCTTCGAACACGTCTTCACCCAGATCTCCCGCTCCCCCGCCGACCGCCAGTACCTGGTCAGAGCCTCTTACCTTGAGATCTACCGAGAGGAGATCAGGGATCTACTGGATCCTAACGTGCACGCCCCTCATGTCCCCAACGTGCACACTCACACCCACCGCACCCTGGAGCTGAGAGAGAGCCCGGAGAGCGGGGTGTATGTGCGTGACCTGACGTCGTGCGTGTGTAAGAGCGTGAAGGAGATACAGGAGCTGATGAACTTAGGGAACCAGGTGCGCTCGGTGGGAGCGACAGACATGAACGAACACTCTTCCCGTTCCCACACCCTGTTCCTCATCACGGTGGAGTGTTCCTTGCCGGGGCCAGATGGACGGCAGCACATCAGGGTGGGCCGGCTCAACCTGGTTGACCTGGCGGGCAGCGAGCGGCAGGCCAAGACGGGCGTCCACGGAGAACGCCTGAAAGAAGCTGCCAAGATCAACCTGTCTCTGTCAGCGCTAGGCAACGTGATCTCAGCACTGGCAGATGGGCGTAGCGGCCACGTTCCGTACCGGGACTCTAAACTGACCCGGTTATTACAGGACTCCCTGGGGGGCAACGCCAAGACGGTGATGGTGGCTACGCTAGGCCCCGCCCCCCAACACTACGAGGAGACCCTCACGACGCTTCGCTATGCTAACAGAGCTAAAAACATCCAGAACCAGCCAAGAGTTAACGAAGACCCTAAAGACGCCCTGCTCAGAGAGTTCCAGAAGGAGATCGCATGGCTCCGCGCACAGCTCAGCCACAGGGAAGGGAGGGGCAAACACAGGAAGGAGGAAGGGGAGGAGGGCTGGGACGGAGAAGGGGATGAGGAGGGAGAAGAGGAGGTGGAGAAGGAGAGGACGCTGCAGGAGGGGAGGCTTGAAGAGGAGAAGGAGGCCATCAGAGAAGACGGATCACTATTGGCTGAAGAGAAGCAGAGGCTTTTGGGAGAGAAGGAGAGGATGATGGGAGATCTGAAGAAGGAGTGGGACGCCACCGAGCAACTCACTGCCAAGTACAAGGTACCGCACGCACGCACGCACGCACGCACGCACGCACGCACGCACACACACACAGGTCACTTCAACACTCCCCACTACACCCTAATTACTACACAGTCTTTGTTCTAAACCTAACCCTAATTACTACACAGTCTTTGTTCTGAACCTAATTACTACACAGTCTTTGTTCTGAACCTAACCCTAATTACTACACTGTCTTTGTTCTGAACCTAACCCTAATTACTACACAGTCTTTGTTCTAAACCTAACCCTAATTACTACACAGTCTTTGTTCTGAACCTAACCCTAATTACTACACAGTCTTTGTTCTGAACCTAACCCTAATTACTACACTGTTTGTTCTGAACCTAACCCTAATTACTACACAGTCTTTGTTCTGAACCTAACCCTAATTACTACACAGTCTTTGTTCTGAACCTAATTACTACACAGTCTTTGTTCTGAACCTAACCCTAATTACTACACTGTCTTTGTTCTGAACCTAACCCTAATTACTACACAGTCTTTGTTCTGAACCTAATTACTACACAGTCTTTGTTCTGAACCTAACCCTAATTACTACACAGTCTTTGTTCTAACCCTAATTACTACACAGTCTTTGTTCTAAACCTAACCCTAATTACTACACAGTCTTTGTTCTGAACCTAATTACTACACAGTCTTTGTTCTGAACCTAACCCTAATTACTACACAGTCTTTGTTCTGAACCTAATTACTACACAGTCTTTGTTCTGAACCTAACCCTAATTACTACACAGTCTTTGTTCTGAACCTAACCCTAATTACTACACTGTTTGTTCTGAACCTAACCCTAATTACTACACAGTCTTTGTTCTGAACCTAACCCTAATTACTACACAGTCTTTGTTCTGAACCTAACCCTAATTACTACACAGTCTTTGTTCTGAACCTAACCCTAATTACTACACAGTCTTTGTTCTGAACCTAACCCTAATTACTACACTGTTTGTTCTGAACCTAACCCTAATTACTACACAGTCTTTGTTCTAACCCTAATTACTACACAGTCTTTGTTCTGAACCTAACCTAATTACTACACAGTCTTTGTTCTGAACCTAACCCTTACTACACAGTCTTTGTTCTGAACCTAACCCTAATTACTACACAGTCTTTGTTCTGAACCTAACCCTAATTACTACACAGTCTTTGTTCTAACCCTAATTACTGCACAGTCTTTGTTCTGAACCTAACACTAATTACTACACAGTCTTTGTTCTGAACCTAATTACTACACAGTCTTTGTTCTGAACCTAACCCTAATTACTACACAGTCTTTGTTCTGAACCTAACCCTAATTACTACACAGTCTTTGTTCTGAACCTAACCCTAATTACTACACAGTCTTTGTTCTGAACCTAACCCTAATTACTACACTGTCTTTGTTCTAACCCTAATTACTACACTGTCTTTGTTCTAAACCTAACCCTAATTACTACACAGTCTTTGTTCTGAACCTAACCCTAATTACTACACAGTCTTTGTTCTGAACCTAATTACTACACAGTCTTTGTTCTGAACCTAACCCTAATTACTACACAGTCTTTGTTCTAAACCTAACCCTAATTACTACACAGTCTTTGTTCTGAACCTAACCCTAATTACTACACAGTCTTTGTTCTGAACCTAACCCTAATTACTACACTGTTTGTTCTGAACCTAACCCTAATTACTACACAGTCTTTGTTCTGAACCTAACCCTAATTACTACACAGTCTTTGTTCTGAACCTAACCCTAATTACTACACAGTCTTTGTTCTGAACCTAACCCTAATTACTACACAGTCTTTGTTCTAACCCTAATTACTACACAGTCTTTGTTCTGAACCTAACCCTAATTACTACACTGTCTTTGTTCTAACCCTAATTACTACACAGTCTTTGTTCTGAACCTAACCCTAATTACTACACAGTCTTTGTTCTGAACCTAACCCTAATTACTACACAGTCTTTGTTCTGAACCTAACCCTAATTACTACACAGTCTTTGTTCTGAACCTAACCCTAATTACTACACTGTTTGTTCTGAACCTAACCCTAATTACTACACAGTCTTTGTTCTGAACCTAACCCTAATTACTACACAGTCTTTGTTCTGAACCTAACCCTAATTACTACACAGTCTTTGTTCTAACCCTAATTACTACACAGTCTTTGTTCTGAACCTAACCCTAATAACTACACTGTCTTTGTTCTAACCCTAATTACTACACAGTCTTTGTTCTGAACCTAACCCTAATTACTACACAGTCTTTGTTCTGAACCTAACCCTAATTACTACACAGTCTTTGTTCTGAGCCTAACCCTAATTACTACACTGTTTGTTCTGAACCTAACCCTAATTACTACACAGTCTTTGTTCTGAACCTAACCCTAATTACTACACAGTCTTTGTTCTGAACCTAACCCTAATTACTACACAGTCTTTGTTCTGAACCTAACCCTAATTACTACACTGTCTTTGTTCTAACCCTAATTACTACACAGTCTTTGTTCTGAACCTAACCCTTTACTACACTGTTTGTTCTACTACACAGTCTTTGTTCTGAACCTAACCCTAATTACTACACAGTCTTTGTTCTGAACCTAACCCTAATTACTACACAGTCTTTGTTCTGAACCTAACCCTAATTACTACACAGTCTTTGTTCTGAACCTAACCCTAATTACTACACAGTCTTTGTTCTAACCCTAATTACTGCACATTCTTTGTTCTGAACCTAACCCTAATTACTACACAGTCTTTGTTCTGAACCTAATTACTACACAGTCTTTGTTCTGAACCTAACCCTAATTACTACACTGTTTGTTCTGAACCTAATTACTACACAGTCTTTGTTCTGAACCTAACCCTAATTACTACACAGTCTTTGTTCTAAACCTAACCCTAATTACTACACAGTCTTTGTTCTGAACCTAACCCTAATTACTACACAGTCTTTGTTCTGAACCTAACCCTAATTACTACACAGTCTTTGTTCTGAACCTAACCTAATTACTACACAGTCTTTGTTCTGAACCTAACCCTAATTACTACACTGTCTTTGTTCTAACCCTAATTACTACACTGTCTTTGTTCTAAACCTAACCCTAATTACTACACAGTCTTTGTTCTGAACCTAACCCTAATTACTACACAGTCTTTGTTCTGAACCTAATTACTACACAGTCTTTGTTCTGAACCTAACCCTAATTACTACACAGTCTTTGTTCTAAACCTAACCCTAATTACTACACAGTCTTTGTTCTGAACCTAACCCTAATTACTACACAGTCTTTGTTCTAAACCTAACCCTAATTACTACACAGTCTTTGTTCTGAACCTAACCCTAATTACTACACAGTCTTTGTTCTGAACCTAACCCTAATTACTACACAGTCTTTGTTCTGAACCTAACCCTAATTACTACACTGTTTGTTCTGAACCTAACCCTAATTACTACACAGTCTTTGTTCTGAACCTAACCCTAATTACTACACAGTCTTTGTTCTGAACCTAACCCTAATTACTACACAGTCTTTGTTCTGAACCTAACCCTAATTACTACACAGTCTTTGTTCTGAACCTAACCCTAATTACTACACAGTCTTTGTTCTGAACCTAACCCTAATTACTACACTGTTTGTTCTGAACCTAACCCTAATTACTACACAGTCTTTGTTCTAACCCTAATTACTACACAGTCTTTGTTCTGAACCTAACCCTAATTACTACACAGTCTTTGTTCTGAACCTAATTACTACACAGTCTTTGTTCTGAACCTAACCCTAATTACTACACAGTCTTTGTTCTGAACCTAACCTAATTACTACACAGTCTTTGTTCTAACCTAATTACTGCACAGTCTTTGTTCTGAACCTAACCTAATTACTACACAGTCTTTGTTCTGAACCTAATTACTACACAGTCTTTGTTCTGAACCTAACCCTAATTACTACACAGTCTTTGTTCTGAACCTAACCTAATTACTACACAGTCTTTGTTCTGAACCTAACCCTAATTACTACACAGTCTTTGTTCTGAACCTAACCCTAATTACTACACTGTCTTTGTTTACTAACCTAATTACTACACTGTCTTTGTTCTAAACCTAACCCTAATTACTACACAGTCTTTGTTCTGAACCTAACCCTAATTACTACACAGTCTTTGTTCTGAACCTAACCCTAATTACTACACAGTCTTTGTTCTGAACCTAACCCTAATTACTACACAGTCTTTGTTCTAAACCTAACCCTAATTACTACACAGTCTTTGTTCTGAACCTAACCCTAATTACTACACAGTCTTTGTTCTGAACCTAACCTAATTACTACACTGTTTGTTCTGAACCTAACCCTAATTACTACACAGTCTTTGTTCTGAACCTAACCCTAATTACTACACAGTCTTTGTTCTGAACCTAACCCTAATTACTACACAGTCTTTGTTCTGAACCTAACCCTAATTACTACACAGTCTTTGTTCTAACCCCCTAATTACTACACAGTCTTTGTTCTGAACCTAACCCTAATTACTACACTGTCTTTGTTCTAACCCTAATTACTACACAGTCTTTGTTCTGAACCTAACCCTAATTACTACACAGTCTTTGTTCTGAACCTAACCCTAATTACTACACAGTCTTTGTTCTGAACCTAACCCTAATTACTACACAGTCTTTGTTCTGAACCTAACCCTAATTACTACACTGTTTGTTCTGAACCTAACCCTAATTACTACACAGTCTTTGTTCTGAACCTAACCCTAATTACTACACAGTCTTTGTTCTGAACCTAACCCTAATTACTACACAGTCTTTGTTCTAACCCTAATTACTACACAGTCTTTGTTCTGAACCTAACCCTAATTACTACACTGTCTTTGTTCTAACCCTAATTACTACACAGTCTTTGTTCTGAACCTAACCCTAATTACTACACAGTCTTTGTTCTGAACCTAACCCTAATTACTACACAGTCTTTGTTCTGAACCTAACCCTAATTACTACACAGTCTTTGTTCTGAGCCTAACCCTAATTACTACACTGTTTGTTCTGAACCTAACCCTAATTACTACACAGTCTTTGTTCTGAACCTAACCCTAATTACTACACAGTCTTTGTTCTGAACCTAACCCTAATTACTACACAGTCTTTGTTCTGAACCTAACCCTAATTACTACACAGTCTTTGTTCTAACCCTAATTACTACACAGTCTTTGTTCTGAACCTAACCCTAATTACTACACTGTCTTTGTTCTAACCCTAATTACTACACAGTCTTTGTTCTGAACCTAACCCTAATTACTACACAGTCTTTGTTCTGAACCTAATTACTACACAGTCTTTGTTCTGAACCTAACCCTAATTACTACACTGTTTGTTCTGAACCTAACCCTAATTACTACACAGTCTTTGTTCTGAACCTAACCCTAATTACTACACAGTCTTTGTTCTGAACCTAACCCTAATTACTACACAGTCTTTGTTCTGAACCTAACCCTAATTACTACACAGTCTTTGTTCTAACCCTAATTACTACACAGTCTTTGTTCTGAACCTAACCCTAATTACTACACTGTCTTTGTTCTAACCCTAATTACTACACAGTCTTTGTTCTGAACCTAACCCTAATTACTACACAGTCTTTGTTCTGAACCTAACCCTAATTACTACACAGTCTTTGTTCTGAACCTAACCCTAATTACTACACAGTCTTTGTTCTGAACCTAACCCTAATTACTACACTGTTTGTTCTGAACCTAACCCTAATTACTACACAGTCTTTGTTCTGAACCTAACCCTAATTACTACACAGTCTTTGTTCTGAACCTAACCCTAATTACTACACAGTCTTTGTTCTAACCCTAATTACTACACAGTCTTTGTTCTGAACCTAACCCTAATTACTACACTGTCTTTGTTCTAACCCTAATTACTACACAGTCTTTGTTCTGAACCTAACCCTAATTACTACACAGTCTTTGTTCTGAACCTAACCCTAATTACTACACAGTCTTTGTTCTGAACCTAACCCTAATTACTACACAGTCTTTGTTCTGAGCCTAACCCTAATTACTACACTGTTTGTTCTGAACCTAACCCTAATTACTACACAGTCTTTGTTCTGAACCTAACCCTAATTACTACACAGTCTTTGTTCTGAACCTAACCCTAATTACTACACAGTCTTTGTTCTGAACCTAACCCTAATTACTACACAGTCTTTGTTCTAACCCTAATTACTACACAGTCTTTGTTCTGAACCTAACCCTAATTACTACACTGTCTTTGTTCTAACCCTAATTACTACACAGTCTTTGTTCTGAACCTAACCCTAATTACTACACAGTCTTTGTTCTGAACCTAATTACTACACAGTCTTTGTTCTGAACCTAACCCTAATTACTACACAGTCTTTGTTCTGAACCTAACCCTAATTACTACACAGTCTTTGTTCTGAACCTAACCCTAATTACTACACAGTCTTTGTTCTGAACCTAACCCTAATTACTACACAGTCTTTGTTCTAACCCTAATTACTGCACAGTCTTTGTTCTGAACCTAACCCTAATTACTACACAGTCTTTGTTCTGAACCTAATTACTACACAGTCTTTGTTCTGAACCTAACCCTAATTACTACACTGTTTTGTTCTGAACCTAATTACTACACAGTCTTTGTTCTGAACCTAACCCTAATTACTACACAGTCTTTGTTCTGAACCTAACCCTAATTACTACACAGTCTTTGTTCTGAACCTAACCCTAATTACTACACAGTCTTTGTTCTGAACCTAACCCTAATTACTACACAGTCTTTGTTCTGAACCTAACCCTAATTACTACACAGTCTTTGTTCTAAACCTAACCCCCTAATTACTACACAGTCTTTGTTCTGAACCTAACCCTAATTACTACACAGTCTTTGTTCTGAACCTAACCCTAATTACTACACAGTCTTTGTTCTGAACCTAACCCTAATTACTACACAGTCTTTGTTCTGAACCTAACCCTAATTACTACACAGTCTTTGTTCTGAACCTAATTACTACACAGTCTTTGTTCTGAACCTACAACCTAATTACTACACAGTCTTTGTTCTGAACCTAATTACTACACAGTCTTTGTTCTGAACCTAACCCTAATTACTACACAGTCTTTGTTCTGAACCTAACCCTAATTACTACACTGTTTTGTTCTGAACCTAACCCTAATTACTACACAGTCTTTGTTCTGAACCTAACCCTAATTACTACACTGTTTGTTCTGAACCTAACCCTAATTACTACACAGTCTTTGTTCTGAACCTAACCCTAATTACTACACAGTCTTTGTTCTGAACCTAACCCTAATTACTACACAGTCTTTGTTCTGAACCTAACCCTAATTACTACACAGTCTTTGTTCTGAACCTAACCCTAATTACTACACTGTTTGTTCTGAACCTAACCCTAATTACTACACAGTCTTTGTTCTAACCCTAATTACTACACAGTCTTTGTTCTGAACCTAACCCTAATTACTACACAGTCTTTGTTCTGAACCTAATTACTACACAGTCTTTGTTCTGAACCTAACCCTAATTACTACACAGTCTTTGTTCTGAACCTAACCCTAATTACTACACAGTCTTTGTTCTAACCCTAATTACTGCACAGTCTTTGTTCTGAACCTAACCCTAATTACTACACAGTCTTTGTTCTGAACCTAATTACTACACAGTCTTTGTTCTGAACCTAACCCTAATTACTACACAGTCTTTGTTCTGAACCTAACCCTAATTACTACACAGTCTTTGTTCTGAACCTAACCCTAATTACTACACAGTCTTTGTTCTGAACCTAACCCTAATTACTACACTGTCTTTGTTCTAACCCTAATTACTACACTGTCTTTGTTCTAAACCTAACCCTAATTACTACACAGTCTTTGTTCTGAACCTAACCCTAATTACTACACAGTCTTTGTTCTGAACCTAACCCTAATTACTACACAGTCTTTGTTCTGAACCTAACCCTAATTACTACACAGTCTTTGTTCTAAACCTAACCCTAATTACTACACAGTCTTTGTTCTGAACCTAACCCTAATTACTACACAGTCTTTGTTCTGAACCTAACCCTAATTACTACACTGTTTTGTTCTGAACCTAACCCTAATTACTACACAGTCTTTGTTCTGAACCTAACCCTAATTACTACACAGTCTTTGTTCTGAACCTAACCCTAATTACTACACAGTCTTTGTTCTGAACCTAACCCTAATTACTACACAGTCTTTGTTCTAACCCTAATTACTACACAGTCTTTGTTCTGAACCTAACCCTAATTACTACACTGTCTTTGTTCTAACCCTAATTACTACACAGTCTTTGTTCTGAACCTAACCCTAATTACTACACAGTCTTTGTTCTGAACCTAACCCTAATTACTACACAGTCTTTGTTCTGAACCTAACCCTAATTACTACACAGTCTTTGTTCTGAACCTAACCCTAATTACTACACTGTTTTGTTCTGAACCTAACCCTAATTACTACACAGTCTTTGTTCTGAACCTAACCCTAATTACTACACAGTCTTTGTTCTGAACCTAACCCTAATTACTACACAGTCTTTGTTCTAACCCTAATTACTACACAGTCTTTGTTCTGAACCTAACCCTAATTACTACACAGTCTTTGTTCTAACCCTAACTACTACACCGTCTTTTTTCTTGTCCTAACCCTAATTACTACACAGTCTTTGTTCTGAACCTAACCCTAATTACTACACAGTCTTTGTTCTGAACGTAACCCTAATTACTACACAGTCTTTGTTCTGAACCTAACCCTAATTACTACACTGTTTTGTTCTGAACCTAACCCTAATTACTACACAGTCTTTGTTCTGAACCTAACCCTAATTACTACACAGTCTTTGTTCTGAACCTAACCCTAATTACTACACAGTCTTTGTTCTGAACCTAACCCTAATTACTACACAGTCTTTGTTCTAACCCTAATTACTACACAGTCTTTGTTCTGAACCTAACCCTAATTACTACACTGTCTTTGTTCTCACCCTAATTACTACACAGTCTTTGTTCTGAACCTAACCCTAATTACTACACAGTCTTTGTTCTGAACCTAATTACTACACAGTCTTTGTTCTGAACCTAACCCTAATTACTACACAGTCTTTGTTCTGAACCTAACCCTAATTACTGTCTTTGTTCTGAACCTAACCCTAATTACTACACAGTCTTTGTTCTGAACCTAACCCTAATTACTACACAGTCTTTGTTCTGAACCTAACCCTAATTACTACACAGTCTTTGTTCTGAACCTAACCCTAATTACTACACAGTCTTTGTTCTGAACCTAACCCTAATTACTACACAGTCTTTGTTCTGAACCTAACCCTAATTACTACACTGTTTTGTTTTGTTCTGAACCTAACCTAATTACTACACAGTCTTTGTTCTGAACCTAACCCTAATTACTACACAGTCTTTGTTCTGAACCTAACCCTAATTACTACACAGTCTTTGTTCTGAACCTAACCCTAATTACTACACAGTCTTTGTTCTGAACCCTAATTACTACACAGTCTTTGTTCTGAACCTAACCCTAATTACTACACAGTCTTTGTTCTGAACCTAACCCTAATTACTACACAGTCTTTGTTCTGAACCTAACCCTAATTACTACACAGTCTTTGTTCTGAACCTAACCCTAATTACTACACAGTCTTTGTTCTGAACCTAACCCTAATTACTACACAGTCTTTGTTCTGAACCTAACCCTAATTACTACACAGTCTTTGTTCTGAACCTAACCCTAATTACTACACAGTCTTTGTTCTGAACCTAACCCTAATTACTACACAGTCTTTGTTCTGAACCTAACCTAATTACTACACAGTCTTTGTTCTGACAGTCTTTGTTCTGAACCTAACCCTAATTACTACACAGTCTTTGTTCTACAACCTAATTACTACACAGTCTTTGTTCTGAACCTAACCCTAATTACTACACTGTTTGTTCTGAACCTAATTACTACACAGTCTTTGTTCTGAACCTAACCCTAATTACTACACAGTCTTTGTTCTAAACCTAACCCTAATTACTACACAGTCTTTGTTCTGAACCTAACCCTAATTACTACACAGTCTTTGTTCTGAACCTAACCCTAATTACTACACTGTCTTTGTTCTGAACCTAACCCTAATTACTACACAGTCTTTGTTCTAAACCTAACCCTAATTACTACACAGTCTTTGTTCTGAACCTAACCCTAATTACTACACAGTCTTTGTTCTGAACCTAACCCTAATTACTACACTGTTTGTTCTGAACCTAACCCTAATTACTACACAGTCTTTGTTCTGAACCTAACCCTAATTACTACACAGTCTTTGTTCTGAACCTAATTACTACACAGTCTTTGTTCTGAACCTAACCCTAATTACTACACAGTCTTTGTTCTGAACCTAATTACTACACAGTCTTTGTTCTGAACCTAACCCTAATTACTACACAGTCTTTGTTCTGAACCTAACCCTAATTACTACACAGTCTTTGTTCTGAACCTTTGTTCTGAACCCTAATTACTACACAGTCTTTGTTCTGAACCTAACCCTAATTACTACACAGTCTTTGTTCTGAACCTAACCCTAATTACTACACAGTCTTTGTTCTGAACCTAACCCTAATTACTACACAGTCTTTGTTCTGAACCTAACCCTAATTACTACACAGTCTTTGTTCTGAACCTAACCCTAATTACTACACAGTCTTTGTTCTGAACCTAACCCTAATTACTACACAGTCTTTGTTCTGAACCTAACCCTAATTACTACACAGTCTTTGTTCTGAACCTAACCCTAATTACTACACAGTCTTTGTTCTGAACCTAACCCTAATTACTACACAGTCTTTGTTCTGAACCTAACCCTAATTACTACACAGTCTTTGTTCTGAACCTAACCCTAATTACTACACAGTCTTTGTTCTGAACCTAATTACTACACAGTCTTTGTTCTGAACCTAACCCTAATTACTACACAGTCTTTGTTCTGAACCTAACCCTAATTACTACACAGTCTTTGTTCTGAACCTAACCCTAATTACTACACAGTCTTTGTTCTGAACCTAACCCTAATTACTACACAGTCTTTGTTCTGAACCTAACCCTAATTACTACACAGTCTTTGTTCTGAACCTAACCCTAATTACTACACAGTCTTTGTTCTGAACCTAACCCTAATTACTACACTGTCTTTGTTCTAACCCTAATTACTACACAGTCTTTGTTCTGAACCTAATTACTACACAGTCTTTGTTCTGAACCTAACCCTAATTACTACACAGTCTTTGTTCTGAACCTAACCCTAATTACTACACAGTCTTTGTTCTGAACCTAACCCTAATTACTACACAGTCTTTGTTCTAAACCTAACCCTAATTACTACACAGTCTTTGTTCTGAACCTAACCCTAATTACTACACAGTCTTTGTTCTGAACCTAACCCTAATTACTACACAGTTTTGTTCTGAACCTAACCCTAATTACTACACAGTCTTTGTTCTGAACCTAACCCTAATTACTACACAGTCTTTGTTCTGAACCTAACCCTAATTACTACACAGTCTTTGTTCTGAACCTAACCCTAATTACTACACAGTCTTTGTTCTAACCTAATTACTACACAGTCTTTGTTCTGAACCTAACCCTAATTACTACACTGTCTTTGTTCTAACCTAATTACTACACAGTCTTTGTTCTGAACCTAACCCAATTACTACACAGTCTTTGTTCTGAACCTAACCCTAATTACTACACAGTCTTTGTTCTGAACCTAACCCTAATTACTACACAGTCTTTGTTCTGAACCTAACCCTAATTACTACACTGTTTGTTCTGAACCTAACCTAATTACTACACAGTCTTTGTTCTGAACCTAACCCTAATTACTACACAGTCTTTGTTCTGAACCTAACCCTAATTACTACACAGTCTTTGTTCTGAACCCTAATTACTACACAGTCTTTGTTCTGAACCTAACCCTAATTACTACACTGTCTTTGTTCTAACCCCCTAATTACTACACAGTCTTTGTTCTGAACCTAACCCTAATTACTACACAGTCTTTGTTCTGAATCTAACCCTAATTACTACACAGTCTTTGTTCTGAACCTAACCCTAATTACTACACAGTCTTTGTTCTGAACCTAACCCTAATTACTACACTGTTTGTTCTGAACCTAACCCTAATTACTACACAGTCTTTGTTCTGAACCTAACCCTAATTACTACACAGTCTTTGTTCTGAACCTAACCCTAATTACTACACAGTCTTTGTTCTGAACCTAACCCTAATTACTACACAGTCTTTGTTCTAACCCTAATTACTACACAGTCTTTGTTCTGAACCTAACCCTAATTACTACACTGTCTTTGTTCTAACCCTAATTACTACACAGTCTTTGTTCTGAACCTAACCCTAATTACTACACAGTCTTTGTTCTGAACCTAATTACTACACAGTCTTTGTTCTGAACCTAACCCTAATTACTACACAGTCTTTGTTCTGAACCTAACCCTAATTACTACACAGTCTTTGTTCTGAACCTAACCCTAATTACTACACAGTCTTTGTTCTGAACCTAACCCTAATTACTACACAGTCTTTGTTCTAACCCTAATTACTGCACAGTCTTTGTTCTGAACCTAACCCTAATTACTACACAGTCTTTGTTCTGAACCTAATTACTACACAGTCTTTGTTCTGAACCTAACCCTAATTACTACACTGTTTGTTCTGAACCTAATTACTACACAGTCTTTGTTCTGAACCTAACCCTAATTACTACACAGTCTTTGTTCTAAACCTAACCCTAATTACTACACAGTCTTTGTTCTGAACCTAACCCTAATTACTACACAGTCTTTGTTCTGAACCTAACCCTAATTACTACACAGTCTTTGTTCTGAACCTAACCCTAATTACTACACAGTCTTTGTTCTGAACCTAACCCTAATTACTACACTGTCTTTGTTCTAACCCTAATTACTACACTGTCTTTGTTCTAAACCTAACCCTAATTACTACACAGTCTTTGTTCTGAACCTAACCCTAATTACTACACAGTCTTTGTTCTGAACCTAATTACTACACAGTCTTTGTTCTGAACCTAACCCTAATTACTACACAGTCTTTGTTCTAAACCTAACCCTAATTACTACACAGTCTTTGTTCTGAACCTAACCCTAATTACTACACAGTCTTTGTTCTGAACCTAACCCTAATTACTACACTGTTTGTTCTGAACCTAACCCTAATTACTACACAGTCTTTGTTCTGAACCTAACCCTAATTACTACACAGTCTTTGTTCTGAACCTAACCCTAATTACTACACAGTCTTTGTTCTGAACCTAACCCTAATTACTACACAGTCTTTGTTCTAACCCTAATTACTACACAGTCTTTGTTCTGAACCTAACCCTAATTACTACACTGTCTTTGTTCTAACCCTAATTACTACACAGTCTTTGTTCTGAACCTAACCCTAATTACTACACAGTCTTTGTTCTGAACCTAACCCTAATTACTACACAGTCTTTGTTCTGAACCTAACCCTAATTACTACACAGTCTTTGTTCTGAACCTAACCCTAATTACTACACTGTTTGTTCTGAACCTAACCCTAATTACTACACAGTCTTTGTTCTGAACCTAACCCTAATTACTACACAGTCTTTGTTCTGAACCTAACCCTAATTACTACACAGTCTTTGTTCTGAACCTAACCCTAATTACTACACAGTCTTTGTTCTAACCCTAATTACTACACAGTCTTTGTTCTGAACCTAACCCTAATTACTACACTGTCTTTGTTCTAACCCCCTAATTACTACACAGTCTTTGTTCTGAACCTAACCCCAATTACTACACAGTCTTTGTTCTGAACCTAATTACTACACAGTCTTTGTTCTGAACCTAAACCTAATTACTACACAGTCTTTGTTCTGAACCTAACCCTAATTACTACACAGTCTTTGTTCTGAACCTAACCCTAATTACTACACAGTCTTTGTTCTGAACCTAACCCTAATTACTACACAGTCTTTGTTCTAACCCTAATTACTGCACAGTCTTTGTTCTGAACCTAACCCTAATTACTACACAGTCTTTGTTCTGAACCTAATTACTACACAGTCTTTGTTCTGAACCTAACCCTAATTACTACACTGTTTGTTCTGAACCTAATTACTACACAGTCTTTGTTCTGAACCTAACCCTAATTACTACACAGTCTTTGTTCTAAACCTAACCTAATTACTACACAGTCTTTGTTCTGAACCTAACCCTAATTACTACACAGTCTTTGTTCTGAACCTAACCCTAATTACTACACAGTCTTTGTTCTGAACCTAACCCTAATTACTACACAGTCTTTGTTGTTCTGACAGTCTTTGTTCTGAACCCCTAATTACTACACAGTCTTTGTTCTAACCCTAATTACTACACAGTCTTTGTTCTGAACCTAACCCTAATTACTACACAGTCTTTGTTCTGAACCTAACCCTAATTACTACACAGTCTTTGTTCTAACCTAACCCTAATTACTGCACAGTCTTTGTTCTGAACCTAACCCTAATTACTACACAGTCTTTGTTCTGAACCTAATTACTACACAGTCTTTGTTCTGAACCTAACCCTAATTACTACACTGTTTGTTCTGAACCTAATTACTACACAGTCTTTGTTCTGAACCTAACCTAATTACTACACAGTCTTTGTTCTAAACCTAACCCTAATTACTACACAGTCTTTGTTCTGAACCTAACCCTAATTACTACACAGTCTTTGTTCTGAACCTAACCCTAATTACTACACAGTCTTTGTTCTGAACCTAACCCTAATTACTACACAGTCTTTGTTCTGAACCTAACCCTAATTACTACACTGTCTTTGTTCTAACCCTAATTACTACACTGTCTTTGTTCTAAACCTAACCCTAATTACTACACAGTCTTTGTTCTGAACCTAACCCTAATTACTACACAGTCTTTGTTCTGAACCTAAATTACTACACAGTCTTTGTTCTGAACCTAACCCTAATTACTACACAGTCTTTGTTCTAAACCTAACCCTAATTACTACACAGTCTTTGTTCTGAACCTAACCCTAATTACTACACAGTCTTTGTTCTGAACCTAACCCTAATTACTACACTGTTTGTTCTGAACCTAACCCTAATTACTACACAGTCTTTGTTCTGAACCTAACCCTAATTACTACACAGTCTTTGTTCTGAACCTAACCCTAATTACTACACAGTCTTTGTTCTGAACCTAACCCTAATTACTACACAGTCTTTGTTCTAACCCTAATTACTACACAGTCTTTGTTCTGAACCTAACCCTAATTACTACACTGTCTTTGTTCTAACCCTAATTACTACACAGTCTTTGTTCTGAACCTAACCCTAATTAATTACTACACTACACAGTCTTTGTTCTGAACCTAACCCTAATTACTACACAGTCTTTGTTCTGAACCTAACCCTAATTACTACACAGTCTTTGTTCTGAACCTAACCCTAATTACTACACTGTTTGTTCTGAACCTAACCCTAATTACTACACAGTCTTTGTTCTGAACCTAACCCTAATTACTACACAGTCTTTGTTCTGAACCTAACCCTAATTACTACACAGTCTTTGTTCTGAACCTAACCCTAATTACTACACAGTCTTTGTTCTAACCCTAATTACTACACAGTCTTTGTTCTGAACCTAACCCTAATTACTACACTGTCTTTGTTCTAACCCTAATTACTACACAGTCTTTGTTCTGAACCTAACCCCAATTACTACACAGTCTTTGTTCTGAACCTAATTACTACACAGTCTTTGTTCTGAACCTAACCCTAATTACTACACAGTCTTTGTTCTGAACCTAACCCTAATTACTACACAGTCTTTGTTCTGAACCTAACCCTAATTACTACACAGTCTTTGTTCTGAACCTAACCCTAATTACTACACAGTCTTTGTTCTAACCCTAATTACTGCACAGTCTTTGTTCTGAACCTAACCCTAATTACTACACAGTCTTTGTTCTGAACCTAATTACTACACAGTCTTTGTTCTGAACCTAACACTAATTACTACACTGTTTGTTCTGAACCTAATTACTACACAGTCTTTGTTCTGAACCTAACCCTAATTACTACACAGTCTTTGTTCTAAACCTAACCCTAATTACTACACAGTCTTTGTTCTGAACCTAACCCTAATTACTACACAGTCTTTGTTCTGAACCTAACCCTAATTACTACACAGTCTTTGTTCTGAACCTAACCCTAATTACTACACAGTCTTTGTTCTGAACCTAACCCTAATTACTACACTGTCTTTGTTCTAACCCTAATTACTACACTGTCTTTGTTCTAAACCTAACCCTAATTACTACACAGTCTTTGTTCTGAACCTAACCCTAATTACTACACAGTCTTTGTTCTGAAGCTAATTACTACACAGTCTTTGTTCTGAACCTAACCCTAATTACTACACAGTCTTTGTTCTGAACCTAACCCTAATTACTACACAGTCTTTGTTCTGAACCTAACCCTAATTACTACACAGTCTTTGTTCTGAACCTAACCCTAATTACTACACAGTCTTTGTTCTGAACCTAACCCTAATTACTACACAGTCTTTGTTCTGAACCTAACCCTAATTACTACACTGTCTTTGTTCTAACCCTAATTACTACACTGTCTTTGTTCTAAACCTAACCCTAATTACTACACAGTCTTTGTTCTGAACCTAACCCTAATTACTACACAGTCTTTGTTCTGAACCTAATTACTACACAGTCTTTGTTCTGAACCTAACCCTAATTACTACACTGTTTGTTCTGAACCTAATTACTACACAGTCTTTGTTCTGAACCTAACCCTAATTACTACACAGTCTTTGTTCTAAACCTAACCCTAATTACTACACAGTCTTTGTTCTGAACCTAACCCTAATTACTACACAGTCTTTGTTCTGAACCTAACCCTAATTACTACACAGTCTTTGTTCTGAACCTAACCCTAATTACTACACAGTCTTTGTTCTGAACCTAACCCTAATTACTACACTGTCTTTGTTCTAACCCTAATTACTACACTGTCTTTGTTCTAAACCTAACCCTAATTACTACACAGTCTTTGTTCTGAACCTAACCCTAATTACTACACAGTCTTTGTTCTGAAGCTAATTACTACACAGTCTTTGTTCTGAACCTAACCCTAATTACTACACAGTCTTTGTTCTAAACCTAACCCTAATTACTACACAGTCTTTGTTCTGAACCTAACCCTAATTACTGCACAGTCTTTGTTCTGAACCTAACCCTAATTACTACACAGTCTTTGTTCTGAACCTAACCCTAATTACTACACAGTCTTTGTTCTGAACCTAACCCTAATTACTACACTGTCTTTGTTCTAACCCTAATTACTACACTGTCTTTGTTCTAAACCTAACCCTAATTACTACACAGTCTTTGTTCTGAACCTAACCCTAATTACTACACAGTCTTTGTTCTGAAGCTAATTACTACACAGTCTTTGTTCTGAACCTAACCCTAATTACTACACAGTCTTTGTTCTAAACCTAACCCTAATTACTACACAGTCTTTGTTCTGAACCTAACCCTAATTACTGCACAGTCTTTGTTCTGAACCTAACCCTAATTACTACACAGTCTTTGTTCTGAACCTAACCCTAATTACTACACAGTCTTTGTTCTGAACCTAACCCTAATTACTACACAGTCTTTGTTCTGAACCTAACCCTAATTACTACACAGTCTTTGTTCTGAACCTAACCCTAATTACTACACAGTCTTTGTTCTAAACCTAACCCTAATTACTACACAGTCTTTGTTCTGAACCTAACCCTAATTACTACACAGTCTTTGTTCTAACCCTAATTACTACACAGTCTTTGTTCTGAATCTAACCCTAATTACTACACAGTCTTTGTTCTGAACCTAACCCTAATTACTACACAGTCTTTGTTCTGAACCTAACCCTAATTACTACACTGTTTGTTCTGAACCTAACCCTAATTACTACACAGTCTTTGTTCTGAACCTAACCCTAATTACTACACAGTCTTTGTTCTGAACCTAACCCTAATAATCTTTGTTCTAACTAATTACTACACAGTCTTTGTTCTGAACCTAACCCTAATTACTACACTGTCTTTGTTCTAACCCTAATTACTACACAGTCTTTGTTCTGAACCTAACCCTAATTACTACACAGTCTTTGTTCTGAACCTAATTACTACACAGTCTTTGTTCTGAACCTAACCCTAATTACTACACAGTCTTTGTTCTGAACCTAACCCTAATTACTACACAGTCTTTGTTCTGAACCTAACCCTAATTACTACACAGTCTTTGTTCTAACCCTAATTACTGCACAGTCTTTGTTCTGAACCTAACCCTAATTACTACACAGTCTTTGTTCTGAACCTAATTACTACACAGTCTTTGTTCTGAACCTAACCCTAATTACTACACTGTTTGTTCTGAACCTAATTACTACACAGTCTTTGTTCTGAACCTAACCCTAATTACTACACAGTCTTTGTTCTAAACCTAACCCTAATTACTACACAGTCTTTGTTCTGAACCTAACCCTAATTACTACACAGTCTTTGTTCTGAACCTAACCCTAATTACTACACAGTCTTTGTTCTGAACCTAACCCTAATTACTACACTGTCTTTGTTCTAACCCTAATTACTACACTGTCTTTGTTCTAAACCTAACCCTAATTACTACACAGTCTTTGTTCTGAACCTAACCCTAATTACTACACAGTCTTTGTTCTGAAGCTAATTACTACACAGTCTTTGTTCTGAACCTAACCCTAATTACTACACAGTCTTTGTTCTAAACCTAACCCTAATTACTACACAGTCTTTGTTCTGAACCTAACCCTAATTACTGCACAGTCTTTGTTCTGAACCTAACCCTAATTACTACACAGTCTTTGTTCTGAACCTAACCCTAATTACTACACAGTCTTTGTTCTGAACCTAACCCTAATTACTACACAGTCTTTGTTCTGAACCTAACCCTAATTACTACACAGTCTTTGTTCTGAACCTAACCCTAATTACTGCACAGTCTTTGTTCTAAACCTAACCCTAATTACTACACTGTCTTTGTTCTGAACCTAACCCTAATTACTACACAGTCTTTGTTCTAACCCTAATTACTACACAGTCTTTGTTCTGAATCTAACCCTAATTACTACACAGTCTTTGTTCTGAACCTAACCCTAATTACTACACAGTCTTTGTTCTGCACCTAACCCTAATTAGATCCAAGATAGCGTGTCCCGTGTCAGTAATTGTTTTCCTCGTTTGTCCAGACACCTAGGTATTTGTAGTTGTCCACATATTCAGAACCGTCCAGAGTAGTGATGCTGGATGGGCGGGCAGGTGTGGGCAGCGATCGGTTAAAGAGCATTTAGTTTTACTAGCATTTAAAAGCAGTTGGAGGCCACGGAAGGTGTGTTGTATGGCATTGAAGCTCGTTTGGAGGTTTGTTAACACAGTGTCCAAAGAAAGGCCGGAAGTATACAGAATACTGTCGTCTGCGTAGAGGTGGATCAGAAATCACTAGCAGCAAGAGTGACATCATTGATATATACAGAGAAAAGAGTCAGCCCGAGAATTGAACCTTGTGGCACCCCCATAGAGACTGCTAGAGGTCTGGACAACAGGCCCTCCGATTTGACACACTGAACTCTATCTGAGAAGTAGTTGGTGAACCAGGCAAGGCAGTCATTTGAGAATCCAAGGCTGTCGAGTCTGCCTATACGAATGTGGTGATTGACAGAGTCGAAAGCCTTGGCCAGGTCCATGAAGACGGCTGCACAGTAATGTCTTTTATCGATGGCGGTTATGATATCGTTTAGGACCTTGAGCGTGGCTGAGGTGCACCTATGACCAGCTTGGAAACCAGATTGCAGAGTGGATAAGGTAAAGTGTGATTTGAAATGGTCGGGAATCTGAAAGGCAGGGCAGGATAAATATAGGTCTGTAACAGTTTGGGGCTAGAGTGTCTCCCCCTTTGAAGAGGGGGATGATCGCGCCAGCTTTCCAATCTTTGACGATCTCAGACGATACGAAAGAGAGGTTGAACAAGCTAGTAATAGGGGTTGCAACTATTTCGGCAGATCATTTTAGAAAGAGAGGGTCCAGATTGTCTAGCCCAGCTGATTTGTAGGTGTCTAGATTTTGCAACTCTTTCAGAACATCAGCTGTCTGGATATGGGTGGGGGGAATGAGCAAGTTTCTGTCGGGGGTACAGAGCTGTTGGCTGGGGTAGCCAGGTGGAAAGCATGGCCAGCTGTAGAAAGATGCTTTTTGAAATGATCGATTATCGTAGATTTATGTATCCGAGTGCAGTGGGCAGCTGGGAGGACGTGCTCTTATTCTCCATGGACTTTACAGTGTCCCAAAACCTTTAGGAATTAGTGCTACAGGATGCACATTTCTGTTTGAAAAAGCTAGCCTTAGCTTTCCTAACTGCCTGTGTATATTGGTTCCTGAAAAGTTGCATATCGCGGGGACTATTCGATGCTAATGCAGAACGCCACAGGACGTTTTTGTGCTGGTCAAATCAGGCCTGGAGTGAACCAAGGACTATATCTATTCCTAGTTCTAAATCTTTTGAACGGGGTATGCTTATTTAAGATGGTTAGGAAGGCACTTTTAAAGAAAGACCAGGCATCATCTACTGACGGGATAAGGTCAATATCCTTCCAGGATACCCGGGCCAGGTCGATTAGAAAGGCCTGCTCACTGAAGTGTTTAAGGGAGCGTTTGACAGTGATGAGGGTTGGTCGTTTGATCACTGAGATCCTGGTTGAAGACAGCAGAGGTGTATTTAGAGGGCAAGTTGGCTAGGATGACGTCTATGAGGGTGCCCATGTTTATTGATTTAGGGTTGTACCTGGTAGGTTCCTTGATAATTTGTGTGAGATTGAGGGCATCAAGTTTAGATTGTAGGACGGCCGAGGTGGTAAGCATATCCCAGTGTAGGTCACCTAACAGTACGAACTCTGAAGATAGATGGGGGGCAATCAATTCACATATGGTGTCCAGGGCACAGCTGGGGGCTAATGGGGGTCATTAACAAGCGGAAATGGTGAGAGACTTGTTTCTGGAAAGGTGTAATGGTCCAGAGCTTGCGGCAGGAATCCGGAGATGTGGTCGAGAAAAAGCAGTCCCATATGCTCTGGGTTGATATCGCACTATGCAGACTGGCAGGTATTGACCAAGCTGAGGCTGGCTGGTGTCCAAGTTAACGGTGAGGACCGCTAGCAGTGGCTAACTGGCTACTAGCTAGTTAACCTGTCTGGATAGGTATAACCCTTAACCCTTAATCTGTCTGGGTAGGTATAACCCTTAACCCTTAACCTGTCTGGATAGGTATAACCCTTAACCTGTCTGGATAGGTATAACCCTTGACCTGTCTGGATAGGTATAACCCTTGACCTGTCTGGATAGGTAGAACCCTTAACCTGTCTGGATAGGTAGAACCCTTAACCTGTCTGGATAGGTATAACCCTTAACCTGTCTGGGTAGGTATAACCTTTAACCTGTCTGGATAGGTATAACCCTTAACCCTTAACCTGTCTGGATAGGTATAACCCTTAACCTGTCTGGATAGGTATAACCCTTAACCTGTCTGGGTAGGTATAACCCTTAACCTGTCTGGATAGGTAGAACCCTTAACCTGTCTGGGTAGGTATAACCCTTAACCTGTCTGGGTAGGTATAACCTTTAACCTGTCTGGATAGGTAGAACCCTTAACCTGTCTGGGTAGGTATAACCTTTAACCTGTCTGGATAGGTATAACCCTTAACCTGTCTGGGTAGGTAGAACCCTTAACCTGTCTGGATAGGTAGAACCTTTAACCTGTCTGGATAGGTATAACCTTTAACCTGTCTGGATAGGTAGAACCCTTAACCTGTCTGGATAGGTATAACCCTTGACCTGTCTGGATAGGTATAACCCTTGACCTGTCTGGATAGGTATAACCCTTGACCTGTCTGGATAGGTATAACCCTTGACCTGTCTGGATAGGTAGAACCCTTGACCTGTCTGGGTAGGTATAACCCTTAACCTGTCTGGATAGGTATAACCTTTAACCTGTCTGGATAGGTATAACCCTTAACCCTTAACCTGTCTGGGTAGGTATAACCCTTAACCCCCTCCCTCTCTCTTTCCCTCCTTCTCTCCATCCTCTCCCTCTCTCTTTCCCTCCCTCTCTCTTTCATCCCCTCCCTCTCTCTTTTCCTCCCCTCTTTTCCCTCCCTCTCTCTTTCCCTCCTTCTCTCCATCCTCTCCCTCTCTCTTTCCCTCCCTCTCTCTGTCATCCCCTCCCTCTCTCTTTTCCTCCCCTCTTTTCCCTCCCTCTCTTTCCCTCCTTCTTTCCATCCTCTCCCTCTCTCCTTTCCTCCCCTCTTTTCCCTCCCTCTCTCTCTTTTATATCCCTCTCTCTCACGTTCCCTCCCTCTCTCTTTCCCTCCCTCTCTCTTTTCCTCCCCGCATTTCCCTCCCTCTCTCTTTTCCTCCCCTCTTTTCCCTCCCTCTCTCTCTCTCTTTCCCTCCCTCTCTCTTTTCCTCCCCTCTTTTCCCTCCCTCTCTCTTTTCCTCCCCTCTTTTCCCTCCCTCTCTCTTTTCCTCCCCTCTTTTCCTTCCCTCTCTCTTTTCCTCCCTCTCTCTTTTCCTCCCCTCTTTTCCCTCCCTCTCTCTTTTCCTCCCCTCTTTTCCCTCCCTCTCTCTTTTCCTCCCCTCTTTTCCCTCCCTCTCTCTTTTCCTCCCTCTCTCTTTTCCCTCCCTCTCTCTTTTCCTCCCCTCTTTTCCCTCCCTCTCTCTTTTCCTCCCCTCTTTTCCCTCCCTCTCTCTTTTCCTCACCTCTTTTCCCTCCCTCCCTCTTTTCCCTCCCTCTCTCACGTTCCCCCCCTCTCTCTCACATTCCCTCCCTCTCTCTCACGTTCCCTCCCTCTCTCTCACGTTCCCTCCCTCTCTCTCACGTTCCCTCCCTCTCTCTTTTCCCTCCCTCTCTCTCACTTTCCCCCCCTCTCTCACTTTCCCCCCCTCTCTCACGTTCCCTCCCTCTCTCTTTTCCCTCCCTCTCTCTCACTTTCCCCCCCTCTCTCACGTTCCCTCCCTCTCTCTTTTCCCTCCCTCTCTCTTTTTTCCTCTCACTCTCAGGAATGAACTAAGGAAACTGGAACACACACACACACACATATACATTTCAACACAAAACAAAGAGCGTTTCAGTAAAGACTGCCACGTTTTCCAGTACCATCCCCTTTCATAACAACTGCTCTGTACAGTATCTGTGTGTGTGTGTGTGCGTGTGTGTGTGTGTGTGTGTGTTGGAAGCTGATGGTGTGTGTGTGTGTTGTGGTTACTAGGCGATGGAGAGCAAGCTGCTAGTTGGAGGGAAGAACATCATGGATCACACCAACGAACAGCAGAAGACCCTGGAGATACGCAGACAAGAGATCGCTGAGCAGGTACATACACACACATTAATATACACACACACACACACATTAATATACACACATACACACACACACACATACATTAATATACACACATACACACACACATATTAATATACACACACACACACACACACATACATTAATATACACACACACACACACATACATTAATATACACACACACACACACACACACACACACATATACACACACACACACACACACACACACACACACACACACACACACACACACACACACACACACACACACACACACACACACACACACACACACACACACACACACACACACACACACACACACACACACACACATTAATATACACACATTAATATACACACATTAATATACACACATTTATATACACACAATATACACACATTAATATACACACACACACACACAAACACAAATAATTGCCTTTTATTCTTCTGGTTTGTCAACCTTATCTTCTTTGTCTATTTGTATGTATTAGCTACGCTTCCTGGGGTTTATTATGGATCCCCATTAGTTCCTGCCAAGGCAGCAGCTACTCTTCCTGGGGTTTATTATGGATCCCCATTAGTTCCTGCCAAGACAGCAGCTACTCTTCCTGGGGTTTATTATGAATCCCCATTAGTTCCTGCCAAGGCAGCAGCTACTCTTCCTGGGGTTTATTATGGATCCCCATTAGTTCCTGCCAAAGCAGCAGCTACTCTTCCTGGGGTTTATTATGGATCCCCATTAGTTCCTGCCAAGGCAGCAGCTACTCTTCCTGGGGTTTATTATGGATCCCCATTAGTTCCTGCCAAGGCAGCAGCTACTCTTCCTGGGGTTTATTATGGATCCCCATTAGTTCCTGCCAAGGTAGCAGCTACTCTTCCTGGGGTTTATTATGGATCCCCATTAGTTCCTGCCAAGACAGCAGCTACTCTTCCTGGGGTTTATTATGGATCCCCATTAGTTCCTACCAAGGCAGCAGCTACTCTTCCTTGGGTTTATTATGGATCCCCATTAGTTCCTACCAAGACAGCAGCTACTCTTCCTGGGGTTTATTATGGATCCCCATTAGTTCCTACCAAGGTAGCAGCTACTCTTCCTGGGGTTTATTATGGATCCCCATTAGTTCCTACCAAGGCAGCAGCTACTCTTCCTGGGGTTTATTATGGATCCCCATTAGTTCCTACCAAGGCAGCAGCTACTCTTCCTGGGGTTTATTATGGATCCCCATTAGTTCCTACCAAGGCAGCAGCTACTCTTCCTGGGGTTTATTATGGATCCCCATTAGTTCCTGCCAAGGCAGCAGCTACTCTTCCTGGGGTTTATTATGGATCCCCATTAGTTCCTACCAAGGCAGCAGCTGCTCTTCCTGGGGTTTATTATGGATCCCCATTAGTTCCTACCAAGGCAGCAGCTACTCTTCCTGGGGTTTATTATGGATCCACACTAGTTCCTGCCAAGGCAGCAGCTACTCTTCCTGGGGTTTATTATGGTTCCACACTAGTTCCTGCCAAGGCAGCAGCTACTCTTCCTGGGGTTTATTATGGATCCCCATTAGTTCCTGCCAAGGCAGCAGCTACTCTTCCTGGGGTTTATTATGGATCCCCATTAGTTCCTGCCAAGGCAGCAGCTACTCTTCCTGGGGTTTATTATGGATCCCCATTAGTTCCTGCCAAGGCAGCAGCTACTCTTCCTGGGGTTTATTATGGATCCCCATTAGTTCCTGTCAAGGCAGCAGCTACTCTTCCTGGGGTTTATTATGGATCCCCATTAGTTCCTACCAAGGCAGCAGCTACTCTTCCTTGGGTTTATTATGGATCCCCATTAGTTCCTACCAAGACAGCAGCTACTCTTCCTGGGGTTTATTATGGATCCCCATTAGTTCCTACCAAGGTAGCAGCTACTCTTCCTGGGGTTTATTATGGATCCCCATTAGTTCCTACCAAGGCAGCAGCTACTCTTCCTGGGGTTTATTATGGATCCCCATTAGTTCCTACCAAGGCAGCAGCTACTCTTCCTGGGGTTTATTATGGATCCCCATTAGTTCCTACCAAGGCAGCAGCTACTCTTCCTGGGGTTTATTATGGATCCCCATTAGTTCCTGCCAAGGCAGCAGCTACTCTTCCTGGGGTTTATTATGGATCCCCATTAGTTCCTACCAAGGCAGCAGCTACTCTTCCTGAGGTTTATTATGGATCCCCATTAGTTCCTACCAAGGCAGCAGCTACTCTTCCTGGGGTTTATTATGGATCCACACTAGTTCCTGCCAAGGCAGCAGCTACTCTTCCTGGGGTTTATTATGGATCCACACTAGTTCCTGCCAAGGCAGCAGCTACTCTTCCTGGGGTTTATTATGGATCCCCATTAGTTCCTGCCAAGGCAGCAGCTACTCTTCCTGGGGTTTATTATGGATCCCCATTAGTTCCTGCCAAGGCAGCAGCTACTCTTCCTGGGGTTTATTATGGATCCCCATTAGTTCCTGCCAAGGTAGCAGCTACTCTTCCTGGGGTTTATTATGGATCCCCATTAGTTCCTGTCAAGGTAGCAGCTACTCTTCCTGGGGTTTATTATGGATCCCCATTAGTTCCTGCCAAGGTAGCAGCTACTCTTCCTGGGGTTTATTATGGATCCACACTAGTTCCTGCCAAGGCAGCAGCTACTCTTCCTGGGGTTTATTATGGATCCACACTAGTTCCTGCCAAGGCAGCAGCTACTCTTCCTGGGGTTTATTATGGATCCCCATTAGTTCCTGCCAAGGCAGCAGCTACTCTTCCTGGGGTTTATTATGGATCCCAATTAGTTCCTGCCAAGGCAGCAGCTACTCTTCCTGGGGTTTATTATGGATCCCCATTAGTTCCTGCCAAGGCAGCAGCTACTCTTCCTGGGGTTTATTATGGATCCCCATTAGTTCCTGCCAAGGTAGCAGCTACTCTTCCTGGGGTTTATTATGGATCCACACTAGTTCCTGCCAAGGCAGCAGCTACTCTTCCTGGGGTTTATTATGGATCCACACTAGTTCCTGCCAAGGCAGCAGCTACTCTTCCTGGGGTTTATTATGGATCCCCATTAGTTCCTGCCAAGGCAGCAGCTACTCTTCCTGGGGTTTATTATGGATCCCCATTAGTTCCTGCCAAGGCAGCAGCTACTCTTCCTGGGGTTTATTATGGATCCCCATTAGTTCCTGCCAAGGTAGCAGCTACTCTTCCTGGGGTTTATTATAGATCCCCATTAGTTCCTACCAAGGCAGTAGCTACTCTTCCTGGGGTTTATTATGGATCCCCATTAGTTCCTGCCAAGGTAGCAGCTACTCTTCCTGGGGTTTATTATAGATCCCCATTAGTTCCTACCAAGGCAGCAGCTACTCTTCCTGGGGTTTATTATGAATCCCCATTAGTTCCTGCCAAGACAGCAGCTACTCTTCCTGGGGTTTATTATGGATCCCCATTAGTTCCTACCAAGGCAGCAGCTACTCTTCCTGGGGTTTATTATGGATCCCCATTAGTTCCTACCAAGGCAGCAGCTACTCTTCCTGGGGTTTATTATGGATCCCCATTAGTTCCTGCCAAGGCAGCAGCTACTCTTCCTGGGGTTTATTATGGATCCCCATTAGTTCCTACCAAGGCAGCAGCTACTCTTCCTGGGGTTTATTATGGACCCCATTAGTTCCTGCCAAGGCAGCAGCTACTCTTCCTGGGGTTTATTATGGATCCCCATTAGTTCCTGCCAAGGTAGCAGCTACTCTTCCTGGGGTTTATTATGGATCCCCATTAGTTCCTACCAAGGCAGCAGCTACTCTTCCTGGGGTTTATTATGGATCCCCATTAGTTCCTACCAAGGCAGCAGCTACTCTTCCTGGGGTTTATTATGGATCACCATTAGTTCCTACCAAGGCAGCAGCTACTCTTCCTGGGGTTTATTATGGATCCCCATTAGTTCCTGCCAAGGCAGCAGCTACTCTTCCTGGGGTTTATTATGGATCCCCATTAGTTCCTACCAAGGCAGCAGCTACTCTTCCTGGGGTCCAACAACATTAAGGCAGATAAAAACAATAAAATCATTACATTAAATAAGACGTTTCACAACATGTGTATGCTGTCTGTGTTGAGGTGTCACCCAGGTTTCATCCAGAGGCGGCACTCCTAGTGGCCGGGGACTTTAATGCAGGCAAACTTAAATCCGTTTGACCTCATTTCTACCAGCATGTCACGTGCAACCAGAGGAAATAAACTCTAGATCACCTTTACTCCACACAGAGACTCATACAAAGCTCCCTTGCCCTCCATTTGGCAAATACAAATCAAAACCTAAAGCAGGAAGTACCAGTGACTCGCTAATATCAATACACAATAATAATAATAATCAATACAGAAGTGGTGAGATGAAGCGGATGCTAAGCTACAGGACTGTTTTACTAGCACAGACTGGAATATGTTCTGGGATTCATCCAATGACATTGAGGAGTACAGCACCTCAGGCATTAGCTTAATCACTAAGTGCATCGACGACATCGTCCCCACAGTGACCGTACGTATACTTCCCAACCAGAAGCCATGAATTACAGACAACATCCGCACCGAGCTAAAGGCTAGAGCTGCCGCTTTCAAGGAGGCTTGAAAAAAATCCCGCTATGCTCTCAGACGGACCATTAAACAGGCAAAGCGTCAATACAGGATTAAGATTGAATCCTAAAACACTAGCTCTGACGTTCGTCGGATGTGGCAGGGCTTGAAAACTATTACGCACTATGAAGGGAAACCCAGACGCGAGCTGCACCGTGATACGAGCCTACCAGATGAGCTAAATGCCTTCGCTTCGAGGCAAGCAACACTGAAGCATGCATGAGTGCACCAGCTGTTCCGGACGACTGTGTGATCACGCTCTCCGTAGCCAATGTGAGCAAGACCTTTAAACAGGTCAACATTCACAAGGCCAGATAGATTACCAGGACTTGCACTCAGAGCATGCACAGACCAACTGGCAAATGTCTTCACTGACATTTTCAACCTCTCCCTGACAGAGTCTGTAATACCTACATGTGTCACCCAGGGTTTAGTGCTGGTACCACTGCTGTGTTGAGGTGTCACGCAGGGTTCGGTACCACTGCAGTTCTCTTTACAGACATGTTATTACATATTATCTTTATGGTCTACAGTTCTAGAGAGAATGACATCTAAATAAAGTTGTGTTTGTATTGTCGTGTTAATAAAGTTGTGTTTGTATTGTAGAGTCGTAGAGAGAGGGAGATTCAGCAGCAGGTGATGGTTCAGGATGAAGAGACTCTAGAACTCAAAGAAACATTCTCCTCCCTGCAACAGGAGGTGGAGGCCAAGACCAAGAAACTAAAAAAGGTAAAACGCACACGAAGGTGAGACACACTTAAAGGTTTCTCATGAACTGTATTGTTGTTGAAGTGTCTCAATAAAAGACAAGTGATATACACACGTCACACGTACCCATGTGCACGTCACTAATCAAATCAAATGTTATTGGTCACTTACACGTGATTAGCAGGTGTTATTGAGGGTGTAGCGAAGTACTTATAGCTCCGACAGCGCAGTAATATCTAACAAGTAATATCTAACAAATTACAAAACATATACCCAATACACCCAAATCTAAGTAGGAATGAATTAAGACTACATACAGTTGAAGTTGGAAGTTTACATACACTTATGTTGTCATAAACTTGTTTTTCAACCACTCCATAAATGTCTTGTTAACAAACTATAGTTTTGGCAAGTCGGTTAGGACATCTACTTTGTGCATGACACGAGTAATTTTTCCAACAATTGTTTACAGACAGATTATTTCACTTATAATTCACTGTATCACAATTCCAGTGGGTCAGAAGTTTATATACACTAAATGCACTATGCCATTAAACAGCTTGATGTCATGGCTTTAGAAGCTTAGGCTAACTGCTTAGGCTAACTGACATAATTTGAGTCAATTGGAGGTGTACCTGTGGATGTATTTAAAGGCCTACCTTCAAACTCAGTGCCTCTTTGCTTGACATCATGGGAAAATCAAAAGAAATCAGCCAAGACCTCGGAAAAATAATTGTATAAACACCATGGGACCACGCAGCCGTCATACCGCTCAGGAAGGAGACGCGTTCTGTCTCCTAGAGATGAACGTACTTTGGTGTGAAAAGTGCAAATCAATCCCAGAACAACAGCAAAGGACCTTGTGAAGATGCTGGAGGAAACCGGTACAGAAATATCTATATCCACAGTAAAACGAGTCCTATATCGTCATCACCTGAAAGGCTGCTCAACAAGGAAGAAGCCACAGCTCCAAAACCGCCATAAAAAATCCAGACTACGGTTTGCAACTGCACATGGGGACAAAGATTGTACTTTTTGGAGAAATGTCCTCTGGTCTGATGAAACAAAAATTGAACTGTTTGGCCTTAATGATGATCGTTATGCTTGGAAGGAAAAGGGGGAGGCTTGCAAGCCGAAGAACACCATCCCAATCGTGAAGCTCGGGGGTAACAACATCATGTTGTGGGGGTGGCAGCATCATGTTGTGGGGGTGGCAGCATCATGTTGTGGGGGTGCTTTGCTGCAGGAGGGACTGGTGCACTTCACAAAATAGATGGCATCATGAGGAGGAAAATTATGTGGATATATTGAAGCAACATCTCAAGACATCAGTCAGGAAGTTAAAGCTTATATAATTATCTCTACTATTATTCTGACATTTCACATTCTTAAAATAAAGTGGTGATCCTAACTGACCTAAGACAGGGAATTTCTACTAGGATTAAATGTCAGGAATTGCGAAATGTATTTGGCTAAGGTGTATGTAAACTTCCGACTTCAACTGTGCGTATAGATGAGCGATGTCAGAGCGGAACGGACTAAGATACAGTAGAATAGTGTAAAATACAGTATATACATATGAGATGAGTAATGCAAGATATGTTAACATTATTAAGTGACTAAGATACCTTAGAATAGCCAAGTAAAGCCCCGCCGGCCAAACCCTCCCCTAACCCGGACAACACTGGGCCAATTGTGTGCCGCCCTATGGGACTCCTGGTCACGGCCGGTTGTGACACAGCCTTGGATCAAACCCCAGGCCACACTGCGATGCAGTGCCTTAGACCGCTGCGCCACACGGGAGTTGAATTCATTGGCTGATCATACCATGACATGACGGATTCATGTGATCCTTCCTTAACCCATAGAAAGTCCCACCCAGTTGACTACTTCAAAATGGTGAAAGTCCTCAATGGTGCTGCCCATGCTAAAACTGGCTTTTGGCCGCTAAAGGACTCTATCCATCTCTGTGGGATAACATCAGTTAGCTGTTAGCATGCTGGTTAAAGGTAACCACATCCCAGATATGACATCACACATCCTGACTGCAGGTCACATGACTACTGAACTTGAGATAAACATTCATCCATGAACCCTTACGCTCACCTGGCCCGTGTTCCGAGACCGCATGATGACCTACGACCTCTCTACTGGACCAATGAGAGGGTGGGAGACTGCTGGTTGAATGGACAGAGTTCTACTGTGTTGTAGCTCTATGCTAAGCTGCAATGTCTCTGTTCTACTGTGTTGTAGCTCTGTACAAAGCTGCAGTATGTCTGTTCTACTGGTTGTAGCTCTATGCTAAGCTGCAGTGTGTCTGTTCTACTGGTTGTAGCTCTATGCTAAGCTGTAGTGTGTCTGTTCTACTGGTTGCAGCTCTATGCTAAGCTGTAGTGTGTCTGTTCTACTGGTTGCAGCTCTATGCTAAGCTGCAGTGTGTCTGTTCTACTGGTTGTAGCTCTATGCTAAGCTGCAGTGTGTCTGTTCTACTGGTTGTAGCTCTATGCTAAGCTGCAGTGTGTCTGTTCTACTGGTTGTAGCTCTATGCTAAGCTGTAGTGTGTCTGTTCTACTGGTTGTAGCTCTATGCTAAGCTGTGGTGTGTCTGTTCTACTGTGTTGTAGCTCTATGCTAAGCTGCAGTGTGTCTGTTCTACTGGTTGTAGCTCTATGCTAAGCTGCAGTGTGTGAAGGCTGAGATCCAGGATGTTAATGATGAGCACGTCAGGAGTCGACAGGAGCTGGAGCAGACGCAGAACCAACTCACCAGAGAACTCAAGTTCAAGTAAGTCCAACACACACACACACATTAATACACACACACATACACGCTGTCACACACACATTAATATACACACACACACACACACACACACACACGCACATGTGATGTGAGTACAGTCAGCAATTGAGCCACATATTCAGTATATTATATTATCTTTCGTGTGTGTGTATTAATGTGTATGTGTGTGTATTAATGTGTGCGTGCGTGTTTATGTGTGTATATTAATGTGTGTGTGTGTGTGTGTGTGTGTGTGTGTGTGTGTGTGTGTGTGTGTGTGTGTGTGTGTGTGTGTGTGTGTGTGTGTGTGTGTATTAATGTGTGTGTGTGTGTATTAATGTGGGTGTATTAATGTGTGTGTATATTAATGTGTGTGTATATTAATGTATGTGTGTGTATTAATGTGTATGTGTGTGTGTTTGTGTATTAATGTGTGTGTGTGTGTGTATGTAGGTATCTGATCATAGAGAACTTCATTCCTCTGGAGGAGAAGAATAAAATCATGAACAGACTGACCTTTGACCCTGAGGAGGACCAGTGGAAGTTCACACCCCTCGTCCTTGCAGAGAGGTCAGGGTGGGTGTGTGTCTGTGTCTGTAGTGTCTGTATCTGTAGTATCTGTATCTGTATCTGTAGTGTCTGTATCTGTAGTGTCTGTATCTGTAGTGTCTGTATCTGTAGTATCTGTATCTGTATCTGTAGTATCTGTAGTGTCTGTATCTGTAGTGTCTGTATCTGTAGTATCTGTATCTGTAGTGTCTGTATCTGTAGTATCTGTATCTGTAGTATCTGTATCTGTAGTATCTGTATCTGTAGTATCTGTATCTGTATCTGTAGTATCTGTAGTCTGTATCTGTAGTATCTGTATCTGTAGTATCTGTATCTGTAGTATCTGTATCTGTAGTATCTGTATCTGTATCTGTAGTATCTGTATCTGTAGTGTCTGTATCTGTAGTCTGTATCTGTATCTGTAGTATCTGTATCTGTATCTGTATCTGTATCTGTATCTGTATCTGTATCTGTAGTGTCTGTATCTGTATCTGTAGTATCTGTATCTGTAGTATCTGTATCTGTAGTATCTGTATCTGTAGTATCTGTATCTGTATCTGTATCTGTATCTGTATCTGTAGTATCTGTATCTGTAGTGTCTGTATCTGTAGTCTGTATCTGTAGTGTCTGTATCTGTATCTGTATCTGTATCTGTAGTGTCTGTATCTGTAGTATCTGTATCTGTAGTCTGTATCTGTAGTATCTGTATCTGTAGTATCTGTATCTGTATCTGTATCTGTAGTGTCTGTATCTGTAGTATCTGTATCTGTAGTCTGTATCTGTATCTGTATCTGTATCTGTATCTGTAGTATCTGTATCTGTAGTATCTGTATCTGTATCTGTATCTGTATCTGTATCTGTAGTGTCTGTATCTGTAGTGTCTGTATCTGTATCTGTAGTATCTGTATCTGTAGTGTCTGTATCTGTAGTGTCTGTATCTGTAGTGTCTGTATCTGTATCTGTATCTGTAGTATCTGTATCTGTAGTGTCTGTATCTGTATCTGTAGTATCTGTATCTGTATCTGTAGTATCTGTATCTGTAGTATCTGTATCTGTAGTGTCTGTATCTGTATCTGTAGTATCTGTATCTGTATCTGTAGTATCTGTATCTGTAGTATCTGTATCTGTATCTGTAGTGTCTGTATCTGTAGTATCTGTATCTGTAGTATCTGTATCTGTAGTGTCTGTATCTGTATCTGTATCTGTATATCTGTATCTGTAGTATCTGTATCTGTAGTATCTGTATCTGTAGTATCTGTAGTGTCTGTATCTGTATCTGTATCTGTAGTGTCTGTATCTGTATCTGTAGTGTCTGTATCTGTATCTGTAGTATCTGTATCTGTAGTATCTGTATCTTTAGTGTCTGTATCTGTAGTATCTGTATCTGTAGTATCTGTATCTGTAGTATCTGTATCTGTAGTATCTGTATCTGTAGTGTCTGTATCTGTAGTGTCTGTATCTGTATCTGTAGTGTCTGTATCTGTAGTGTCTGTATCTGTATCTGTATCTGTAGTGTCTGTATCTGTAGTGTCTGTATCTGTATCTGTAGTGTCTGTATCTGTATCTGTAGTGTCTGTATCTGTATCTGTATCTGTATCTGTATCTGTATCTGTAGTGTCTGTATCTGTATCTGTATCTGTAGTGTCTGTATCTGTATCTGTATCTGTAGTGTCTGTATCTGTAGTGTCTGTATCTGTATCTGTAGTGTCTGTATCTGTAGTGTCTGTATCTGTATCTGTATCTGTATCTGTATCTGTAGTGTCTGTATCTGTAGTGTCTGTATCTGTAGTATCTGTATCTGTAGTGTCTGTATCTGTATCTGTAGTGTCTGTATCTGTATCTGTAGTGTCTGTATCTGTATCTGTAGTGTCTGTATCTGTAGTGTCTGTATCTGTATCTGTATCTGTATCTGTATCTGTATCTGTATCTGTAGTATCTGTATCTGTAGTGTCTGTATCTGTATCTGTAGTGTCTGTATCTGTAGTGTCTGTAGTATCTGTAGTATCTGTATCTGTAGTATCTGTATCTGTAGTATCTGTAGTATCTGTATCTGTAGTGTCTGTATCTGTAGTGTCTGTATCTGTAGTGTCTGTAGTGTCTGTATCTGTAGTATCTGTATCTGTAGTATCTGTATCTGTATCTGTAGTATCTGTCTGTATCTGTAGTGTCTGTATCTGTAGTGTCTGTATCTGTAGTATCTGTATCTGTATCTGTAGTGTCTGTATCTGTATCTGTGTCTGTATCTGTAGTGTCTGTATCTGTAGTGTCTGTATCTGTAGTGTCTGTATCTGTAGTATCTGTATCTGTATCTGTAGTGTCTGTATCTGTAGTATCTGTATCTGTATCTGTAGTATCTGTATCTGTATCTGTAGTGTCTGTATCTGTAGTGTCTGTATCTGTATCTGTAGTATCTGTATCTGTATCTGTAGTCTGTATCTGTAGTGTCTGTATCTGTATCTGTAGTATCTGTATCTGTAGTATCTGTATCTGTAGTGTCTGTATCTGTAGTATCTGTATCTGTATCTGTAGTGTCTGTATCTGTAGTGTCTGTATCTGTAGTATCTGTATCTGTAGTGTCTGTATCTGTAGTATCTGTATCTGTATCTGTAGTGTCTGTATCTGTAGTGTCTGTATCTGTAGTGTCTGTATCTGTAGTATCTGTATCTGTAGTGTCTGTATCTGTAGTATCTGTAGTGTCTGTATCTGTAGTGTCTGTATCTGTAGTGTCTGTATCTGTAGTGTCTGTATCTGTAGTGTCTGTATCTGTAGTGTCTGTATCTGTAGTATCTGTATCTGTAGTAGTCTGTATCTGTAGTAGTATCTGTATCTGTAGTGTCTGTATCTGTAGTCTGTATCTGTAGTGTCTGTATCTGTAGTGTCTGTATCTGTATCTGTAGTGTCTGTATCTGTATCTGTAGTGTCTGTATCTGTAGTGTCTGTGTCTGTAGTGTCTGTATCTGTATCTGTAGTGTCTATATCTGTATCTGTAGTGTCTATATCTGTATCTGTAGTGTCTATATCTGTATCTGTAGTATCTGTATCTGTATCTGTAGTATCTGTATCTGTAGTGTCTGTATCTGTAGTGTCTGTATCTGTAGTGTCTGTGTCTGTATCTGTAGTGTCTGTATCTGTAGTGTCTGTATCTGTATCTGTAGTATCTGTATCTGTATCTGTAGTGTCTGTATCTGTAGTGTCTGTATCTGTATCTGTAGTATCTGTATCTGTAGTGTCTGTATCTGTAGTGTCTGTATCTGTAGTGTCTGTATCTGTAGTGTCTGTATCTGTAGTGTCTGTATATCTGTAGTGTCTGTATCTGTAGTGTCTGTATCTGTATCTGTATCTGTATCTGTATCTGTAGTGTCTGTATCTGTAGTGTCTGTATCTGTAGTGTCTGTATCTGTAGTGTCTGTGTCTGTATCTGTAGTGTCTGTATCTGTAGTGTCTGTATCTGTATCTGTAGTATCTGTATCTGTATCTGTAGTGTCTGTATCTGTAGTGTCTGTATCTGTATCTGTAGTATCTGTATCTGTAGTGTCTGTATCTGTAGTGTCTGTATCTGTAGTGTCTGTGTCTGTATCTGTAGTGTCTGTATCTGTAGTGTCTGTATCTGTAGTGTCTGTATCTGTAGTGTCTGTATCTGTAGTATCTGTGTCTGTATCTGTAGTGTCTGTATCTGTAGTGTCTATATCTGTAGTGTCTGTATCTGTAGTGTCTGTATCTGTAGTATCTGTATCTGTAGTGTCTGTATCTGTAGTATCTGTAGTGTCTGTATCTGTAGTGTCTGTATCTGTAGTGTCTGTATCTGTAGTGTCTGTATCTGTAGTGTCTGTATCTGTAGTGTCTGTATCTGTAGTGTCTGTATCTGTATCTGTAGTGTCTGTATCTGTATCTGTAGTGTCTGTATCTGTAGTGTCTGTATCTGTAGTGTCTGTATCTGTATCTGTATGTCTGTATCTGTATCTGTAGTGTCTGTATCTGTAGTGTCTGTATCTGTATCTGTATCTGTAGTGTCTGTATCTGTAGTGTCTGTATCTGTAGTCTGTATCTGTAGTGTCTGTATCTGTAGTGTCTGTATCTGTATCTGTATCTGTAGTGTCTGTATCTGTATCTGTAGTATCTGTATCTGTAGTGTCTGTATCTGTAGTGTATGTATCTGTAGTGTCTAAATCTGCAGTGTCTGTATCTGTATCTGTAGTGTCTATATCTGTAGTGTCTATATCTGTATCTGTAGTGTCTATATCTGTAGTGTCTATATCTGTATCTGTATCTGTAGTGTCTATATCTGTAGTGTCTGTATCTGTAGTGTCTGTATCTGTAGTGTCTGTATCTGTAGTGTCTGTATCTGTATCTGTAGTGTCTGTATCTGTATCTGTAGTGTCTATATCTGTATCTGTAGTGTCTATATCTGTAGTGTCTATATCTGTATCTGTATCTATATCTGTATCTGTATCTGTAGTATCTGTATCTGTAGTGTCTATATCTGTATCTGTAGTGTCTATATCTGTATCTGTATCTGTAGTGTCTATATCTGTAGTGTCTATATCTGTATCTGTAGTGTCTATATCTGTATCTGTAGTATCTGTATCTGTATCTGTAGTATCTGTATCTGTAGTGTCTGTATCTGTAGTGTCTGTATCTGTAGTGTCTGTGTCTGTATCTGTAGTGTCTGTATCTGTAGTGTCTGTATCTGTATCTGTTGTATCTGTATCTGTAGTGTCTGTATCTGTAGTGTCTGTATCTGTATCTGTAGTATCTGTATCTGTAGTGTCTGTATCTGTAGTGTCTGTATCTGTAGTGTCTGTATCTGTATCTGTAGTGTCTGTATCTGTAGTGTCTGTATCTGTAGTGTCTGTATCTGTAGTGTCTGTATCTGTAGTATCTGTATATCTGTAGTGTCTGTATCTGTAGTGTCTGTATCTGTAGTGTCTGTATCTGTAGTGTCTGTATCTGTATCTGTAGTGTCTGTATCTGTATCTGTAGTATATCTGTATCTGTAGTATCTGTATCTGTATCTGTAGTGTCTGTATCTGTAGTGTCTGTATCTGTATCTGTAGTATCTGTATCTGTAGTGTCTGTATCTGTAGTGTCTGTATCTGTAGTGTCTGTATCTGTAGTGTCTGTATCTGTAGTGTCTGTATCTGTAGTGTCTGTATCTGTAGTGTCTGTATCTGTAGTATCTGTATCTGTATCTGTAGTGTCTGTATCTGTAGTGTCTGTATCTGTATCTGTATCTGTATCTGTAGTGTCTGTATCTGTAGTATCTGTATCTGTAGTGTCTGTATCTGTAGTGTCTGTATCTGTAGTATCTGTATCTGTAGTGTCTGTATCTGTAGTGTCTGTATCTGTAGTGTCTGTATCTGTAGTGTCTGTATCTGTATCTGTATCTGTATCTGTATCTGTAGTATCTGTATCTGTAGTGTCTGTATCTGTAGTGTCTGTATCTGTAGTGTCTGTATCTGTAGTGTCTGTATCTGTAGTGTCTGTATCTGTAGTATCTGTAGTGTCTGTATCTGTATCTGTAGTGTCTGTATCTGTAGTGTCTGTATCTGTAGTGTCTGTATCTGTAGTGTCTGTATCTGTATCTGTAGTGTCTGTATCTGTATCTGTAGTGTCTGTATCTGTAGTGTCTGTATCTGTATCTGTATCTGTAGTGTCTGTATCTGTAGTGTCTGTATCTGTAGTGTCTGTATCTGTAGTGTCTGTATCTGTAGTGTCTGTATCTGTATCTGTAGTGTCTGTATCTGTATCTGTAGTATCTGTATCTGTAGTGTCTGTATCTGTAGTGTCTGTATCTGTATCTGTATCTGTAGTCTGTATCTGTAGTATCTGTATCTGTAGTGTCTGTATCTGTAGTATCTGTATCTGTAGTATCTGTATCTGTAGTGTCTGTAGCTGTAGTATCTGTATCTGTAGTGTCTGTATCTGTAGTGTCTGTGTCTGTATCTGTAGTGTCTGTATCTGTAGTGTCTGTATCTGTAGTATCTGTATCTGTATCTGTAGTGTCTATATCTGTAGTATCTGTATCTGTAGTGTCTGTATCTGTATCTGTAGTATCTGTATCTGTAGTATCTGTATCTGTATCTGTAGTGTCTGTATCTGTATCTGTAGTGTCTGTATCTGTAGTATCTGTATCTGTATCTGTAGTGTCTATATCTGTAGTATCTGTATCTGTAGTGTCTGTATCTGTAGTGTCTGTATCTGTATCTGTATCTGTAGTGTCTGTATCTGTAGTATCTGTATCTGTATCTGTAGTGTCTGTATCTGTATCTGTAGTGTCTGTATCTGTAGTATCTGTATCTGTATCTGTAGTGTCTGTATCTGTAGTATCTGTATCTGTAGTGTCTGTATCTGTATCTGTAGTGTCTGTATCTGTAGTATCTGTATCTGTAGTGTCTGTATCTGTAGTATCTGTATCTGTAGTGTCTGTATCTGTAGTGTCTGTGTCTGTATCTGTAGTGTCTGTATCTGTAGTATCTGTATCTGTATCTGTAGTGTCTGTATCTGTATCTGTATCTGTAGTGTCTGTATCTGTAGTATCTGTATCTGTATCTGTAGTGTCTGTATCTGTAGTATCTGTATCTGTAGTGTCTGTATCTGTAGTGTCTGTATCTGTATCTGTAGTGTCTATATCTGTAGTATCTGTATCTGTAGTGTCTGTATCTGTATCTGTAGTGTCTGTATCTGTATCTGTAGTGTCTGTATCTGTAGTATCTGTATCTGTATCTGTAGTCTGTATATCTGTAGTATCTGTAGTGTCTGTATCTGTAGTGTCTGTATATCTGTAGTGTCTGTATCTGTAGTATCTGTATCTGTAGTGTCTGTATCTGTAGTGTCTGTATCTGTATCTGTAGTGTCTGTATCTGTAGTGTCTGTAGTATCTGTATCTGTAGTATCTGTATCTGTAGTGTCTGTATCTGTAGTATCTGTATCTGTAGTATCTGTATCTGTATCTGTATCTGTATCTGTAGTATCTGTAGTGTCTGTATCTGTAGTGTCTGTATCTGTAGTATCTGTATCTGTAGTATCTGTATCTGTAGTGTCTGTATCTGTATCTGTAGTGTCTGTATCTGTAGTGTCTGTATCTGTAGTGTCTGTATCTGTATCTGTAGTATCTGTATCTGTAGTGTCTGTATCTGTAGTGTCTGTATCTGTAGTATCTGTATCTGTAGTGTCTGTATCTGTAGTATCTGTATCTGTATCTGTAGTGTCTATATCTGTATGTATCTGTAGTGTCTGTATCTGTAGTGTCTGTATCTGTAGTATCTGTATCTGTAGTGTCTGTATCTGTATCTGTAGTGTCTGTATCTGTAGTGTCTGTATCTGTAGTGTCTGTAGTATCTGTATCTGTAGTGTCTGTATCTGTAGTGTCTGTATCTGTAGTATCTGTAGTATCTGTATCTGTAGTGTCCGTATCTGTATCTGTAGTGTCTATATCTGTAGTATCTGTATCTGTATCTGTAGTGTCTATATCTGTAGTATCTGTATCTGTAGTGTCTGTATCTGTAGTGTCTGTGTCTGTATCTGTATCTGTAGTGTCTGTATCTGTAGTATCTGTATCTGTAGTGTCTGTATCTGTATCTGTAGTGTCTGTATCTGTATCTGTAGTGTCTGTATCTGTAGTATCTGTATCTGTATCTGTAGTGTCTGTATCTGTAGTATCTGTATCTGTAGTGTCTGTATCTGTAGTGTCTGTATCTGTATCTGTAGTGTCTGTATCTGTAGTATCTGTATCTGTAGTGTCTGTATCTGTAGTGTCTGTATCTGTATCTGTAGTGTCTGTATCTGTAGTGTCTGTATCTGTAGTATCTGTATCTGTAGTATCTGTATCTGTAGTATCTGTATCTGTAGTATCTGTATCTGTATCTGTATCTGTATCTGTAGTATCTGTAGTGTCTGTATCTGTAGTCTGTATCTGTAGTGTCTGTATCTGTAGTGTCTGTATCTGTATCTGTAGTATCTGTATCTGTAGTGTCTGTAGTATCTGTATCTGTATCTGTATCTGTAGTGTCTGTATCTGTAGTGTCTGTAGTATCTGTATCTGTATCTGTATCTGTATCTGTAGTATCTGTCTGTAGTGTCTGTATAGTCTGTATCTGTATCTGTAGTGTCTGTATCTGTAGTATCTGTATCTGTATCTGTATCTGTAGTATCTGTATCTATCTGTAGTGTCTGTATCTGTAGTGTCTGTATCTGTATCTGTATCTGTATCTGTAGTATCTGTATCTGTAGTGTCTGTATCTGTAGTATCTGTATCTGTATGTCTGTATCTGTAGTCTGTATCTGTAGTGTCTGTATCTGTAGTCTGTATCTGTAGTGTCTGTATCTGTAGTCTGTGTATCTGTATCTGTAGTGTATCTGTAGTGTCTGTATCTGTATCTGTATCTGTATCTGTAGTATCTGTAGTGTCTGTATCTGTAGTGTCTGTATCTGTAGTGTCTGTATCTGTATCTGTATCTGTAGTGTCTGTATCTGTAGTATCTGTATCTGTATCTGTATCTGTATCTGTATCTGTAGTATCTGTATCTGTATCTGTATCTGTATCTGTAGTATCTGTATCTGTAGTGTCTGTATCTGTAGTGTCTGTATCTGTAGTGTCTGTATCTGTATCTGTATCTGTAGTGTCTGTATCTGTATCTGTAGTCTGTATCTGTAGTGTCTGTATCTGTAGTGTCTGTATCTGTAGTCTGTATCTGTAGTGTCTGTATCTGTAGTGTCTGTATCTGTATCTGTAGTGTCTGTATCTGTATCTGTAGTGTCTGTATCTGTAGTGTCTGTATCTGTAGTGTCTGTATCTGTAGTGTCTGTATCTGTATCTGTAGTGTCTGTATCTGTATCTGTATCTGTAGTGTCTGTATCTGTAGTGTCTGTATCTGTAGTATCTGTATCTGTAGTGTCTGTATCTGTAGTATCTGTATCTGTAGTCTGTATCTGTAGTGTCTGTATCTGTATCTGTAGTATCTGTATCTGTCTGTATCTGTAGTATCTGTATCTGTAGTATCTGTATCTGTAGTGTCTGTATCTGTAGTATCTGTATCTGTAGTGTCTGTATCTGTAGTATCTGTATCTGTAGTGTCTGTATCTGTAGTATCTGTATCTGTAGTATCTGTATCTGTAGTGTCTGTATCTGTAGTATCTGTATCTGTAGTGTCTGTATCTGTAGTGTCTGTGTCTGTATCTGTAGTGTCTGTATCTGTAGTGTCTGTATCTGTAGTATCTGTATCTGTATCTGTAGTGTCTGTATCTGTAGTATCTGTAGTAGTGTCTGTATCTGTAGTGTCTGTATCTGTATCTGTATATCTGTATCTGTATCTGTATCTGTATCTGTATCTGTAGTATCTGTATCTGTATCTGTAGTATCTGTATCTGTAGTATCTGTATCTGTATCTGTAGTATCTGTATCTGTAGTATCTGTATCTGTATCTGTAGTATCTGTAGTCTGTAGTATCTGTAGTGTCTGTATCTGTAGTATCTGTATCTGTATCTGTAGTGTCTGTATCTGTATCTGTAGTGTCTGTATCTGTAGTATCTGTATCTGTATCTGTAGTGTCTATATCTGTAGTATCTGTATCTGTATCTGTATCTGTATCTGTATCTGTAGTGTCTATATCTGTAGTATCTGTATCTGTATCTGTAGTGTCTGTATCTGTAGTATCTGTATCTGTAGTGTCTGTATCTGTAGTGTCTGTATCTGTATCTGTAGTGTCTATATCTGTAGTATCTGTATCTGTATCTGTAGTGTCTATCTGTATCTGTATCTGTAGTGTCTGTAGTATCTGTATCTGTATCTGTAGTGTCTGTATCTGTATCTGTATCTGTAGTGTCTGTATCTGTAGTGTCTGTATCTGTATGTCTGTAGTATCTGTATCTGTAGTGTCTGTATCTGTAGTGTCTGTAGTGTCTGTATCTGTAGTGTCTGTATCTGTATCTGTAGTGTCTGTATCTGTAGTATCTGTATCTGTAGTGTCTGTAGTATCTGTATCTGTAGTATCTGTATCTGTAGTATCTGTATCTGTAGTGTCTGTATCTGTAGTGTCTGTATCTGTAGTGTCTGTATCTGTAGTGTCTGTATCTGTAGTGTCTGTATCTGTATCTGTAGTATCTGTATCTGTAGTGTCTGTATCTGTATCTGTATCTGTAGTATCTGTATCTGTAGTATCTGTATCTGTAGTGTCTGTATCTGTATCTGTAGTGTCTGTATCTGTATCTGTATCTGTAGTCTGTATCTGTAGTGTCTGTATCTGTATCTGTAGTGTCTGTATCTGTAGTATCTGTATCTGTAGTGTCTGTATCTGTAGTGTATCTGTATCTGTATCTGTAGTGTCTGTATCTGTAGTGTCTGTATCTGTATCTGTAGTGTCTGTATCTGTATCTGTAGTATCTGTATCTGTATCTGTATCTGTAGTGTCTGTATCTGTAGTATCTGTATCTGTAGTGTCTGTATCTGTAGTGTCTGTATCTGTATCTGTATCTGTAGTGTCTGTATCTGTAGTATCTGTATCTGTAGTGTCTGTATCTGTAGTATCTATATCTGTAGTATCTGTATCTGTAGTGTCTGTATCTGTATCTGTATCTGTATCTGTAGTATCTGTATCTGTATCTGTAGTATCTGTATCTGTATCTGTATCTGTATCTGTAGTGTCTGTATCTGTAGTATCTGTATCTGTATCTGTAGTGTCTGTATCTGTAGTATCTGTATCTGTATCTGTAGTGTCTGTATCTGTATCTGTATCTGTAGTGTCTGTATCTGTAGTATCTGTATCTGTATCTGTAGTGTCTGTATCTGTAGTGTCTGTATCTGTATCTGTAGTGTCTGTATCTGTAGTGTCTGTATCTGTATCTGTATCTGTAGTGTCTGTATCTGTAGTATCTGTATCTGTATCTGTAGTGTCTGTATCTGTAGTGTCTGTATCTCTATCTGTAGTGTCTGTATCTGTATCTGTATATCTGTAGTGTCTGTATCTGTATCTGTAGTGTCTGTATCTGTATCTGTAGTGTCTGTATATCTGTAGTGTCTGTATCTGTAGTGTCTGTATCTGTAGTGTCTGTATCTGTATCTGTATCTGTAGTATCTGTATCTGTATATCTGTATCTGTATCTGTATCTGTGTCTGTATCTGTAGTCTGTATCTCTATGTATCTGTATCTGTAGTGTCTGTATCTGTAGTATCTGTAGTCTGTATATCTGTATCTGTATCTGTGTCTGTATCTGTATCTGTAGTGTCTGTATCTGTAGTATCTGTATCTGTATCTATCTGTAGTCTGTATCTGTATCTGTATCTGTAGTGTCTGTATCTGTAGTGTCTGTATCTGTAGTCTGTAGTATCTGTATCTGTAGTGTCTGTATCTGTAGTGTCTGTATCTGTAGTATCTGTATCTGTAGTGTCTGTATCTGTAGTGTCTGTATCTGTAGTGTCTGTATCTGTAGTGTCTGTATCTGTAGTCTGTATCTGTAGTGTCTGTATCTGTA